>NW_023494796.1:6126296-6431296 GCF_904425465.1 Colossoma macropomum | reverse complement strand
TAGTCTCAGGTCTTGTTAGTCTTCAGCCTTGTTAATCTCCGTTAGTCTCAAGTTTCATTAGTCTCCGGCCTCATTATTCTCAAGTCTCATTAGTCTCTGGCCTCACTAGTCTCAGGGCTTGTTAGTCTTCAGCCTTGTTAGTCTCAGGTGTCGTTAGTCTCAGGTCTTGTTAGTCTTCGGCCTCATTAGTCTCAAGTCTCATTAGTCTCTGGCCTCATTAGTCTCAGGTCTCGTTAGTCTTCAGCCTCATTAGTCTCAGGTCTCGTTAGTCTCAGGTCTTGTTAGTCTTCGGCCTCTTTAGTCTCAAGTCTCATTAGTCTCAGATCTTGTTAGTTTTCGGCTTTGCTGTGTTTTTCACAATTTTAACTGTTAAGTGTTTCAAATGTGAACAGATGAGGAAGTGCAGGTGAAAAAGTCCAGGAAATTCCATGACTTTTCCAAGATTCATTGTTTTCAACAACATTTCCAGGTCTGGAAATTTAAACGTGTATATCCCGTGACTTACAGATTTTCTGTAACTGTAGGATTCCTGCTTTCATAATAAAAGACTGAAATACAGATGTGTTAGAAAGACTCATACATACACACACTCACATCTGCACACAGCGCCGTCCAGAAACCACTTAAATCAGTTAAACGAAGATTGAATTCAGTAAATAAACATAAAATGTTTTGATTTGGGATTATTGTGTACTCCAGTTTGGGAAACACTGGTGTTAAAAAAAATCAATACAAAGCGACTCTCAGAGGCCGTGTTTCTGTTGACGCCTCCGACTCGGAAACTCTGAGTTCCTGAAAATATCCAGGTTTCCCACCAGGAACCACGACACTGCAGCTATGGTGTGCGCTCACCTCGGAAACACGATATTCCTGACATCACTGAAGCAGCATCGGTAACTGTGAGGGTGAATAAACGTGTTCAGTGACTGTGTTACTCTCAGGTTCCACTGTAAACGATGGATCAGATCCATATTTCATATTTCAGCCTCTAAAACCCCCAAAATAAAACACATCTACATTCTCCACCAGCCTCACTGACTCACAGCAGCACCGCCCACACTGCGCCGTCTCTCTGCTCCTCACACACTGCACTGTCTCTGCTCCTCACACACTGCACACAGCGCTGTCTCTACTCCTCACACACTGCACTGTCTCTAGTCCTCACACACTACACAGCACCGTCTCTACTCCTCACGCACTGCACACAGCACTATCTCTACTCCTCACACACTGCACACTGCACTGTCTCTAGTCCTCACACACTACACAGCACTGTCTCTACTCCTCACATACTGCACTGTCTCTGCTCCTCACACATTGTACACAGCACTGTCTCTACTCCTCATGCACTGCACACAGCACTGTCTCTGCTCCTCATACACTGCCATATCTCTTTACTCACACACTGTACACTGCACTCTCTCTACTCCTCACACACTGTACACTGCACTCTCTCTACTCCTCACACATTGTACATTGCTTTTTCCATTTCTCACACTGTACTCTCTCTATTCCTCACACACCGCACACAGCACTCTCACTACTCACACACTGTACACTGTACTCTCTCTGCTCCTCACACAGTGTGCACAGCACCATCTCTACTCCTCACACACTGCACAATCTTTCTACTACTCACACACTGCACACTCTCTACTCCTCGCACACTGCACTCTTTCTACGTCGCACACACTGCATCATCTCTCTACGTTCACACACTGCACCCTCTCTACTCCTCACACACTGCACACAGTTTATTCCTGTCTCAGATTCACTATAACGTTTCTGTGGTTTATGTTCCAGAAACAGATGATTTTCCAGCCTCTCTTCACCCCTCAGAACTAAACACTGTGTCTTTAAAACTGCTAGATGTCCAGTTTGAAGTGCTACATCAGCTACATGTGACAAATGTAAACAGACCACAGCGATTATCTACCATGTGTTGTGATCTTACCCAAAACTTGACCCTTTCTGCAGGTCCATTTTTCACACCACTTCTAAGACCTGTGGCTATAATGTTATGCCTCCTCCTACAACAGCTACTCTTGGTATTTTCTCAGTTCTAGATGAATCCAATCTGCCTGCTCACTTACAAAGGTCACTGCTTTTTCCTGTCTATTAGCTGGACGCTCAATTTCATTAGTCCTCCGTCGCACAACCAGTGGATCAAAGATATGATGCACAACATGAAGCTGGAGGAAATGATGCACTCTCAGCGGCTCCATTAAGAGGTTTTACAAAACCTGGAACTGATTAATGAACCATTTGAATAGTTTACCAGGAGTCAGATTACAGAACCATCCTAACTCTGAAATCTGATCTTTTTAGTCTCCATGACGACTGAATTTAGGACAGTAGCTATTCCAGAATAACAGTTCCTAACTTCATAATCTCATCATGAACTCCAGATAAGAAAACAGCATTACACAAGCATCCTAACTAGACTAAACCTCCTAAATCCTGTCCTAACTTTAGGATGAACCCCAACAGGGTCCTCACTTCTGTTTAAGGTCCGTTTCTATGGTTTTTAGGCAGCTGAGTCAGCAGCATAGTTCACTACCAGCATAATGAGCTCCATTTGTTTCTACTGTAAAACGCTGCTTTCACTGTGAGATGATTTTCTTTTCTAACTCTGCGTTTTAAAGATCTCAGACGCTGCAGACTCGATCTCCACCGCCCCTCTGATCACCTTCGTGTGTTAATGTTGATGATGAAATATTACAGTGATGGTGGTGAATAATGAGGAGACGGAGCTGAACGTGTGTCTGTTTATTAGGAGGAGTAACGTTAGCGCGCTCGGCTAAAGCGTTTGGGAAATGGAGACTGAAACTGGGGAGCGGCGACGCTCTGATAAACAGCAGGGGGCGCTCTCACAGCATTCACACCTTACAGTTTATCACACTTTAGTTCAGTTTGAGCTTTTTTACACCAGTAGCAGCAGCTTAACTCACATTTTAACACTATTTTGATGACGTGTTTACGTTTCAGCTGTGTATGGTTGGTTGCCATGAAACAGACATGACAGCTGATTGTTGACTTTGATCGAGTAGGTTAAGATTTCCTAATTGGAAATCAGATGCTGTAAGACTCATATATGTAAATGAGCTCTGTTCTGATTGGACTTGCCTCATTTGTAAAGCTGTTTGGGCTGTGTGGGGCTAAACTGCTGTAGACTGAATGGTGGAGCTAAACTGCTGTAGACTGAATGGTGGAGCTAAACTGCTGTAGACTGAATGGTGGAGCTAAACTGCTGTAGCTGAATGGTGGAGCTAAACTGCTGTAGACTGAATGGTGGGGCTAAACTGCTGTAGCTGAATGGTGGAGCTAAACAGCTGTAGACTGAATGGTGAAGCTAAACTGCTGTAGACTGAATGGTGGGGCTAAACAGCTGTAGACTGAATGGTGGGGCTAAACTGCTGTAGACTGAATGGTGGGGCTAAACTGCTGTAGCTGAATGGTGGAGCTAAACTGCTGTAGACTGAATGGTGGGGCTAAACTGCTGTAGACTGAATGGTGGGGCTAAACTGCTGTAGCTGAATGGTGGGGCTAAACTGCTGTAGACTGAATGGTGAAGCTAAACTGCTGTAGACTGAATGGTGGGGCTAAACTGCTGTAGCTGAATGGTGGAGCTAAACTGCTGTAGGTCGAATGGTGGAGCTAAACTGCTGTAGACTGAATGGTGGAGCTAAACTGCTGTAGACTGAATGGTGGGGCTAAACTGCTGTAGCTGAATGGTGGGGCTAAACTGCTGTAGACTGAATGGTGAAGCTAAACTGCTGTAGACTGAATGGTGGAGCTAAACTGCTGTAGCTGAATGGTGGAGCTAAACTGCTGTAGGTCGAATGGTGGAGCTAAACTGCTGTAGACTGAATGGTGGAGCTAAACTGCTGTAGACTGAATGGTGAAGCTAAACTGCTGTAGACTGAATGGTGGGGCTAAACTGCTGTAGCTGAATGGTGGAGCTAAACTGCTGTAGGCCGAATGGTGGAGCTAAACTGCTGTAGTCTGAATGGTGGAGCTAAACAGCTGTAGACTGAATGGTGAAGCTAAACTGCTGTAGCTGAATGGTGGGGCTAAACTGCTGTAGACTGAATGGAGGGGCTAAACTGCTGTAGCTGAATGGTGGAGCTAAACTGCTGTAGCTGAATGGTGGGGCTAAACTGCTGTAGCTGAATGGTGGAGCTAAACTGCTGTAGACTGAATGGTGGAGCTAAACTGCTGTAGACTGAATGGTGGAGCTAAACTGCTGTAGACTGAATGGTGAGGCTAAACTGCTGTAGCTGAATGGTGGAGCTAAACTGCTGTAGACTGAATGGTGGAGCTAAACTGCTGTAGCTGAATGGTGGAGCTAAACTGCTGTAGGCTGAACGGGTGGGGCTAAAGTGGTTTAGGCTGAATGGGCGGGGCTAAACGACTGTAGGCTGAATGGGAGGGGACAATAGGGTGAATAAGCTTTGCAACACTAGCTGAATGAGTCAACAAATGTAAACATGTTGGCTTTTATGATCATCACAAAAGCAATGACTTCTAAACAAGCTGTTTCCTGTAGTTAGTTTCCGTGTGGACTGTATGGACACTTTCACTTTACAAGGTGAAGATAATTCGTTTTTGCATGTGTCCATTAACATGACAGAGCAATTCCCGCACTCACCAGTAGGGGCTCCTGCTCCATCCAGAACATTACAATCAGCGATTCTAATCAAATTTTAGGGTCCCGGTTCTAGACAGCGCTCCCCTGGGCACTGGGGCGATGGTGTGCGTGCTCTCTGAGTGGAGCTGCAGAGCTCGGTCCATTAGCGGAATCTGATTACAGAGTGCTCATCCTCCTCATAACTGTCCAACGGGAAACTGCATTAGCGAGTGGGTGTGGTTCCTCAGAACTTCACTGCTCACACTCTTCATTGAGGTATGACATCATCGCAAAGGATGACATATGAAATATAGTAACAAAGTCCTTGGCGACCATCTCGGTGGCTCCCAGGCAGTTATTTCCAGTCCTAAAGACCAGCTCCTCTCACTCTGAATGGAGAGGGACCTGAAACTGAAAGCCACACTAACGTTCCAAAAACAATTTTAAATTCTCTGGGAAAAGCTGACCAACACACCTTAAACTGACCATAATATACCATGAAATACCTCAAATAGACCATAATATACCATAAAATACTATAAAATACCTTAAAGAGACCATGAAATACCATAAAATACCTTAAATAGACCATGAAATACCATAAAATACCTTAAATAGACCATGAAATACCATAAAATACTATAAAATAACAAATAGACCATAAAATACCTTAAAATACCTTAAACAGACCATAATATACCATGAAATACCTTAAATAGACCATAATATTAAATTAACCTTAAACCCTTAAATATTCAGCATAAATAATGCACAAAAACATTTTCTCAGCTTGTTCTCACTACTGCACATGTGGATAACTCAACAATGAGAGGGGTAACACTAGTGGACATTAATGTCAAACATTACGAGGAGCACTACTGGACTGTTATACCACAGTTAAGAGGTAACACTACTGGACACTACTCACAGTCTAGGAGGAGAAGCTAACGGATGCTAGTGCTGTGGTTTAAGAGGCAACACTAGTGGAGGCCACCGGGGCACCTGAGGCAGTAACACCCTCTGGACACTAATGCCACAGTTTAGGAGATGATGCTAGTGAAAATTAATGCTACAGCTCAGGAGGTGACACTAGTGGACAATAGTGCCTCAGCTGAGGAGGTGACATTAGTGGACAATAATATCACAGCTCATGAGGTGACACTAGTGGACAGTAGTGCTACAGTTTAGTCGGTGACACATGTGGACAGTGCTACAGTTTAGTAGGTGACACTAGTGGACAGTAGTGCTACTGTTTACTAGGTGACACTAGTGGACAGCAATGCTATAGTTAAGGAGGGCATACTAGTGGACAGTGACATTAATGGATACAAATGCTACAGTTTAGGTGGTGACACTAGTGGACAGTAATGATACAGTTTAGTAGGTGACACTAGGGGACACCAATGCTAGATTTAAGAGGTGACACTAGTGGACAGTGACACTAGTGGACACTAATGCTACAGCTTAGGAAGTGACACTAGAGGAGCCTAGTGCTGGATTTTAGTAGGTGACACTAGTGGACCCTAACGGTAGATTTAAGTGGTGACACTAGAGGACGGTGACATTAGTGGACACTAATGCTACAGATCTGTAGGTAGCACTAGTGGACGCTAATGCCAGATTTAAGTGGTGACACGAGAGGACAGTGACACGAGAGGACAGTGACACTAGTGGACACTAATGCTACAGTTTAGGAGGTGACACTAGTGGACGCTAATGCTAGATTTAAGCGGTGACACTAGAGGAAGCGACACTAGTGGACACTAATGGACCCTAACGGTAGATTTAAGTGGTGACACTAGAGGACGGTGACATTAGTGGACACTAATGCTACAGTTCTGTAGGTAGCACTAGTGGACGCTAATGCCAGATTTAAGCGGTGACACGAGAGGACAGTGACACTAGTGGACACTAATGCTACAGTTTAGCAGGTGACACTAGTGGACAGTAGCGATATGGGTGATGAGGTAACCGACAGGCCTGATGGGACAGTTCTGCAGGGTGGAGACCCGCACTGACTTCAGAAAGGCGTCAGCGTCTCAGAGCTGAAACTGCGGACTGGTTTCCGAGAATGAAATCAGCCGCTGCTCCTCATCTCAGTCTGATCACGTTCACAAACAACCAGAGGCTGAAGCTCCGCCATTGGACCAAACACCAAAAACACAAGCTCTTAAAAAAGCAGTCTCTTATTTGAACTCGCCCGTTCCACCTTAAATGATGCAGCAGAGACATTCAGGCGCTGTAACTGCTGCATCATTTAAGGTGGAGCTGAACATCGGACTAAGAAGCTGGTGAATATGAAGCCAACTTGAGGCTCAAATCGACATCAACAACCCCCCCCCCACCACTAACGCATGCACACGCGCGCGCACACAGCCCATACAGCGCCGCACGCGCGCTCCCACACCCTGTATCTTCCCCAGTACCCTCGCGCTGTTCCCCTACAGCACCCCCCGGATCTACCCCCATCTCTATATTATTTAATGCCCCCCCACTCACCTGTTTCACGCGCCCCGGAACCGGAGACCCCCCCTCAGTGGGGGAGCGCGAGGGATCCTCCATCCTCACAGCAGCGCGCGCTCAGACCGCCGCACCACCGCAGCAGCTGCAGCGCGAGACTCCTACACCAGCGCAGCGCGCGTGCGCAAGTCAGACACAGCGAGCGAGCGAGCGAGCGAGAGAGAGGGAGAGAGAGAGAGAGAGAGATATGCTTTCTCTTAACGCTGCTGCTGTAACACTGGCGCGCGCCCCTCGGAGCAAAGCAGAGGACATCCACTCACACGGATGACGAAGCAGATACACACACACACACACGAGCTGAGACAATCGATAAGCACGAGCGGGGGGAGCGGGGGGAGCTGGGGAGCTGGGGTAACGTCACCGCGAGAGAAACGCCATGATCCAGACTGGGCGGTAACCAGAGAGAGAGAGAGAGAGAGAGAGAGAGAGAGAGAGAGAGAGAGAGAGAGAGAGAGAGAGAAAGAGAAGAGAGAGAGAGAGAAGAAAAACAGAGAGGATGTAAAATAGAGAATGCAGAGAAACAGAGAGAGGATGGGAGAGAGAGAGACATAGAGAGAAGGCAGAGAAAGACAGAGAGAGAGGATGAGAGAGAGACATAGAAGGCAGAGAAAGACAGCGAGAGAGAGGATGAGAGAGAGACATAGAGAGAAGGCAGAGAAATAAAGAGAGAGAGGGGATGGGAGAGAGAGACAGAGAGAAGGCAGAGAAAGACAGAGAGAGGGGATGGGAGAGAGAGACATAGAGAGAAGGCAGAGAAAGACAGAGAGACAGGATGGGAGAGAGAGACATAGAGAAGGCAGAGAAATAAAGAGAGAGAGAGGGGATGGGAAAGAGAGACATAGAGAGAAGGCAGAGAGAGAGAGGATGGGAGAGAAACAGAGAGAAGGCAGAGAAAGAGAAAGAGGGGATGGGAGAGAGGGACATAGAGAGAAGGCAGAGAGAGAAGATTGGAGAGAGAGAGTATGGGAAAGAGACATAGAGAGAAGGCAGAGAAAGACAAAGAGAGGATGAAAGAGACAGAAAAAGCAGAGAAAGAGAGACATAAAAAGAAGGCAGAGAAAGACAGAGAGAGAGGATGTAAGAGAGAGACTTAGAGAGAAAGCAGAGAGAGAAGGGCGAGAGATGTAGAGAGAAGGCAGAGAGAGACAGTAAGAGAGGATGGAAGAGACAGAGAAAAAGCAGAGAAAGAGAGAGACAAAGAGAGAAGGCACAGAAAGACAGAAAGAGAGGATGTAAGAGAGAGACATAGAGAGAAAGCAGAGAGAAGGGCGAGAGACATAGAGAGAAGGCAGAGAGAGAGAGAGAGATTGTATTAGAGAATGAACAGTTCTACTTCACGCCTCTTCATACTGACATTGTTGTTGATATTTTATTCTCTATTATTTGATTTCACCACCATGTTTATGTTTATGGTAATTTACCTTTCCAGGCTCCGCCCACAAACATATTCTTTAGCCAACTTGTTTTATCACAGATCTCGTCTGTGTGAAGATCTTTTACAGAGAACATCGCCATCGGCTTAAACTCCGCATTACCACGGCACGAAGTATCACTGTGCTGTAAACAGATTAATCTCTGACTCTCATGCTGCTCACACGGAGCACCGAGTGTACCGATGAAGTAAGAACCCGGTTCTGTTTAAACTGCGGAGCTGACAGCTTATTTTCTCATCTAAAACTAGACTGGTCAGGTCGCCAACAGGCTAAACAGCTCCATCATTAATATCACAGGCTTGAATTAAAGCACTTACAGTCTGATTAACTGTAAAACTGCAGTATAAAAGTCCCCTGAATGTCTTTCACACTTCAAATGTCCGTGTTTCAGTCAGAAGTCTCGTCAAACCCAAACAGCTCTTTACTCCCTAAATAGTGTTCTAGCTATGAAAGTTTAGAAATTCCAGCCTCTACAGTCAAACAGTGCATCATGTATCGAGTGTGGATGAGTCTGAGTCCCAAATGACTGTTTCTTAGCTGTATTTTGCTCTGTTGGGCTGCAGGATCCAGTATTTAAACTCCTACTAGTGCACTATGTAGGGAGCAGGGAGCCGTTTGAGATTCAGCCCCAGTGTGAGAAGAGGGCGCCACTGGATTGGTGCTAAATACGACTCGCGGTGGTGATTTGGAGACCAAAAAGTACTTCTAAAGCTTAAGTTTCTGCATTAAACAGTGCTGCGTTATCATATGTTCATTGTTATATGACAAAAAAGTAAGAACATTCATGAACTGACTAATACACAGCGATAGGCGACCGAACGTTCTCCTCGATCAGTAATCCATGGTTGCTTGGCAATGACACCGTACTCTAAAGGAACTACATTTCTTGGTGGAATACTTGTTTGTCAATGATTAATAATAAATTATTTTCTGAAAGAATTAGCATTTTCTCATATGTTGGCTGCTGTTTTATAAAAGCAATAAGCCACTCAAGGCTGTGTATTATAGCGATTTTATCACAGGGAAGCTGGCTTTAGTCCGCTTAGCGCCATGCCTAACAACACCCTTACCCGTGATAAAAATCACAGTAACACACGGGCTCCCGTGGATTATCGCTTTATTATATACTTCTGCCAGAAAAAGGGACGAAATTAAAAAAAAATTCTCCTTCCTGCCGCTCTGTGGGCGGAGCCTGGACAGAAGATCTGCTGAGGCAGTGACGTCTCTAAAATCCATGGAAATAAAGTGAACTACACAAAGACCAAACCCACCGTTTAAAAATATACATTTTATTAAAGATTTACTTTTGAACAACAATATGAACAACACGTACCGCCGGGTACCGGAAACGGAACAGAAACATCATAAGTCTCAGCTGTAGGCGCGGCTCTCCAGGTGAAGTTCAGTCGTCTACTGAACCACACGGTCGTCAGTGGAGAACTGGACTGAACCCATGAGCCAAAAACAGATCCACAGCACCGCAGAGCTTCAGACTAAACAAAAAAGAGCAGTAACCGGCTTGTAGAACCTTTACACTGAGGTTCTGCTGGGTTCTACACCAGGCTGATTAGCGCAGGGCCACCCAAATGCAGCTTTAGAAAAAAAAAAATCTGGATTCTGTGTTAAGTATTTGGAGTGTGATCTGGATTAATATCTGAATGAATATATAGTATCTGTATCTGGATTCATGTCTAGACATGAATCCCGATAGTGGTTTTATATCTGGATTCTGGATCTGGATTAATATTTGAATGAATATACAGCATCTGTATCTGGATTAATATGAATATATTAACGAATATGCATTAATGACCAGAGTGTGGGTCTAGAAAGAAATCTAGATACTGGATCTGGTATAGATATCCGGAGTCCAAAATGGTTTGCAGCTCCAGCCTAGAGGGACCTCGCCAATGACCTCAAAACATGGTTCTAGATAAACCAGAGTCTGAATGTGGATTAATATCTGGAGTGTGGACACTGAAAAAAAGTCTGGATCTGCATTAATGCATAGGCTGTGGATCTAGAAAAAAAAATCTGGATTGTGTTTTGTCAAGTATTTTAAGTGTGGATCTGGATTGCTATCTGAATTAATATACAATGTCTGGATCTGGATTAATATTTGCAGTCTGAATGTGTGTTAAGGACTGAATAACGGATCTAGAAAGCAATCTGAATACTGGATTGTTAAGCATATTAATCCTGGTGTTGATCTAGGTTATTGTCTAGAGTCTAAAAGTGGTTTACAATATCTGGATTCTGGATCTGGAGTGTAGATGGGGATGAACATCTGAAACATAACTAATATCTGGAGTCAGGATCTGGATAAATATCAGGAGCTTGAGTTGCTTTTTCTTCAAGTCTAAATAACAGTTTTGATTCCGATTTGGTTCACAAGCTCTTGCTAACAGGTCCGGTCTGCTTTCAGCACTCCAGAGCCCAGTCCAGAACAGTGAGAGAACTCTGCTGAGTCAGTGTGGACGTCTGTCTTTGGTTGGTCTTGTAACTGAGTGGTGTTTATGTGCAGTAATGTCCATTAAAGCCTCTCAGAGCTGCATTAGCCTCTCCAGCTGTAATCTGAGCCTGAACACTGCTGCTGCTGTCTGTCAAATGAGGCCCCGCCCACACAGAAATTTACTGTAAATCACGCCCCCTCAGACGCCAGCCAGTTGGTCCAGGTTGTCATGGGAACGGTTGGCAAGATGAGCCTGCAGGATCTCTCCGAACACACCCCGCTTCAGCAGACTGTAGGCCATCGGCAGCAACTGACCAATCACCTTATGGAAATACTGAAAAAAAACAAACAAACAAAAAAAAACTTGAATCACCTTACAGAAACACTGAAACTAAAAATAACACCAATCACCTTGTAGAAATACTGGGGGGAAATAAAAAAAAAGAAGAAGAAGACATCACTTAATAGGAATACTGAAATAATTACCCCCCCCCCAAAAGCTTCAGCACTCACCTTACAGAACTACCGAAACCCCCCAAAAAAATCGCCGGAGAGCACTCGCCTTACAGAAACTACTGAAACCCCCTAAAAACCTCAGCACTCGTCCTACAGAACTACCGAAACCCCCCTTTAAAACCACAGCACTCGCCTTACAGAACTACCGAAACCCCCCTTTAAAACCTCAGCACTCGCCTTACAGAAACTACCAAAACCCCCCTTTAAAACCTCAGCACTCGCCTTACAGAAACTACTGAAACCCCCTAAAAACCTCAGCACTCGTCCTACAGAACTACCGAAACCCCCCTTTAAAACCACAGCACTCGCCTTACAGAACTACCGAAACCCCCCTTTAAAACCTCAGCACTCGCCTTACAGAAACTACCAAAACCCCCCTTTAAAACCTCAGCACTCGCCTTACAGAAACTACCAAAACCCCCCAAAACCTCAGCACTCGCCTTACAGAAACTACCAAAACCCCCCAAAACCTCAGCACTCGCCTTACAGAACTACCGAAACCCCCCAAAACCTCAGCACTCGCCTTACAGAAACTACCAAAACCCCCCAAAACCTCAGCACTCGCCTTACAGAACTACCGAAACCCCCCTTTAAAACCTCAGCACTCGCCCTACAGAACTACCGAAACCCCCCTTTAAAACCTCAGCACTCGCCTTACAGAACTACCGAAACCCCCCTTTAAAACCTCAGCACTCGCCTTACAGAACTACCGAAACCCCCCAAAACCTCAGCACTCGCCTTACAGAACTAGCCAAACCCTTCAAAATCCACATATGATACAATATATGGGTCCATTATGGGTCCCTTATATTCCCAAAAGATAATTTAATAAACGCATAACACACCAGATTATTCAACAAAACCTCTTTCATTTCAAACAATTTTATATGGATGCACTAAAAACTCATTTCAGTTTCTTTTTGCCTTTAAAAGCCCAAAAATATCAGATGGTGCAACCATCAAACCATGAATGCTGATCAAGTAAACTATCAGAAAAGGTTAATTTATCCAGATAAAGCGTTTAAAGGGCCGACTGCCTCACATGCGATCCGTAGCAGAACAGGTCGACGCCGAGCTCGTAGCCCATTCCGTAATCACACTCATCGTTAGCGAACTGCACGAACGTCATCATCTCCTGAATCGGGGCGAAAGCCTTCATCCTGGAATCGTCATCCTCAGCTTCAGCGATCGCTCTGCAGATCTTCTTCAGATCAGCTGCACAGAAAGGAGGTGAAACACTGAAACACAGGCAGGAAAACACTGAACTTTCAGTTCCACCTTAAAAGCTGCAGCAGTTCTGGCACCAGAAAGTAACTGCTGCTCCATTTAAGGTGGAACTGAGGCGAGTCAGTGATTTATACATGCATTTGATACCGTGCTAATCGGTGGGGTATAAGCTTGCGTTAGCCTCGTGGCTAAGTACATTTGGGGACGGGGTGGTGGGGGTTGGGTGGGGATGGGACTGGGTATTTGGCTTTAACCGTCGCTGTAAATACAAACAAGTACCGTCGCTCTCAGGCAGTTCCCGGTATCCCACGTCGTTTTTGTCCACCGGCACTACGATGCCCGCTCCGTGGAACGTTTTAGTGACCACCTGAAAAAAAAAAATTTCTCTGTGTTACTTCAACAATCATACAGCCTAAACATGAAGAACGTAAACAAACTTCAAACAGCAACATGCAACTCTTTTACACTCTGTACTCGTTTAGCTTTTTTGCTTGGGAAACAATCACCACTATAAGACGGCACCTAACTGTGGAAGTGGGAGGAGCATGTGGACTCAATAGGGTGGGCTTATATACACATCTACATACTTATGAATTCGTACATATGAAACACAGAAACAACAACAACAACAACAACAACAACAACTCTCCACGTGTCATTTCACCGTTTTAATAACCGCTTTGTATTATTTGTACTGTAGTTCTAAAAACTGGTTACAAAACCTATGTAAACACGTCCAGCTCTGGTCAGAAGCTCAGACTCTGACCAGTTAGAAACGTCTCGAGGCGTTTTTCTATTTATTGAACTCTAGAGGTGCATTTCTCTGACTTCACAACAAACTGGAAACTGGAAAAAGGAGCTAATGACCGAGTCAGTGAGCGAGTCAGACATGCTGGCTGCGTTTTCTTTACTTCAGTAAAGGAGCTGACAACTAAGTCAGTGTCCGAGTCAGACCAGCTGGCTGTGTTTTACGTCAGTAAAGGAGCTAATGACCGAGTCAGTCACCAAGTCAGACATGCTGGCTATGTTTTACTTCAGTAAAAGAGGTAGCGATCGAGTCAGTGTCAGACATTCTGGTTGCGTTTTCTTTACTTCAGTGAAGGAGCTTATGACCGAGTCACACACGCTGACTGTGTTTTACTTCAGTAAAGGAGCTAATGACTGAGTCAGTGACCGAGTCAGTCATGCTGGATATGTTTTCTTTACTTCAGTAAAGAAGCTTATAACCAAGTCAGTGTCAGAGTCAGACATGCTGGCTATATTTTACTTCAGTAAAAGAGGTAGCGATCGAGCCAGTGTCAGACATGCTGGTTGCATGCTTAGTTGTCAGCTCCTTTACTTCAGTGAAGGAGCTTATGACTGATTCAGTGTCCGAGTCAGACACGCTGGCTGTGTTTTACTTCAGCAAAGGAGCTAATGACTGAGTCAGTGTCCGAGTCAGTAACACTGGCTGTGTTTCCTTTACTTCAGTTAGCTAATGACGGAGTCAGTGACCAAGTCAGACACGCTGGCTGTGTTTTACTTCAGTAAAAGAGCTAATGACCGAGTCAGTGGCTGAGAACGAGTCAGCTGATGACCTGCTGCGCTCCTCCAGTCACCGAGTGCTGGGGGTTTACTGAGTTAACAGCTCAGCAGGAATCATTTCACAAAGAGACCCTCTCAGTCAGTCAGATAACTGCAGCCCAGCGTCCAGCAGGTCCAGCAGGACGAGAGCTCGGACACATTCACACGGGAGGACCCCACTTCAGGCTGGAGTTACCAGGCTAACTGACCATCCCTCAGCTCCACTGTGTGATCTCGGGAGCAGAGGATTGTGGGAGTTTGTGTTTATCCGGCCGACTGTAACTGTGCTGAGTGTGTCAGTGATGAATGACGGTCAAATACATAATTCAGTCAGGAAAATCAATAATTCATCAAACTGTATGCAAAAGAAACGTCAGCGGACGCCGAGTTACTGCAGCAAGACATCTGCTCCTATTCACTTACCCAGGGATGCCAGATTGGGCAGAATCCCTCAGAACAGCATTTCATATCACATACTGTGACAAAAATGGTTTATCAGTGACGGTTTTCTATTAAAACTGCAACACTTAGAGTTTCATTAAGAGAAGAAAATTATAATAATAATAATAATAATAATAATAATAATAACAACAACAACACCACTTTGTTATTAATGTTATTGATTAATTGAACAATAAATACAAACAAGATTTTAAATATTTAAATGCTTTTCCATTTAATCGCTAGGCTGAAACATATATGGGCTTTCCTTATTCTTATAGACTTACACTTTATTCTTTATTTTTTTGTTATTAAACTAACTTTAATAACACTTAAGCTCCTTGTTTTTAGTTTATGTTTTTATTTTGCTTTTACGTGCTTTGTACTTCCTTTAAACTCTATTGCACTTTGTATCATTTTACCACTCTGTTTATTTTCCCTTCTGCTGGTCTTTGACTGAAGCTCACTGAACAGCCTCAGCGTAATAAATGTGCTGCATTAATAAACTTATCTCGAATATTAGGAAGCATAAACGTCGTGCAGTCTCAGCCCTGATGGTGATGATATGGATATGATTGCCGTATTGATCACTCTGAGTACCTTCCTGTCTCTCTGCTTCATGGCTTTGGTTTTCTGCTCCAGCGGCAGCCCCAGACGCTCCGCCTCCTTCTTTAGCTCCGCCTCCAATCGCTCCACGGCGGCATCATCTCTCTGTCCGCCACGCTCTCGCTTCTTACGGGCTAGAAATAACCTGAGAGAGAGAGAGAGAGAGAGAGAGAGAGAGAGAGAGAGAGAGAGAGGAAGACTGTAATACACTACAGGAAGTGTAGGGGGCGATATGGCTTCTACTGTTTCATTTAAAAAGCTCTATAATGTTCATATGATCCACACAGTCACTCTGACAGACTGTAATACACTACAGGAAGTGTAGGGGGCGATATGGCTCCTACTGTTTCATTTAAAAAGCTCTATAATGTTCATATGATCCACACAGTCACTCTGACAGACTGTAATACACTACAGGAAGTGTAGGGGGCGACAGATGGATTGATTATTGAAATAAAGGCTGATGGTGAGGGTCCTACAGCACGGCGCTGAAGAGGTTGTCCCCGAGCTGGGCGATGGTGCAGCCTTTTCTGGCTTCGTTCTCTCCAACAAACACCGGCAGAGCGTCAGGACAGTCTCTACACAAACACAGAGATCAATAACGATCAATAACAATCACATTAACGCACTGACTATCAGCTCATTTGTAGAACTCATAATGGACGCTGCTCTAAACTCTCAGAGCGCACTTCACTGCAGCCGATTAGCTGCCATTAGCGTTACTGCTAACATCAGCACTCTGCAGCAGTGTAGCATTACTGCCTGACAGACGAGCCACTTACAGGCTCCGTCCATAGATAGTCATACCTAGATGCTGCGTTGTCTGTTGTTCTCTGAGGTGATACGTCTGCACGTCCGCCATGTTGGAGAGGTCAAGATCCGCTTGTGAACAAACTCACTTGTATTGAGAGACGAAGAGTCTCAGGATTAAATCAGCCACAACTTCCTTATTACTCAACCGATTTTCACCAAATCTGTTCTGTTATAATCCTCAGACACAGATTAATCCAGGCTGCTCGGATCTGCTCTCGGTAGCTTTTATTACTCTAACAACTGATCGTGATAATTAGGACCAGCAGGAAAGTATTCAGTCTGTACCTGAGATTAAAAACTGAGTTTAGCGTGAGAAACACAATCGGACACATCAGCAAATCCATCGATGAGTGAATCACTTCTCATCTTAATACACATAAAAATAAAATAAACCCCCAAAACACAGAAGGATGAAGCTGAAGTGGCTTCTTAAACGCCAGCTTCTTGTTCGAGTTTTCCCATTCCACCTTAAATGGTGCAGCTTCAGGCAGTGGAATGGGAACATTCGCACAAAAAGCTGGCAAATAAAAAGCTGACTTCATGTTCATGTAAGAAGCTGCTAACATGAATCTATTTTGAATATCTACACAAATTAAAGAATGATATACCTTACTGAGCTACAAAGCTTCAACCATCACTGTAAATAAATAACTACTGCATAACGTTAAGATCCCCTGAATAGACTATTAAATGAAATAAGCTTAATATAAAACCAGAGGAAAAACAATCACATCAACAGGTTCTCTGTGCCTCACCAACCACACGGCCACATCTACACAAACACCACACAAACAATACACATCACACAGACATGAGTGTGGATCACTGCGTTCCCTCCGTTATATAATCCTGTCCCACTTTCTGAGTGTAATATTCCTGAAATAGTGTAATTTTGGACAGTATCTTTCTTAAACTGCTGCTCTGTAATGATACTGAAAGCAGTCCAGCAGCGATGTTGACCTCCCCAAAATGGCGGCGCCGTTGACGTGCCTGGCTGGACCCAACACAGCATCTAGATATGTATATCTTTGGCTCCGTCGGTCACGCTGATCCTGAACGGACCACCAGCACCCACCGATTAGCTTAATGTCACTTTCATAATGCTAACTGTGCTCTGTTCACTTTCATTTACTGTTAGCAACGTCAGCTTTGCTAACTGAACCAATTCTTTAATGAAGCTCTCTTTGCTCACTACTGCTGGCGTTGATTGAAATGCTAATGTTGCTAACAATGAATGAAAGCCGACACTGGTAACGCTAATGTCCTCTACTCACTCACGGCTAGCAACGTTAGCTTTATTCACTGAATCATATCTCTAATAAAAAAGTCTCCATTTTATTTACTGATTAGTCTAACAACTTTACATTCATTCAATCAGTAATGCTAATGTTGCTAAAGCTGTCTATTCCCTTACGTTTATAACCATCAGAAGCTTTATTACTAATATAACGTTTCTAATAAAGCTCCCCTTTTCAGTAAGTAACCAGTCTCTTATGTTTTCATTTTATTAATTAGCTTAATAACAGCATTCAATCAGTAATGCTAATGTTGCTAACGCTGCCTATTCTTTTCACTCATAATCATAGATTCTTTAAAGATCTCTATTAAATCAATTAAACAACATTATCTACATTAACAACATTCGATCCATGTTAATATTGATTATGCTATCTATTGTCTTTCATGTATAATTATCAACATTTAGCTTTACATTAACATTAGCATCATTCAGTCAGTTATGCTAATGTTCTTGAAAGCGAGTGTTGTGATTGGCTCAGTTCAGATGTACTAAGGCTGATTCCCCCTAATTTCTGCTGTTCCAGTGGGGGAGGAGAGGAGCAGAAGCTAAGGTTTCTTCTTTCAGCATCAGAGCGCGACCCCCCTCACCGGACCCTGAGATGTGGGCACTGTGCTGCCCTCTGCTGGGTGGACTGAGGTACCTGTAGTAGCCCATGTGGTGCTGCGTGTCTGCGCTGCCCTGCAGGACGGTCTGCAGCTCCGGAGGGTCGTAGAAGTGTCTCCAGTGCAGGTGGAAGTTCGGCCGGGAGGACTCGTGGCGCTTGTGCTTCTCAGACAGGATGTCGAACGGACCCACCAGCCGCAGACCCAGAACGTCCTGGAGAGCGTCTGCCAGCACGGAGAGACACAATCACCATCAACACCACCACCGTCAACACCATGGAGAAACACCATCAACACCACCATTTCCACCACCGCAGAGAGACACCATCAACGCCACCATCAACGCCATGGAGGGACATCATCAATATCTCACCATCAACACCACAGAGACACCAACACCACACTATCAACACCACAGAGAGACACCATCAACACCGCAGAGACATCAATATCTCACCATCACCACCACAGAGACATCAATATCTCACCATGACCACCACAGAGAGACACTATCAACACCACAGAGATACACCATCAATATCTCACTATCAAAACCACAGAGACACCAAACACCACACCAACACCACAGACACCACCTAACACCACAGAGACACCATCAACACCACAGACACCACACTATCAACACCACAGAGACACCATTAACACCACAGAGAGACACCATCAATATCTCACCATCCAAACCACAGAGACATTATCAACACCACAAAGGACACCAACACCACAAGTGAACTATCGCTTTAACCCCATGCTTATATGCTGTTAAAGGACAGTCCAATCAAAACCACAGCACTATTACTTTAATCCCCTTAAAGGGCCAGTGCTGCGGTGTTGTATTTAGTATCGCTTTAATCCCCTTAAAGGGCCGGTGCTGTATGAAGTATCGCTTTAATCCCCTTAAAGGGCCGGCGCTGCGGTGTTGTATTTAGTATCGCTTTAAACCCCTTAAAGGGCTGGCGCTGCGGTGCTGTACGAAGTATCGCTTTAACCCCCTTAAAGGGCCGGTGCTGTATGAAGTATCGCTTTAAACCCCTTAAAGAGCCGGCGCTGCGGTGCTGTATGAAGTATCGCTTTAATCCCCTTAAAGGGCCGGTGCTGTATGAAGTATCGCTTTAAACCGCTTAAAGGGCCGGTGCTGTACGAAGTATCGCTTTAACCCCCTTAAAGGGCCGGCGCTGCGGTGTCTGCTCACCTTGCGGATGATCTGGACTGAGCTGAGTGCAGAAATCCCAGAACTGGTAGAAATCTTGAGGCATGCGGAGCTTATACAGTCTCTCCACTTCCTCCCTCAGATGCAGGGGGACGCTTGACCCCGCCCCCGCCTTAGACACCGCCCCCTCAACATGAGCTCGCTTCACCTGCCCGTTCACCTGCCCCACCTGGAACATCAGCACGCAGAGAACAGTACAGAAACACCTCCAGAACTTTCTACCAGCCACAATATAAACAAACATACATACATATAATATAAGCAGCCACTTCATTAGGTCCACCTCCTCGTTTCTACACTCACTGTCCATGTCATCAGCTGCACTGACCATATAGTCTCACTCTGTAGTTCTACAGTTACAGACTGTAGTCCATCTGTTTCTCTGCATACTTTGTTTGCCCCCTTTTACCCTGTTCTTCAGTGGTCAGGACCCCCACGGACCCTCACAGAGCAGGTACTATTTGGGTGGTGGATCATTCTCAGCACTGCAGTAACACTGACGTGATGGTGGTGTGTTAGTGTGTGTTGCGCTGGTCTGAGTGGATCAGACACAGCAGTGCTGCTGGAGTTTTTAAACACCTCAGTGTCACTGCTGGACTGAGAATAGTCCACCAACCAAAAATATCCAGCCAGCAGCGTCCTGTGGGCAGCGTCCTGTGACCACTGATGAAGGACTAGAGGATGACCAACACAGACTGTGCAGCAGCAGATGAGCTATCGTCTCTGACTTTACATCTACAAGGTGGACCGACAAGGTAGGAGTGTCTAATAGAGTGGACAGTGAGTGGACACAGTGTTTAAAAACTCCAGCAGCACTGCTGTGTCTGATCCACTCAGACCAGCGCAACGCACACTAACACACCACCATCACGTCAGTGTTACTGCAGTACTGAGAATGACCCACCACCCGAATAGTACCTGCTCTGTGAGGGTCCATGGGGGTCCTGACCACTGAAGAAGGGTGCAGAGAAACAGATGGACTACAGTCTGTAACTGTAGAACTACAAAGTGCACCTAAATAGTAAGTGGAGCTGATAAAATGGACAATGAGTGTAGAAACAAGGAGGTGGTCATAATGTTATGCCTAATAAGTGTGTGTGTGTATATATATATATATATATATATATATATATATATATATATATATATATATATATACACACACACACACACACACACACATATATATATATATAGCTCAGAAGTTGAGTTGTGATGAATGAAGGTGTTTCTAAAAGATTAATAATATGATATTAAGATAACAATAACAGTGATATTTAATATAACCGTTGATTCTCCACTGAAGTCGTTAGAAATCCAGTGAAAACTGCTCAAACTATCGCTGTTCACTATGAACACACGCACACAAGTCAACAGTAGAGCACCAGGACTTCAGGATCAGGGCTGTTTTCGTTATTATTATTAAGCAGAAATCGGCTTCTGGTTCGAATTTCCCGGTCCACCTTAAACAGAGCGCCACCACAGTCAGGCGCCTGAGCCGTTACAGTCACTGTCGCACTGTTTAAGGTGGAACGGAAAATTCGAACGAGAAGTCGTTTTCTGCTAAACAGTAAACGACGTTCCGGTAATGTTTAGCTCTGCGGTTCAGCTGAAGCGTATTTATCTATCAAACTACTTTATAAAGGTGTTTATTTCGCTCTACCTGCGGCGCAGACTTCTGCTTTCTTTTCCCGCCACCCGCCATTTTCTCCTTCTTCAGCACTGCCGGCCAGAACGTCAATACGTAGCCGCGCGTCTCCCTGCGTCATGACGCAAACCACGCCCTCTGAGCGGTAAATGCGCTTCCCTCGATAAAAGTCCCTGAAAAAACAACTTCGAATATACTTTAAAAATTATATATAATATAAAGCGATGATAAAATAGTTAAATACATTCAAAAATATCGCAGCACAGCGTTACAAACGTATAGAAAATATTTTATTAAATTAAATTAAACATTGACGCTAATAAGAGTATCTGAGCTAGTTAGGATAACAATCCAGGTAAATCTTTAAAATACATTTATTGATTAAATACATTATTAATTAAATGATCAGTTTTATTTTTAAACTGATCCATTAAAATGTAGACAACACCGATCTCCACAACACAGATTAAAACTGTTTTATTCTTCTGTTTCATGAAAAGATAAGTCCTCGTCGTTATTAGCATCGTCATCATCATCATCATCATCATCATCATCATCATCACCTTCATCGTTTCTTCACAGTGCCTAGTGACCGACTTCAGGCAGAATTTAGAATTTAAGACTGATTAAATATCTAAAGCGATTATTTATGAAGTGCAGTTCTCAGAAATTACCACACGATGGCGGTGTTGAAGCAGAATCTGCTGATTTGGACCACAAAGCATGACTTCACAGCAGCGTTTATAGCTCCAGCACTGCAGCTCACAGAATTACAGGTTATGATTAGAGTTAGGGATTAAGGATTAGGATTAGAGTTAGGGGTTAAGGTTTAGGATTAGATTTAGGAGTCAGGATTAGAGTTAGGGGTTAAGGTTTAGGATTAGAGTTAGGGGTTAAGGTTTAGGATTAGATTTAAGAGTCAGGATTAGAGTTTGGGGTTAAAGTTTAGGATTAGATTTATTGGTTAAGGTTTAGGGTTAGAGTTAGGAGTCAGGATTAGAGTTAGGGTTAAGGTTTAGAGTTAGGGGTTAAGGTTTAGTATTAGATTTAGGAGTCAGGATTAGAGTTAGGGGTTAAGGTTTAGGATTAGATTTAGGAGTCAGGATTAGAGTTAGGGGTTAAGGTTTAGGATTAGAGTTCGGAGTCAGGATTAGAGTTAGGGGTTAAGGTTTAGAGTTTTGAATTAGTATTAGAGGATATGAGTTTAGAGAATAGATTTAAGGGTTAAGGGTCAGGATTAGAGTTGGGTTAAGTATTAGGAGTACAAAATTCAGAATAAGATTAATGTTAAGGTTTACTGTTTAGGATTAGAGTTAGGGATTAAGGTTTAAGATTAGAGTTAGGAATTAAGATTTAAGATTAGAGTTAGGGATTAAGGTTTAAGGATTGGGATTAGAGTTAGGGATCAAGGTTTAAGGATTGGGATTAGAGTTAGGGGTTAAGGTTTAAGGGCTAGACGTAGGGAGGATTAGAGATAGAGTTAGGGTTTAGGATTAAGAACTAGGATTAATGTTAAAGTTTATCAGTTAGATTTAGGGGTCAGGATTAAGGAATTAGGACTAGGATTAGGCACCTACCCCCGGCACCATGGGTAGGGTTGCCCACCGCCCCGGGCAAGTGTGCTCACTGCCCCCTAGTGTGTGTGTTCACTAGTGTGTATGTGGTGTTTCACTGCACGGATGGGTCAAAATGCGGAGGTGAATTTTCCCCGTTGTGGGACTAATAAGGGTCACTTAATCGCTTAATATAAAGGCAAAATAACCCAAGACTTACATTTGTGTGTGTAAATTGTGGACCACCACCCGGACAGGCCCGCTCCTCGTCCCAGGGGTCGCCCGTGGAGGGTATCCCCCAGTTTGCGCCCAGGTTGTCGACATGGGAGTGCTCCTTCGGTTCAGCGCCACGGCAGCTCTGGGCGTACTTCCCGTCAAACCTCTGGTCGTGTGGGATGCAGTCGTTCTGGTCTGCCTCGATCCTCGGCCATCCTGGACTCTCTCGGGGGGAGTAATTGCGAGGTCTTGCTTCTCTCTGTAGAGAACCTGGGCGTAGAGCTACTAAGCGTTTTTGCCTCCTGTGTTTCTCAACTGTGTTTCAGGACTTTTGACTTTGCCTTCTTGTCTCTGCCCTTTCAAATCTGGTTGCCTGATCTGGCTTGTTTTGTTTGTCTTTTCCTGAATTCTGGTCTTTTTGGATTTGACCCCTGTCTGTCCTCTCATTACGAATACCATCAAGTTTTTACCGCGAGCCTCTGGCTGGTTCTGCTCCGTTATAACTGGACTGGGTGTTTCAGCTTGTTTGTCCAGATGGAGCTGTTCAGAGTTTGTTATTGAGGAAAATAATTTGTGTGCTTTAACATTTAAAGACGACCATCTGAACTCACTTTTATAACGTGTTGGTGGGACAGTAACACGTCAGACGATCTCTATGTCCATTTGTTCTTGTCTGCTTTGGTCTGTTCAGCATATTTTCTAAAGCTGTGAACTGCCTCTGCACATGAATCCACTCTGACCTCAGAGAGTCTACAGTCTTACACAGCTTAAGGTTTAGGAGGTTAATCTCAGACTTCCTGCTCTCACAGCTCAGAAGTGAGCGTGTGAAGTTTAAGACCTGCTTTCTCTTTAAACCCAAAACTCAGAGCGGCTCTATAGACGCTGCAGGCTCAGTGAGGTGGGCGGGGCTTACAGAGGAGGAGGGCAAGGAGGAGGAGCTTCAGGGCTGGAGCTGAGACTCCACACAGAAGCTCTCAGACTGTGAGAGTGACGCTGTCTGAGCTGGTTGAGGATGTTGTTCAGGGCGGTGTGGAGGGGTCTGCGGACCGCGGGATGGAGAACACCTTTACCTACACCAGGTAAAACCTTCAGATTAGTTTATACTTTACCTGCACCTGGTAAAACCTTCAGATTAGTTCTTACTTTACCTGCACCAGATAAAACCTCGAGATTAGTTCATACTTTACCTGCACCAGGTAAGACCTTCAGATTAGATCATACTTTACCTGCACCAGGTAAAACCTTTGGATTAGTTCATACTTTACCTGCACCAGGTAAGACCTTCAGATTAGTTTATACTTTACCTGCACCAGGTAACATCTACAGGTAGGACTCAACACAGTGCACTGAGTATGCAGTTTTTATTACAATCCAAATTGCTTTCATAGCCAGTGTGAGTCAGAATAATGTGCTGTTCTTCTAATTGTTATTATTATTATTATTATACTAATTATTTCATGATTATTATTATGAGTTTTCATTTATATAAAAATTTGAAAGGAAAAGAACCTCAAAGTGCTTTAAAACAGTAACATTAGCAAAAACACAGCAAACATAAAGTTTACATGAAGAGGTAAAATGAATTCAACAAAACTTTGTTTGTTTGTTTTTCAAAATAAATCAAAATCTCCAGCTGAAAAAAATAAAAATGACCTCACTTTACCTTTTTGGTCATTAAGTGCTTCGACTCTGAGGCACGTCTTGCTGGGACTTTTTACTTCTTTTTTAATTATTTGTTTTTTTCTGAAGTATTAGTTGCTTTGCATGTCACGTTAACATATGGACAGTAAGTTACTCATAAACATGCTATGAACAGCATATGAACGGCTATATTTTCAACTTCTTGTTTGTTGTTCTGTATTTTGCCCTTTGTTGTTTTTCCCTTTTTACTCTGCGTCCTCTTTAAAACGTTACTGTGCTCATTCACTGTTGAGGAAAACATTATTCACCCTCAGTTTGAGGGTTTACTTTATTTTTAGTGATGTTCGTCCTCGTTTATGGTCCTGGAGAAGACGCGAGTGTAACTGTGCACTGATGATCCTGTTTGATTGACGGTCTTTGAGGTTGGATGTTGCTCTGTTTTCCTGAAGAGTGAATGAACTCTGTTCTGTCTCACCTCTAAAGTGACGGACGTTAACCAGACTGAACTGCGTTATGTGGATCTTTAAATCGCAGTGCAGAGTATCTGCTTACACTCCTGTGTCTGTCCAGCACCTACAGGGAGTGGACGAGTATTATGGGCTGTTAAACTCCTTCAGGCAGTGAGTCTCACCACCTTATACAGGCTGTTACTGAATATAATATAACAAAGATCATCAACAAGGCCAGAGAGTCCACACTTTAGACCAGTGAGACACACTGTTTATACCTGTCTGTCTGCCTGTCTATTAATCTGTGTATCTGTCTGTCTATTAATCTGTCTGTCTGTCTGTCTATTGAGAGTCCACACTTTAGACCAGTGAGACACACTGTTTATACCTGTCTGTCTGCCTGTCTATTGAGAGTCCACACTTTAGACCAGTGAGACACACTGTTTATACCTGTCTGTCTGTCTATTCATTTATCTGTCTGTCTATCTGTCTATTAATCTGTCTGTCTGTCTATTGAGAGTCCAAACTTTAGACCAGTGAGACACACTGTTTATACCTGTCTGTCTGCCTGTCTGTTGATCTGTCTATTAACCTGTCTATGCATCTGTCTGCCTGTCTGTCTGTTGATTTGCCTATTAATGTGTCTATGTATCTGTCTGTCTATTAATCTGTCTGTCTGTCTGTCTGTTGATCTGTCTTTTAATCTGTCTATGTATCTGTCTGTCTGTCAGTCTATTGATCTATCTGTCTATTGATCTGTCTGTCTGTCTGTCTGTTGATCTGTCTTTTAATCTGTCTATGTATCTGTCTGTCTGTCAGTCTATTGATCTATCTGTCTATTGATCTGTCTGTCTGTCTTCTATTGATCTGTCTGTCTGTCTATTGATCTACCTGTCAGTCTGTCTATTGATCTACCTGTCTGTCTATTGATCTGTCTGTCTGTCTGTCTATTGATCTGTCTGTCTGTCTGTCTATTGATCTGTCTGTCTATTGATCTGCCTATCTGTCTATTGATCTGTCTGTCTATTGATCTGCCTATCTGTCTATTGATCTGTCTGTCTGTCTGTCTGTCTGTCTGTCTGTCTATTGATCTGTCTGTCTGTTGCTCTATCTGTCTGTCTGTTGAGTCCCACCATCATACTAAGACTGAGTGGAATGATTGTTCACAGCATGTTTCTGAGTGATTTACTGTCCACATAGTAAAGTGACAGCAAAGCAGCAAAACTTGAGAAAAAAACAAACAATTAAAAAGAAGCTGCAAGTTTATGTAAAATGTACCTGACTGTCAAAGCACTGAATGACCACAGAGGTAAAGCGAGGTCATTTTTATTTCGTCTGTCGAGAAATGAGGCGTTTTACAAAAAATAATGTAACTTTTCAAAATTAAAATGCAGACTTTTACAAAAACTCGGTGTTATAATAAGCAGTTGAAATGTCGGTGATTCTGCTTCACTGTTTGCTGCTTTCAAGCCACACACGGTCTGTCCGATCCCCTCGAGGCTTGTTCAGTTTACACTTTAATTTCCTGCTGCCCTGATTTGCTCGCAGATCTCGCTGCAGGACGTTCCTCGGCCTCGCACTGGCACGAACGCTGACTCTGTGCTTTTCCGCATGACTGAGCTGATGCATTCACACACTGATCTGATTGGAACTGATTTAGGATCACATTCCGCCACCCAAACGCTAATTTTGGCCTTCACGAACCTGCAGAACCGGCCTGAGATCAGCACAAACAAGCACGACTGAACTGAACCAAGGGACAGTCAGTTTAAACGCTGCTCGTCCTGATAACACTTACATAACCGCGCGAGAGGAATGCGCTCTGTGTGGACAGACGCTTATTCTGTTATTTTGGCTCCGGAACGATGGATTGCATTGTTGGACGCTGTGTTGCCATGGTCACCATTGGGTCCACCTTGACCACTCTTGCCGCGGATCTAAAGGGGATCATGGCTGGAAATAAAGAGAAGCTTCTCTACTGGCGCTGCCTCAACTTACCCAGCACCACAAACAGAGTCTCACAGCTCTAAACAGAGACTCACTGTCGTATATACTGATCAGCCACTTTATTAAGCCCACCTCCTTGTTTCTACACTCACTGTCCATCTTATCAGCTCCACTGACCACATAGTCTCACTCTGTAGTTCTACAGTTACAGACTGTAGTCCATCTGTTTCTCTGCATACTTTGTTACCCTGTTCTTCAGTGGTCAGGACCCCCACAGGACCCCCACATAGCAGGTACCATTTGGGTGGTGGGTCATTCTCAGCACTGCAGTGACTTCTACAAGGTGGACGGACATGGTAGGAGTGTCTAATAGAGTGGACAGTGAGTGGACACAGTGTTTAGAAACTTCAGCAGAACCGCTGTGTCTGATCCACTCAGACCAGCACAACACACACTAACGCACCACCACCACGTCAGTGTTACTGCAGTGCTGAGAATGATCCACCACCCAAATAGAACCTGCTCTGTGAGGGTCCCTGGGGGTCCTGACCACTGAAGAACAGGATGCAGAGAAACAGATGGACTACAGTCTGTAACTGTAGAACTACAGAGTGAGGCTATATGGACAGTGGAGCTGATAAAGTGGACAGTGAGTGTAGAAACAAGGAGGTGGACTTAATGAAGTGTCCAGTCAGTGTTGTCTTTGAAACTGAAGCTTTGCAGTACAGTGCTTGTGATAACCCACTCTGAGCTGATTCCTGTTTCATGTTTGCTCAGGTGTGCTGTGTACCTGAGTGCATAGAGTCTGAAATATGATAGTGGTTGAGGAGGTTAGAGATGGTGGGAGACAGAGAGAATCATAGGGAGATATGGGAGGGAGCGAGGGAGGAATAGAGTGAGAGAGGGTGGGGAAGCAGTGCTGCTGTACACTCTGTTCTTTTTACAGACACAAACAGTGTTATGGAAACTTTAGCAAAAGAGAGGAGTGGGGTTATTTATTCTGCCAGGGTTTTATAAAAGCAGTGGTGGAAAATAATGGTGTATGAAGGATGCACTCGATGATAACTCCAGTGTTGTGAACAGACTAGCTGTCTATTTGGACTCAAGAGCCCTAAAATCTAAAGACCTAGACCATAACCTTGGAGTACAAACGGACTCTGATCTCAGTTCATCAGTCGTGTCAAAGCAGTTACTAAATCAGCTTTTTATCACCTTAAGAACGTCAACAAGATCAGAGATGTTCAGACTAAAGCAGACCTGCAGAAACTCATCCACACCTTTATTTCCAGCAGGATTGATCACTGTAATGGTCGCCTAACTGGACCTCCAAAAAAGACCATCAAACGGGTTCAGCTGATTCAGAATGCAGCTGCCAGAGTCTCATTAGGAGTAAAAGAAGGACCCCCCCCCACCATTCTTAAACCCTACACTGGCTCCCAGTCTGTTCCAGAATAGACTGTAAGGAGCTGTTACTGCTCTATAAATGTCTTAATGGTGCAGGAGCAGCGTGTTTATCTGATCTGCTGCAGCGATATGAGCCGAGCAGAACTCTCAGATCATTAGGAACTGGTCAGTCAGTCCAGCTGAAGGTGAAGACTAAACATGGAGAAGCAGTGTTTGGCTGCTACGCTGCTCTTAAATGGACCCAGTGGACAGAGAGCATTAGAAGAGCCCCGACACTGGACACTTTAAATCAGCCTGAAAGCGATCCTATTTGAATTTTAGTTCGATTTTTAATTTATGATTAATTTCTTCTCTTTTAAATCTGTTGTTTTAATCCTGTTTTTAATTTCTATTCTACATCTTTTTAATTTTAATTTGAATTATCTTTGTATTTTCTCACTTGTAAAGCACTTTGAATGAACATTGTATGAAAGGTGCTCTATAAATAAGCTTGCCTTGCCTTCGTTCCTGCACAAGGCTTTTGTTTATATTACTTATTCATACTGAAGCTGCACAGGTTGTTATTTGTTATCCAGATGTTTGGTATTTTTACCATATTTCTGTGTGTTTATATGCAGTACTGGAGTTCTGTACTTTGTCCATCACTGCCTATAACGGACACAAGTGTGAAGAAGGGCTGATTAACAAACACAGGAGCAGGCAGGTACTCAGAAGAGATTACATGAGATGTGTACCAAACACAGGAAGAGGAAATGACAGACTGATGTTTGTCCAAACAGAGCCGGACACATGTCTGTCCAGCGTGGAACACAAACACACGCGCTCCACCAATCAGAACGCACAGTTCTCCACCGGCTCTGATCTCATGCTTAGCCAGAAAGGAAAACAAAGGCCAGCGTGAGAAGGACAAGAGAGAATTCCCCCTTACTAGCAGTGGTTATAGTCTAAAAATGCAGTGTTGCAATGGAAAGCTGCAGAGTTACAGTATGAAGCTAGCAGCTCACAATAGAGTTCCTCTTCAATACACATGAAAAATATATTACATTCTGTAGCTACAATGACAGCTCTGAAGTGAAAGTATTACATTTTGAAGCTACAGCCTTACAGCTTGAAGATGCAGTGTTACAGTCTGAATAGTGTTACAGTCTGAAGAGGCAGTGTTACAGTCTGAATAGTGTTACAGTCTGAAGATGCAGTGTTACAGTCTGAATAGTGTTACAGTCTGAAGAGGCAGTGCTACAGTCTGAAGAGGCAGTGTTAGCGTCTGAAGAGGCAGTAAAACAGTCTGAAGAGGCAGTGCTACAGTCTGAAGCTGCAGTGTTACAGTCTGAAGAGGCAGTAAAACAGTCTGAAGAGGCAGTGTTACCGTCTGAAGAGGCAGTAAAACAGTCTGAAGAGGCAGTGTTACCATCTGAAGAGGCAGTAGAACAGTCTGAAGAGGCAGTAAAACAGTCTGAAGCTGCAGTGTTACAGTCTGAAGCTGCAGTGTTACAGTCTGAAGAGGCAGTAAAACAGTCTGAAGAGGCAGTGTTACCGTCTGAAGAGGCAGTAAAACAGTCTGAAGCTGCAGTGTTACAGTCTGAAGCTGCAGTGTTACAGTCTGAAGTGACAGTGTTACAGTCTGAAGTGACAGTGTTACAGTCTGAAGCTGCAGTGTTGCAGTCTAAAGCAGCAGTGTTACAGTCTGAAGCTGCAGTGTTATAGTCTGAAGCTGCAGAGTTACAGTCTGAAGTGACAGTGTTACAGTCTAAAGTAGCAGTGTTACAGTCTGAAGCTGCAGTGTTATAGTCCAAAGTTGCAGTTACAGTCTGAAGTGGCAGTGTTACAGTCTGAAGTGACACTGTTACAGTCTAAAGTAGCAGTGTTACAGTCTGAAGCTGCAGTGTTATAGTCCGAAGTTGCAGTTACAGTCTGAAGTGGCAGTGTTACAGTCTGAAATGACAGTGTTACAGTCTAAAGCAGCAGTGTTACAGTCTGAAGTTAGTGTTACAGTCTAAAGCAGCAGTGTTGCAGTCTGAAGCTGCAGTGTTATAGTCAGAAGCTGCAGTTACAGTCTAAAGCAGCAGTGTTACAGTCTGAAGTGACAGTGTTACCGTCTGAAGCAGCAGTGTTGCAGTCTGAAGCTGCAGAGTTACAGTCTGAAGAGGCAGTGTTACAGTCTAAAGCAGCAGTGTTACCGTCTGAAGCAGCAGTGTTGCAGTCTGAAGCAGCAGTGTTGCAGTCTGAAGTACAGTCTTACAGTCTAAAGCTGCAAAGTTACCGTCTGAAGTAGTCTTGGAGTCTGAAGCTGCAGAGTTATAGTCTGAAGCTGCAGTGTTACAGTCTGAAGCTGCAGTGTTACAGTCTAAAATTGCAGTGTTACAGTCTAAAGCTACAGAGTTACAGTATAAACTGGCAGTGTTACAGTCTGAAGTTGCAGCAAAACAGTCTGACGCGGCAGTAAAAGAGTCAGAAGCTGCAGTGTTACAGTATCAAGCGGCAGTGTTACAGTCTGAAGATGCAGTCTGTAGGGGTCTTTCCACCAGTACAGTGCTGACCACTGCTCTCCCTGTGTTTGTGTTCAGTGCTGCCGGCTCGTCACATGTCCTTCGGTATACCAGCCTCAGGTACTAACCTGGCCTTCGTGGTGCTGGGCGGAGGCTCTCTGACTGCCGCCCTCGTCTATGTAAGTCTATCACTCCATCCATCCATCTCTCTGTCCAGCATTAAAGCAGTTGTTTGGTAAAAAAAAAAGGTTCTTTACTAAAGAAAATGGTTCTTTATAAAACCATGAACACTCAAAAAGTTAAAGAGTTCTTTTCATGGTGAAATGGTTCTTCAGGTTGATGTAAAAATGTGCTTTATATGGTTCTATATAGTACCAAAAATGGGTCTGCTACTGTTACGATGTCAAGCTTGTTATAATAGAAGAACCCTTTCTGGTGCTATGTAGAACCATATACAACACACACTCCATCAAGCTGAAGAACCATTTCACCATGCAAAGAACCATTTAAGCATGTAAAAGGTGCTTTGAGTGTTCATGGTTCTGTACAGGATCATTCTCTTTACTAAAGAACCCTTGAAGAACCATCTAGTGTAGTGTTTGTGAACCTCGGAAGCGCGAGCCAATAGAAAAGAGGAGATTAAGCTGTGGAATCTCCTTTCTTAAATAAACTAAACAGGCAAAATAATATGCCAGTTGTTGCCCACAGTTGGAAAAAAATGGGCTAGTAAACTAGCTAACGTTAGCTGTTTACCAAACTAGACCCCTCACACTCACATCAGGACCACCTCGGCTAAGATAAGGGGTCATTATACGGAAACGTCCATTTTTGTGTCCCTGGTGTTTACAGATATATTACACTTAAAAAACATGTTAAGGTTACAATTTATTTACAAATTCAAATAAAACAAGATATTTTAACAGTAACACCTTCTTGAGCCTCAATTTATCAATATTGGTTTATAAATCAATAATATAGAATTCCAGGCACCACAGAAGAGCTCGTCCTCACAGTCATGTGTGAAGGCTGAGGCCATATTTTGAGGTAAAAACATGTTTTTTTGTAATTTTAACTGCAATAATCTATACATGACTATGGAATATATTATTTAAATGTCATAAAGAAAACAAATAAATATTATAAAATATATAATGAAAGTTATTGTACCAAGGAGTTGTGTCACTGGTGTTACTGCGTATTTTGAAATAAAAGTCACACTGATGACATCACTTGACTTCCTTTTACCTGTTTTCTGAGGATCTATGAAGAAAAGCTCATGGTGAGTCCACTGTGTCTTTCAGTTATCAGAGATTTTCTCATTTAGCTCATGATTTCATATGAAGCTTTTAGCTGAAGTCACTGGTGTGACCGACTTTATTCTGAGGTCATTGTGAAAAAATAGAATACAAATGGATTAAATTACATATTTTAGTGGATATTCCATGATGGACAACATGTGGTTTGATGCTCTGTAGCCGTTTAGTAAAATGCATTGTTCATTAAAATGTCTCTGGTGTTCCTTTATTATGTGTGACACCAGTGAGGACCAGTGACACCAGTGACTCCTATGGAGAGATTTCTGTAGAATGACCCTGATGGCGAAGCGTCAGTCTGGCACGTCTCCGGCTTTAGCCACACATTTTGGACGGCGCTAAGCAGTGCTAACATTATTTGTTAGCCACATTAGCCTCGTAGCTCCAGTGTAGCTCCGAAGAAACACCAGATCTGTCCTGGTTGTCTTGGCCGATTGACACAGATATGAGGAGGTGTTTTAAGTTCTGGGTGCTGAAATTTTAAACAGTATATCGGAAGAAAACTGCGTATCTCCATTTTTGTCGTTTTTCAGTTTTGACATAATTTGAAAATACCTGTTGGACTTTATGTTGTGTGTAAATTTCATGATGAATGGACCAAAAGAAACAGACCAAAATGACTTGGAAAGACGTCTGGTTCCATTGACTTACATTAAAAGTAAAGTAAGTTTTTTCCTTCTCCTGTAAAGTTACCATTTTGGAGGTGCGAGGTTTTCTGAGGTTTTCAACAGCGATGATTTGAATGGTGACATCACGGAAAATTGAATTTTTTCCAATTGAATTTTTTTGATAATTTACTTCAAACAGAGCCGTAACGTGCCGAGAGACGACAGTGTACCCACATTACTGACTCCTGGTTTCCCTGCTCGCTCTTTTTCTGGACGTCAGGCATTCAACTTTACGAGGCTGGAATTGGCTTCCAATTCGAATTTTCCCATCCCACCTTAAATGGTGCAGCAGTTGTTGTAATAATGCCTGATGCCAGACTGTAACTGCTGCACCATTTAAGGTGGAACCAGACGCTGGCCTGGCAGAGCGAGTAAGGCGAAGAGAGTGCTTTTGCTGCTGTTTTTCAATCGATTCTTTGGATTTTTCTCCCGTATGAACGACAACTTTTGGTACTCGATAACCCAACAAAGTCTTCATTTTATTTTCATTTTACTTTAATCATCCTTCCTTCCGCAGGCGTATAAGACGGTGCACTCGGACAGCATGAGATACAACAACCGCATCTCCGACATCGAGGCCAGATTTAAGAGTAAGTCCTGAAGTTTATGTCCGAGTTCCTGTAGGGGGCGCAATGCACCCCCACTGTCTGGATTACTTAACGGCACCAGCACAAAATATATGGAAATAATAAAATGAAATATGAAACGTATTAAATCATGTTTGGTGTCTGAGGTTTCCTTCTTTAGCTTCACACTGGAGCTACCAGGCTAACGTAGCTAACAAGTAATAGCATCACCCTGCTAATTAGCCTCAAACGATCTCAGACTTACGAGTCAGATTTAAACGTTTAAGCTCTGATTGGTCTGTTTAGCAGCTGTGCTAACAAGTGTTCCTCTGTTCTCCTCGCAGGTCAGGAGGAAGGTGAGTGGAGCTCATGCTGTGTTCAGGTGCTCATGGGAAGGTTGTCTATACCAGATGGTTAACTAGTACCTACGACTCCACTCTGTTCGGGTGCTCATTCATCAATATCTCTCCGTCTCTGACAGCATTAGCTTTGGAATTAGCACTCCAGCTCTGCTAGCCTTAGCATGGGTTAGCATTAAAGCTCTGCTAGCATTAGCATATGGGTTAGCGCTCTGTCTCTGACAGCATTAGCTTTGGAATTAGCACTCAGTCTCTGCTAATGTTAGCAAGGGTTCCATCTCTGCTAACATTAGCTTATGGGTTAGTGCCCTGTCTCTGCTAGCATTAGCTTTACAGTTAGTGCCCTGTCTCTGATATCATTAGCTTAAGGATTAGTGTCTGCTTGAATTAAGGGGCACTATCGCTCTGTCTCTGCTAATATTAGCTTTAGAATTAGCACTCAGTCTCTGCTAGTAGTAGCATGGGTTAGCATGAAAGCATTAATTTAAGAATTGGCACTCCATCTCTGCTAGCATTAGCTTAAGGGTCAGCATTCTGTCTCGGGTAGCATTAGCATTAGAGCTAGCACTCTGTTACTATTAGTATTAGAGTTAGCACTCTGTTAGTATTAGTATTAGAGTTAGCACTCTGATAGCATTAGAGTTAGCACTCTGTTAGTATTAGAGTTAGCACTCTGTTACTATTAGTATTAGAGTTAGCACTCTGTTTGTATTAGCATTAGAGTTAGCACTCTGTTAGTATTAGCATTAGAGTTAGCACTCTGTTAGTATTAGTATTAGAGTTAGCACTCTGTTAGCATTAGAGTTAGCACTCTGTTAGTATTAGAGTTAGCACTCTGTTACTATTAGTATTAGAGTTAGCACTCTGTTTGTATTAGCATTAGAGTTAGCACTCTGTTAGTATTAGAGTTAGCACTCTGTTAGCATTAGAGTTAGCACTCTGTTAGTATTAGAGTTAGCACTCTGTTAGCATTAGAGTTAGCACTCTGTTAGTATTAGAGTTAGCACTCTGTTACTATTAGCATTAGAGTTAGCACTCTGTTTGTATTAGCATTAGAGTTAGCACTCTGTTAGTATTAGAGTTAGCACTCTGTTACTATTAGTATTAGAGTTAGCACTCTGTTTGTATTAGTATTAGAGTTAGCACTCTGTTAGTATTAGAGTTAGCACTCTGTTACTATTAGTATTAAAGTTAGCACTCTGTTTGTATTAGCATTAGAATTAGCACTCTGTTAGTATCGGTATTAGAGTTAGCACTTTGTTAGTATTAGTATTAGAGTTAGCACTCTGTTAGTATCAGTATTAGAGTTAGCACTCTGTTAGTATTAGCATTAGAGTTAGCACTCTGTTAGTATTAGCATTAGAATTAGCACTCTGTTAGTATCAGTATTAGAGTTAGCACTTTGTTAGTATTAGTATTAGAGTTAGCACTTTGTTAGTATTAGTATTAGAGTTAGCACTCTGTTAGTATTAGAGTTAGCACTCTGTTAGCATTAGAGTTAGCACTCTGTTAGTATTAGAGTTAGCACTCTGTTACTATTAGCATTAGAGTTAGCACTCTGTTTGTATTAGCATTAGAGTTAGCACTCTGTTAGTATTAGAGTTAGCACTCTGTTACTATTAGTATTAGAGTTAGCACTCTGTTTGTATTAGTATTAGAGTTAGCACTCTGTTAGTATTAGAGTTAGCACTCTGTTACTATTAGTATTAAAGTTAGCACTCTGTTTGTATTAGCATTAGAATTAGCACTCTGTTAGTATCGGTATTAGAGTTAGCACTTTGTTAGTATTAGTATTAGAGTTAGCACTCTGTTAGTATCAGTATTAGAGTTAGCACTCTGTTAGTATTAGCATTAGAGTTAGCACTCTGTTAGTATTAGCATTAGAATTAGCACTCTGTTAGTATCAGTATTAGAGTTAGCACTTTGTTAGTATTAGTATTAGAGTTAGCACTTTGTTAGTATTAGTATTAGAGTTAGCACTCTGTTAGTATTAGAGTTAGCACTCTGTTAGCATTAGAGTTAGCACTCTGTTAGTATTAGAGTTAGCACTCTGTTACTATTAGTATTAGAGTTAGCACTCTGTTTGTATTAGCATTAGAGTTAGCACTCTGTTAGTATTAGAGTTAGCACTCTGTTACTATTAGTATTAGAGTTAGCACTCTGTATTAGTATTAGAGTTAGCACTCTGTTAGTATTAGAGTTAGCACTCTGTTACTATTAGTATTAGAGTTAGCACTCTGTTTGTATTAGCATTAGAGTTAGCACTCTGTTAGTATTAGAGTTAGCACTCTGTTACTATTAGTATTAGAGTTAGCACTCTGTTAGTATTAGCATTAGAGTTAGCACTCTGTTAGTATTAGCATTAGAATTAGCACTCTGTTAGTATCAGTATTAGAGTTAGCACTTTGTTAGTATTAGTATTAGAGTTAGCACTTTGTTAGTATTAGTATTAAAGTTAGCACTCTGTTAGTATTAGAGTTAGCACTCTGTTAGTATTAGAGTTAGCACTCTGTTACTATTAGTATTAGAGTTAGCACTTTGTTAGTGTTAGTATTAGAGTTAGCACTCTGTTAGTATTAGAGTTAGCACTTTGTTAGTATTAGTATTAGAGTTAGCACTCTGTTAGTATCAGTATTAGAGTTAGCACTTTGTTAGTATTAGTATTAGAGTTAGCACTTTGTTAGTATCAGTATTAGAGTTAGCACTCTGTTAGTATCAGTATTAGAGTTAGCACTCTGTTAGTATTAGCATTAGTGTTAGCACTCTGTTAGTATTAGCATTAGAATTAGCACTCTGTTAGTATCAGTATTAGAGTTAGCACTTTGTTAGTATTAGTATTAGAGTTAGCACTCTGTTAGTATTAGTATTAAAGTTAGCACTCTGTTAGTATTAGAGTTAGCACTCTGTTAGTATTAGAGTTAGCACTCTGTTACTATTAGTATTAGAGTTAGCACTTTGTTAGTATTAGTATTAGAGTTAGCACTCTGTTAGTATTAGAGTTAGCACTCTGTTACTATTAGTATTAGAGTTAGCACTTTGTTAGTATTAGTATTAGAGTTAGCACTCTGTTAGCATTAGAGTTAGCACTCTGTTAGCATTAGAGTTAGCACTCTGTTAGTATTAGAGTTAGCACTCTGTTAGTATTAGCATTAGAATTAGCACTCTGTTAGTATCAGTATTAGAGTTAGCACTTTGTTAGTATTAGTATTAGAGTTAGCACTTTGTTAGTATTAGTATTAGAGTTAGCACTTTGTTAGTATCAGTATTAGAGTTAGCACTCTGATAGTATCAGTATTAGAGTTAGCATGCTGTCACTGCTAGCATTAGCTAAAGTCCAGCGCTGTGCAGAGTCGTGCGTGTTCTCTGGATAACGGCGTCGGTGCAACTCAAAAGTCTTCGTCACGTTTGTTGACGTTGTTAAGCTTTTTAAGCTACTTTATTTGTGTTAATTTTGCTACGTTTGTCGTGTAAACACACACACATTGGGTGATGCTGCTTATTTATAGTTATATATTATAGTTATTTTATAACTCAGATTGTGCTAAATGCCATTTGTGTATGATGACTGGGGTCCGTTTGCTCCCATTCTTTGGCCTTTTTGACTGAACAGCTTTCCTCTGCCCCTGCAGTTATGACATCAGAAGCTCCAGCGGGTGACCCCGCCCCCGTCGCCGAAGTGACAGCACTGCACGCAGTGGCTGAGGCTGTTGTCGTAGAAACCGTGACCGGAAAAGCATCGGAGGGTCCAGAGCCCGTGGAAGAAGAGTTACCTGTTGCCGAGGCAACGGACCCAACCCCAGACGCCGGAGATGCTGTTGAGTACGTGGTTGCCATGGTGGTGACGGAGGCAGCAGCCCAGGAAACAGAAGCGGCCGTTGCCGAACCAGCTGAGCCTGCCGTACCTGTTGCTGTGGAGACCACTGCCGTGGAGACGACGGTGACCATTGCCGAGGCAACGGCTGAGCTGTCTGCTGTAAAAGAAGCCCCAGCTGCCTAGACAGCCCCTCTCAGAGTATTGATTAGCAGTCTGTGCTTTATCGGTGTTCATTTCTACAGGGATGGAGAGAGCTCAGAGCGCCCCCTGCTGTTTGAGTTCAAAACGCAGTTATACACAGTTATACAGCTCAGCAAAATATTCTGCCATACTGTGTTTGTGGCAAAAGGTTCACAAAAGTTCCAGCTTTGAATGAAGTTTAATCCGTTATTTAAAATTTTCATAAGGAGAAATTAATGGAGAGTCAAAATGTTTTGAAGGCGACCAGCAGATGGCGCAGTTCTGCACCTTCCCAGAAAGCTGCTGTAAGCTGAATGGGCGGGGCTAAAGTGCTAGAGTTTTGGTAGAATTCTTTCGCGTGTTAAGAGACTTTTATTTTCCTCTGCCGTCACTCACTGCACTGTAAACCTAAATTAGTCGACTTCGTTTTAAAATTTTATGCCAGCACACTTCTGCCGCAAGTAAGCTTAACTCAACAGCCTGATCATTCTAAATCATTCCAGTTGAGCTGACTCTACTCCGCTGTTTCCTGTTCTCGATGCAACTTCAACAGTTAGCTTAGCCGCTCATTTAATTGTGCTTTGCTGCTGATGTCTATCTGTGTACAGTTCGTTGGTATCAACTGTGGAACAGCTCCATTATTTTAAATGGATTATTCCTTGCAGTAATTACCAACTGGCTGCATATCCAAAGGTTTCGTACTGTTTCTGCCATTTCTTCATGCAGTAATGAATAAGACAAGAGTTGGACATTTTAGCAGCTTTTCCACTGAATAACACCAGCTTGACTCGACTCGACTCGCCCTTTTTGGTTCTCCATCAGGTAAATCTGGTTCCTGGTTCTATTTTTGGTACTACCTCCGTCGAGGGTCCAGGCGAGCTGAGCCGATACCAAAAGGTGCCATAAAAACGCTCCAGACTGAGAATCACCAAACAGGTTAGCGTTGCGTCGCCTTTGGGCACCAGAGTCGTCTCGTCGTCTGAACTGTAGTTTTTCCCAAATTCTCCTGATTTTATCTTGTTGCCTGAATAAAATTTGTCTCCTTTACATCATGGCAGTTTCATGTGGCGTCGCTATGACGACCAGTTACATTGAAGGGGCACTAGGTCTGCAGTGGAAAACAAAGTAGCTGGTACCGAAAGCGAGTTGAGTCCACCATGAAGTGGAACAGTGGCTTTTGAGCGGTGGTGGACGAAGTACTCAAACCATGTACTTGAGTTAAAGTAGAGACACCCAAGGTAAAATATTACTCCAGTAAAAGTAGAAGTTCCTCCCTTTAGACCTCCACTTGAGTAAAAGTACAAAAGGATTTACCTTCAAATGTACTTAAGTATCAAAAGTAAAAGTACTAAAAGATTAATTATGACTTTAATGTCCTGTTATCATTTTTATAACAAGACTCCAGTGTCTCTCTTGGTAAACCAGTCTTTTAATAGAATGTCATTAATTAGTGACGCTGATGTCTATTAAAATTATCATAAGCACAAAACACTGAAGGCAAACAGTTTCCATCAGGTAGAACTGAGTGGCTCTGAAATCACTTTTTACAAACAAGCAAAGTTTCAGTTTAAGATTTATTTGCAGCTTAGTTACAAATTTAAGTTTAATAAAAACTTTAAACTCAGATTCACAAATGAGTTTCCTTTACTAAACTGCATCTGTAGGTCTCTGTTCATAAACATAAACTAGTCAAAACAAATTTACTATAAAATGAAATATTGTTTGTATAAATTCAGAAAAAAGACACGTCAGTCACGACTGCATATGAGTACATATTTCTATATTGTGGTCTGTTTACACAAAGTTAGGTTAGTTCATCATTTATGTTGAATAGACTCTCCCAAAATTTTACACTGCACTGATGTTGAACCGTGTGCTGCACTGGGTCGGTATGACCAAGAGGTCAAAACAAGCTCAAAACAAAGTGACCGCTGTGCCCTGATTGGTGTTCTTGCTTTGCGTTTTGACATGTAACGTTTTTATGCACACATAAACCAAAAGGAACGACAGATTTCTCATAATGTAGTGGAGTAAAAAGTGAGGTATTTGACTCTGAAATGTAGTGGAGTGAAAGTAAAAAGTCGCCCAAAATGGAAAAACTTCAGTAAAGTACAGATACACGAAAAACTACTTAAGTACAGAAACGAATTAGATTGACTTCATTACTGTCCACCACTGATTTTGATGACTCGCATGGCTTCAAGCATCTTTGCGATTCTGTTCAGAGGCCGCTTGAGGCTGGTAGAACCGATAGCGTTCCTGGGACACGTTCAATCTCTAAACGTTGCGCACTGCTTTGCTATGGTTTTTTCCCTGGTGGAACAACATGTTTTGTTGAAACGGTGCGCAGCTTTGAGGTTTGTTTTCTCTGGTTTGATGGGCGTGTCAGAGGAGTTAGCCAATCAGCAGCGATGTGCATAAAACCTCACTGTTCTAAAAAGGCAGCATACAATGGAGTCTAACATAGGCCCAGTCCCATTCCTTATTTTTACCCCACCCCTGCTTTCGAGTGTCTCCTTGCCCCTTGGAACTGAGTTACAGGGTATTGGTTGAAATCTTCCCTCTGAAATGGGACCCTCAAATAAAAAGAGCATCACTTCATTAACAGCTACCAGCGCTGCTCTGTAGGCGACTGCCAGTCTGCAGTGACAGCAGAGGAGGGTAAAGTTCAGCTCCTCACTGCTGGGCTTTAGTTACATTTAGGGGGTCATATGATCTTCAAAGAGGGGGCAATTATTTATTATCACCCATCCCTAATTCTTCAGTGATATGAAGCTGAAGTCAGATATTCTCCAGCTTCTTGTTCGAATTTTCCCGTTCCACCTTAAATGGTGCAGCAGTTACATTCTGGTGCTTCAGGCGTCAGAACTGCTAGAATATTTAAGGTGGAACGGGAAAGTTAGCTAGCTAGCTATTGAGACATCAGCATGCTATTAGCGATTTTTATGCTTGTTATGAAGAAAACGACCAAAATACACTGAAACAACACTAAACTACTGCGATGGGCTGGCGACCTGTCCAGGGTGTATCCTGCCTTCCGCCCGATGACAGCTGGGATAGGCTCCAGCACCCCACCGCGACCCGGAAGGATAAGCGGTTTAGATGATGGATGGCTGGAACACTAAACTAAGATAATATAATGGTTATTGTAATTTTAACAGAGAAAATTCTCACATTTGTTGGTTTCTTTAGTCTCTTGTTCAGCCATCTTGCCATTTTTCCCTTTTTTCTCTGTTTGAAGTCTCTGAAAAACCTCCGTTTGGAGGGTCATGTAACCCCAACACTTCGCCCTACCCCTCTATCTCAACAAGAATGAGGACACCCTACCCCTAGACGTGAACACTGAGGGCTAAGTGGTAGGGGTGAGAGGTGAAATGGGATTGGACCAAAGTCTCTACAAATGCAGCCGCTGCAGCTCGGTGTACGCAACAGTTGAAGATGTATTTTTGAAGTATTTAACACGCATTTAAACCATCAGGCTCCAAAAAGTTTTAGAAAACGATGTTGAGTGGCCCTCTCAGCTTTAAGTGTTTAATGCACCAGCGTTTCCATTTAAATAGACGGTCACACTTTACTTGGATGGTCTCCTATAGATGCTCTAAGGAGACTTAAATCATTAACACACTTTCTGGTGACGTTCAGTTGATTATCAACAACGTTAAGGTTAGGGTCAGGAGTAGATGTAGGTTTTACCTTGAGGTTAAGGTGAGGGTTAGGTTTAGGGTTAGGGTTAATACATTCTTTCACACTAAACTTGAAGTTGAGTTGAATTTTAAGGACATTTAGTTGAATGTTACTTAAAGGCCGACCGAGCATTTACAAAACACCTACAGTGGACCATCCAAGTAACATTTAACTTCACAGTCAGTTGCATTTAATGGCTATTTAGTTGAATGTTACTTAAAGATATACTGAACATTTACAAAGAATCTACAGTGGACCATCCAAATAAAGTGTTACCAAATGGACATTTTACTATGTTTTATTTGGACTGAACGCAGCTCTGGCTGCATGGTGAACTGGCAAACCTGTACATAAAACACCATCATGGTGAACATAATGAAAAATATAAAATGCAAACAGAACTAATGAAAAATTAAGAGTTAATTAACAAAAATTGAATGCTTAGGACTTAACTGACCTTAACAGCAACTGAGGATCATAGACGAAATAGTACGTTACTAGATTTGCATTAGTATATTTAAAGGATGAGCAGTGTCCATCAAAACAATCTACATCAGCGCAGTTATGTGTTACAGTGTGCGGCCAAAACCAGCCACAGGTCCTCCTTGATTAGGCTTTAGTAAAGAAAACGGTTCTACATAGAACCATGAACACTCAAAGAATCCTTCTCATGATTAAAGGGTCCTTTGCGTGGTGAATATGTTCTATACAGCACCCAAAACGGTTCTTGTTTTGGTACAAGCTTGACATCGTAACCCCAACAGAACCCTTTTTGGGTGCCACGTAGAACCCTTTTCAAAAACGTTCTATATAGAACCATTTACAGCACATTCTACATCGATCTGAAGAACCACTTCACCATGCAAGGAACGTTTAAATCATGCAAAGGGTTCTTTGAGTGTTTGTGGTTCTACATGGAACCATTTTCTTTACCAAAGAACCCTCAGAAGAACCATCATTTTTAAGAGTTAACACATTAGCATAGCGTGCGCGGTGGAGGGATACATGCAGGGCGCTGTGAGGCAAAATAGTCCCCAAAGAAAACGTATTATTTCAGATTTCCCACTATTTTCCATCATCAACATTCCATATAAACTCAGCGAAGTCTCCTCCAGTGCCTTTCTGGTGCCTTTACTGACACCGAGCTGATCCACTTTGGTCACTGTGACATTGATTAACACATATTTTACATTATTTAACTTTATTGGTCTTTATTTAGCTGTATGAATTCTGTTTGAACCCAAACGGCGTCCACAGACACAAACTGGCTGCGCCTGCTCTTTCCTTTCCTGCTGAAAGTTTTTTGTTTACGCTTATCAACTTTAAAAAGACTTTAAAATAATTCTGGCTCTGAAATGCTCCATTTTTATTTGACTCCTTTTTAGGCTTTTCGTACACTTTTAAGTAAATTATCTTTTATTAGTCCCACAACAGGGAAATTCACCTCCACGTTTAACCCATCTGTACAGTGAAACACCACATACACACTAGTGAACACACACACTAGGGGGCAGTGAGCACACTGGCTCGGAGCGGTGGACAGCCCTATCCACAGCGCCCGGGGAGCAGTTGGGGGTTAGGTGCCTTGCTCAAGGGCACTTCAGTCACGTACTGTCGGCTCAGGGGATCAAACCAGTGACCTTCCGGTCACAAGGCTGGTTCCCTAACCTCCAGCCCACAACTGCATCTAAAGCCCACAGCTGCCCCTAATGTGCACCTGTGTTTTGTTCTTTAGCCACTAGGGGGCAAACATTGTTTACTCTGAGCTAAATCTTGGGCCTCATTCACATATACTGCAGCTGTATCCCGATTCAGGAGCTGCATCCTTCAAAGGACGTGGTTTACGAAGGCGAGTCCTTCGAAGGCTACGTAAACCCGCGAAGGCTAAACCAAAATGAGACGAGCTACTCTACTGCGGATTTGCTGTTTGCGTCACAGCACCACTGTTCCCGCCCTCACCAGTGCATCACGAAACGCTGCTCCTGTCAAGTTCTTTTAAATTTCTTTAAAGACGGAGAAACTTTGATTTTAGTTTATTACTTTTTTCATTTATTAGAGCTGGAGGTGCTTCTCTCTGTCAGCTCTTTGCTCCCTAAAATAAAATAAAATGTTAGCATTTTTTATTGTATCTTTAGCTATTCGACTCAGTTTAAACCCAATACTTACATTTAAAGTGTCTCCTCAGCCGACGTTCGCTCCTCTGCTGCCGCTGCCATGTTCTCGCCAGCACGCAGTTAAACTTGGATATGTTGAAAAAACATAAAACATATACAGAAAACTGTATACAAACTTACACTGTGAAAAGTGGCTCATTAGATCAACATAAAAAAATTCTTCATGTGGTAACAAGTAATTAACTAGTTTTATTCAACCTAAATAAATACTTTGAATGAACGATTCTTTTAATCACTGTAGTTTTTTAAGTTGAATAAAACCAGTTCAATAGCTTGTTACTACATGAAGTAATTTTTAAGTAGATCTGACGAGCCACTTTTTATAGCATAAAAACTCAATTTTTAGAATTTCATTTATGATGAAATACTAGTTTTGTGCTGCGAACGGATTTCCCAGTTGGTCTACCAGGTTTGAAATTTGGCCTAAACACAAGTCAGAATGCTGACGAGGACAAACAAACATATTATGCACTTTTATAAATGATAATTGATCCGAGCGACTGTTGTCACCATTTATCTGTCTGAAACAGGACTGTCTGTATAACTTTCTCACTGCTCTGCAGCTCAAACGCTGCATGTATGAAAGGCCAGCATGTTTGAGCTGTAGCGCTAACACTGCTGCATCACTCACACCAAGCAGAGGCAGCATGTGTGAATTAGGCCTTAGTTTGTCTATTGTTTTTTGATACAGATGGAAAATCTCATGGGGAAATGTGTTTATATCAGCATCAACTGCTACAACGTCTCATTAACCCTCATCTAAAACACTAATGTCAGAATTTTCAGAGGAGCTGATTGTTTCAAAACATTCTAATAAAGTTTTTCTTGACTCTCTTGCAATTTTTGGCTCTTTCTTTCTACATTATTTCCACCGCATTTGCTTCATGTTGCCTAGCGAAACGTTGGTTTGGTGTGAAACGCTCAGTGGTGGTGATAGGAACCAGACGTCCACCTCTAAAAGCTCCCTCACAGAAAGTTCCTACATGAAATGGTTATGAATTCACTGCCTGATGACTGAGACACTGTTTTATGATAGTTTAGAGAACTTAAACTCCATTCATGGTGGAGGGATACATGCAGGGCGCTGTGAGGCAAAATAGTCCCCAAAGAAAACTTATTATTTCAGATTTTCCACTATTTTCCATCATCAACATTCCATATAAACTCGTGTAGGTTCACTGGTGGTTCTGGATAGTAAATAAAATGTCTATATTTGTGTTGTAGTCATGGCGACCCCTGGTTCCTATCACCACTACTGTGAAGACATCTGAACCAGTTCACACCAAACTGCTCTGAATCTCTCTGATTACATCTCACACGGTGAGAGTAACTTTGACCTCTAGGAAATATCAAAGGTTCTGGTGGGAATTATGCCCCCGCCTCACCTTTGGTGTGACCTATCAGTGGTTCTCACACTAATACAGTTGATGTTACACTCTCAAAAATTTGGTTCTTCAGATTGATGGAGAATATGCTGTATTCACTTCTATGTAGCACCAACAAGGTTCTGCTATTGTGACGACGTCAAGCTTGTATACAATAGAAGAACCCTTTTGAGCACTACATAGAACCATATACAGCACATTCTCCATCAACCTAAAGAACTATTTCACCATGCTAAGTACCATTTAAACGTGCAGATGGCCCTTTGAGTGTTCAGGGTTCTATATAGAACAGCTGCCTTTACTAAAGAACCCTTGAAGAACCATCTTTGTTAAGTGTGTAAGACACTTACTACACAAGAGTGTAAGACTGGGCCCCAAAGCAGAGGGAATTTCTTTAACGATAAAATTGTATTACAGTGACCTCGTCATCCAAATGAACCAAAACAAATGTGTATCGAATGTTTAATTCAGTCTAAAACAGCAAGTTGTCCCCATTAAATTTGGAAAAGCCATTAAATATAAAAAATGACATCAATAATTAATTTAGAGACATTAAACATCAATGGGATCAAACTGACTCCAAAGATAACAGGAGGGATATTATTGAATGGTGAGTGGTGCCATCTAGTGGCAGCAGGTGGTGTAGTCAGAGAGACCTGCTCTCCCTCGGCTCTGTTTGGGTTTATGTCTACAGTAATGTTACTCCACATTAGACCAAATCTAGTCTTCATCTGCAGTTCTTACACCGACTGGAGGGAGTACAGTGTTCTAATATATTCGGTTCCACTGGAGTGGCCCTAAAGAGCTCTCTCCACTTCTAATAACAGTTTTAGATTTAGATTCTGCTCTGGAAACTGGATCTAAATCCAGATGTAAATGTGAACACTGCTGAACTCAGATTGGAACGCTGCACTCCATTTTACTCAGATCTGAGCTTAATGTCTTAAACGTTCACATCTGACAAGGAAACTAATAAATTAAAACATAATTAATGCTTTATTTATTTCAATAAGGACACAAAAGGTTTATAAATATTATTGTAACACAACAAAGTGATACTTAAGTATATGCATCATTCTGAACTGGTTCAAAGTCAGAGTCGAAATACATTGGGAATTTTAGCTGATCTTGGACTTTAGATTGAAATCTAACTTTAAATCTAACTCTAACTTTTAATCTAACTCTGACTTTTAATCTAACTTAAAATGTAACTTCAAATCTAACTTTAAATCTAACTCTAACTCTAAATCTAACTTTAAATCTAACTCTAAATCTAAATCTAACTTTAAATCTAAATCTAACTTTAAATCTAACTCTAACTCTAAATCTAACTTTAAATCTAACTCTAAATCTAAATCTAACTTTAAATCTAAATCTAACTTTAAATCTAACTCTAAATCTAACTCTAAATCTAACTCTAACTCTAACTTTAAATCTAACTCTAAATCTAACTCTAAATCTAACTTTAAATCTAACTCTAACTCTAAATCTAACTCTAAATCTAACTTTAAATCTAACTCTAACTCTAAATCTAACTTTAAATCTAACTCTAACTCTAAATCTAACTTTAAATCTAAATCTAACTTTAAATCTAAGTCTAACTCTAAATCTAACTTTAAATCTAAATCTAACTTTAAATCTAAATCTAAATCTCAATTTAACTCTAAATCTAACTCTAACTCTAAATCTAACTCTTACTTTAAATCTTACTCTAAGTCTAACTTTAACTTTAAATCTAAAGCTAACTTTAAGTCTAATTCACTTTAAATCTAACGCTAAATTTAAGTCTAACTCACTTTAAATCTAACTCTAAATCTAAATCTAACTTTAAATCTAAATCTAACTCTAAATCTAACTCTAACTCTAAATCTAACTTTAAATCTAACTCTAAATCTAAATTTAACTCTAAATCTAACTCTAAGTCTAACTTTAAATCTAACTCTAAATCTAACTCTAACTCTAAATTTAACTTTAAATCTAACTCTAAATCTAACTTGAAATCTAACTCTAACTCTAAATCAAACTCTAAGTCTAACTCTAAATCTAACTTTTACTTTAAATCTTACTCTAAGTCTAACTTTAACTTTAAATCTAAAGCTAACTTTAGGTCTAACTCACTTTAAATCTAACGCTAACTTTAAGTCTAACTCACTTTAAATCTAACTCACTTTAAATCTAACTCTAAATCTAACTCTAACTTTAAATCTAACTCTAAATCTAACACTACCATTTTAATATAACTAACTTTTAATTTAACTTAAAATCTAACTTTAAATCTAACACTATTTTTAAATCTAACTTTAAATCTAACTCTAAATCTAAGTCTAACTCTAAATCTAAGTCTAACTCTGAATCTAAATCTAACTTTAAATTTAACTTTAACTCTAACTCTAAATCTAACTCTAAGTCCAACTCTCACTTTAAGTCTAACTCTAAGTCTAAATCTAACTCTAACTTTAAGTCTAACTTTGAATCTGATTACAGAATCTGCGGAACACTGAACTGTTTGGAACAAGACTACAAAATGGCCGCAGCCGTCATGCGCCTTTCTAGGCGCCCTAGGTAGGGAGTGCGTATGCGGTTTGGAGCGCGCGCCCACTCGCTTTCGGCGCAGTGGTGTGACGTCACCCCGCCTGCGCGTCTGCGTGTTTAGAAGAGAAGTTGATTATCTCTCCGTTAAAGAGAGAACCAAGGAGAACAGCTCGGGTCCGGCTCGGCTTTGTTCTCCCTCTCGGCGCTGAGGGGGTGATTGGAGTGGAGGGAGTGAGGAGTTAGTGAGACACAGCCCGCAGCGCCGCAGCTTCCCTCACCCACAGCTCTGATAAGAACGACACACTGACACACTGAGGCTCTGCTAAAGTCTCTGTGCCGAGCGGCTGCAGGTAAAGTCACTCCTGCACACTCTTACCTCACCCTCACAGCTGGAGCGCCAGCTGATGCAGCTCCGCTCTGTGCGCGCGCTGCGATGGAACTGTATCTGTGGGGTTCTAGCTAACAGCTGTAGCCGAAATGCTAATGTCAAGCTAAAGGGGTTTATACAGATGAGCGGGTTTAAACGCCTTTACTGTGTTTATTACAGTGTTTTTCAGGGTTAAACGCCTTTACAGTGTTTACTACAGTGTTGTTGTCTGGTTTAAACGCATTTACAGTGTTTTGTTAGGGTTAAACGCCTTTACAGTGTTTATCACCGTGTTTTTGTCTGGTTTAAACGCATTTACAGTGTTTACTACAGTGTTTATGTCTGGTTTAAACACATTTACAATGTGTATTATAGTGCTTTGTTTGGTTTAAACACGTTCACAGTGTTTATTAGTGTTTTTCAGGTTTAAACGCATTTATAGGGTTTACTACAGTATTTTGTCATGTTTAAGCATATTTACAGTGTTCATTACAGTGTTTTTCAGGTTTAAACCTATTTACAGTGTTTATTACAGTGTTTGTCAGGTTTATTATAGTGTTTTCTGTCAGGTTTAAACATATTTACAGTGTGTATTATGGTGTTTTTGAAGTTTAAATGCATTTACAGCATTTATTACAGCTAGAGGATTGCAGGGCTGGAGAACTTCAGGGCTAGTGGACTTTAAGGCTGGAGAACTTCAGGGCTAGTGGACTTTAAGGCTGGAGAACTTCAGGGCTAGTGGACTTTAGGGCTGAGAACTTCAGGGCTAGTGGACTTTAGGGCTGAGAACTTCAGGGCTAGTGGACTTTAGGGCTGAGAACTTCAGGGCTAGTGGACTTTAACGCTGGAGAACTTCAGGGCTAGTGGACTTTAAGGCTAGAGAACTTCAGGGCTAGTGGACTTTAGGGCTGGAGAACTTCAGGGCTAGTGGACTTTAGGGCTGGAGAACTTCAGGGCTAGTGGACTTTAGGGCAGGAGAACTTCAGAGCTAGAGGACCTTAGGGCTAGAGAACTTGAGGGCTAGTGGACTTTAGGGCTGGAGAGCTGCAGGGTTAGAGGACAGCAGGGCTAGAGGACTTTAGGTCTGGAGAACTTCAGGATTAGTGGACTTTAGGGATGGAGAGCTGCAGGGCTAGTGGACTTTAGGGCTGGAGAACATCAGGGCTAGTGGACTTTAGGGCTGGAGGACTGCAGGGCTAGTGGACTTTAGGGCTAGTGGACTGTAGGGCTAGAGAACTTCGGGGCTAGAGGACTGCAGGGCTAAAGGACTTTAGGGCTGGAGAACTCCAGGGCTAGTGGACTTTAGGGCTAGAGGACTGCAGGGCTAGTGGACTGTAGAGCTGGAGAACTTAAGGGCTTGTGGACTTTAGGGCTGGAGGAATTTAGGGCTAGAGGACTTTAGGGCTAGAGGACAGCAGGGCTAGAGGACTTTAGGGCTAGAGAACTTCAGGGCTAGTGGATTTTAGGGCTGGAGAACTCCAGGGCTAGTGGACTTTAGGGCTAGTGGACTTTAGGGCTGGAGGACTTTAGGGCTGGAGGACTTTAGGGCTGGAGAACTTTAGGGCTGGAGAACTTTAGGGCTGGAGGACTTTAGGGCTGGAGGACTTTAGGGCTGGAGGACTTTAGGGCTGGAGGACTTTAGGGCTGGAGAACTTCAGGGCTAGTGGACTTTAGGGCTGGAGGACTTTAGGACCAGAGAACTTTAGAACTGGAGGGCTTTAGGGCTGAGAAACTTTATGACTTTAGAGGTGGACTACTTCAGTGCTGGAGAACTTTTGTACTGGAGAACTATAAGACTTTAGGGACTCTAGAGAACTCCAGGGCTGGAGGACGTCAGGGCTAGAAGACTTTACGTCTGGAAAATGTCAGGGCTGGAGGACTTTAGGGCTGGATAACTTCAGTGATTGAGGACTTTAGGGCTGGAGGACTTTAGGGCTGGATAACTTCAGTGATTGAGGACTTTAGGGCTGGAGGACTTTAGAGCTAGAGGACTTTAGGGCTGGAGGCCTCAGGGCTAGTGGACTTTAGGGCTGGAGGACTTTGAATTAGAGGACTTTAGGGCTGGAGGCCTCAGGGCTAGTGGACTGCAGGGCTGGAGGCCTCAGGGCTAGTGGACTGCAGTGAATTACTGTATAAATATAGACAATTTTTGCAGTGTTCTTGAAACACTTGGAAAAAAAAATGTAACGATATTCAGATGTGAACGTTATTGTAAAATATAGAGACTCAAGTCTTTATCTGTAATTTTGTCCAGCTGTCAGTGAGGTCAGCTTATAGAGTGGTCAGTGCAGCCTGTGCTCCTTCAGGTCCTGTAGCAGCAGATTCAGTTCAGCCTTATCTCTGAATGCTAACGCTGCGCTAGCGCTCCTCTGTGGGCGTCACACTCCTCACATGCTCCCGTCATGTGACGCCTTTTAGGGAGGTCTGACCATGTGACCTTCAGCAGAGAGAGAAAGAGAGAGAGAGAGAGAACTGGATGGAATTTAAGAGAAGCAGTGAAACAGTGAGATTCGGTGGACTGGGAATAACTAAGGAGCTCTGAAGTTTCAGAGAACCACAGGGAACATCAGGAACCGGACTGAGGACTTCACTTTTATTCTGAAGGACTGGAGAATCTCAGGGCTGGAGAACTTTAGATCTTTGGAGCCGGGGGACTTGTTTTTTGAGAGTGTTAGGACTGGAGAATTTTAGGACTTTAGACCTGGAGAATATTAGGACCTTAAGGCTGGAGAACTTTAGGACCAGAGAACTTTAGAACTGGAGGACTTTAGGGCTGAGGAACTTTATGGCTACAGATGTGGACTACTTCAGTGCTGGAGAACTTTAGGACTGGGAAAATTTTAGTACTGGAGAACTATAAGACTTTTGAACAAGAGAATTTTAGGACTGGATGACTTCAGGACTGGAGAGTTTTAGGACCTTTAACTTTAGGACTGAGGGACTTTAGTACTGGAGAATTATAAGACTTTTGAACGGGAGAACTTTAGGGCTGGAGAACTTTAGGATCAATAAGTTCAATAAGTTAAAGTTTTTAATTTTCCCCCATAACTGAGTGGTTGAGCTGTAACCGGAGAGATTCAGAGTGGTTTGGTGTGAAATGGTTCAGATGTCTTTACAGTGGTGGTGATAGGAACCAGGGGTCGCCATGACTACAACACAAATATAGACATTTTATTTACTATCCAGAACCACCAGTGAACCTACACGAGTCTTCTGGGTTTATATGGAATGTTGATGATGGAAAATAGTGAAAAAATCTGGAATAATAAGTTTTCTTTGGGGACTATTTTGCCTCACAGCACCCTGCATGTATCCCTCCACCATGAATGGAGTTTAAGTTCTCTAAACTATCATAAAACAGTGTCTCAGTCATCAGGCAGTGAATTCATAACCATTTACTGTAGGAACTTTCTGTGAGGGAGCTTTTAGAGGTGGACGTCTGGTTCCTATCACCACCACTGTGAACGGTTCTGACTCTAGAATGGAGCGTTTCACACCAAACCACTCTGAACGGCTCTGTTTACAACTTAAACGTTTGATTATGCAGAAACGTGTTTTGATTGGTTGAATTCTCCTTTAAGACGTGGTTGTATCTGTGCATCTGTGTGTCTGCAGTACCGGCGGTTTCCACTGTGTGTCAGTAGAGAGCAGGGGGCTCTGCTGGGTAATGAGTGATGACGTCGGTGGTGCTGGTGGACAGTGGAGGACGAGTGGTGGAGTACATTACTGCAGTGGACAATCTACAGCAGGTAAACACAGGTTCTCCAGTCACAGCATATCTAGAACAGTAGAACCCAGTTCTACAACCCCAGTTCTGCTAACCAATCAGCACTCAGTAGCAGTAATGCAAACCAATCAGTGCTCAGTAGCAGTAATGCCAACCAGACAGCACTCAGTAGCAGTAATTCTAACCAATCAGCCCTCAGTAGCAGTAATGCAAACCAATCAGTGCTCAGTAGCAGTAATGCCAACCAATCAGCGCTCAGTAGCAGTAATGCCAACCAATCAGCACTCAGTAGCAGTAATACTAACCAATCAGCACTCAGTACCAGTAATGCTAACCAATCACCGCTCAGTAGCAGTGATGCCAGCCAATCAGCATTTAGCTGTTTAGCTCCATTCACCCTGTCCACTGAGGACTCTGTCTGGCGCCCTCTGGTGTAGGGGAACAGGAAGTGACCAGGCTCCACTGAACCTGGCTCTAATGACCTCATGCTGATTGGATGCTGGTGGTGTGTAGCTGTGCTGACGTTCCTGCTCTCTCTCAGATGGAGGGTGTGGGTGAGTACCCCGCCGTGGTGGTGGAGCAGGTGGACGATGGTGTGGACGCTGAGGTGCTGGTCTATGATGATGCGGAGCTGATGCAGGACGTAGCCGAGGAACAGGAAGTGGAGACGGAGACGGTGGAGACAGGTAACTCGCACAGACACACCTGCGGCCTCGTTATCACCTGAGGGGTCCACCTACCCCAGATTCTTTCCTTTAAACGTGCGAAGTCCAGTCGAATGGTCATTACTGTCATTCCTCAGTAGAACCACTGACGTGGTGGTGGTGTGTTAGTGTGTGTTGTGCTGGTCTGAGTGGATCAGACACAGCAGTGCTGCTGGAGTTTTTAAACACCTCAGTGTCGCTGCTGGACTGAGAATAGTCCACCAACCAAAAACATCCAGCCAACAGCGTCCTGTGGGCAGCGTCCTGTGACCACTGATGAAGGACTAGAGGATGACCAACACAAACTGTGCAGCAGCAGATGAGCTATCGTCTCTGACTTTACATCTACAAGGTGGACTGGCAAGGTAGGAGTGTCTAATAGAGTGGACAGTGAGTGGACACAGTGTTTAAAAACTCCAGCAGCACTGCTGTGTCTACACCTACACCTGCTGTTTCTCTCTCGCTGTCCTCTAGTGGCTGTTCACAGAACTGCAGCTGCATGCAGCCTGAATTCTTCATTATAAATGATAATGAAGTGCTGGGTTTCGCTTCAAAAGCTGACCGTAACCCAGCGTCTGATCCAGGGTTAGGGGTGGGGTTCAGACCCCAGGTGTGGTCAGCAGGAGGGATATTACCAAACTGGTCAGCTCCACAGTGCTGCTGATCCTTGTGCACTCACTACCCTCTAGTGGCCGTTCACTGAACTGCAGCTGAGCAGCTCGGTGGCTCTGAAAGCCCTGTTCAATATCACTGTGTGATAAATTAACTTCTACACTATAAACCCTCAGACACTACTGTACTGTGTGTACAGTGTATATATGATAGTATAATAAAATAGAATTAGTTAAATAGAAGAGTGTGGAGCTTCATGATGTTTAAAGATACAAATACCTGAAAAACAGCATTTACAGCTCTCATATATATATATAAATCGCTTCTGTCGGAACAAAACCTCGTATCTCCTTTATTGTCATTTTTCAGTTTTTGACATAATTTGAAAATGTTTGTTGCTCTTGTTGCTCATGATGAATGGACCAAAACAAACGGCACAAAATGACTTGTATAAAGGTTCCATTGAGTTACATTAAAAGTAAAGTATGTTTTTTCTTTCTCCTGTAAAGTTACCATTTTGGAGAGGTTTTGATCTGACAACAGCGATATTGTGGGCTGGAGGTTAGGGAACCAGCCCTGTGACCGGAAAGTTGCTGGTTCAATCCCTGACCTTCATATGTATATATATATATATATATATATGTGTATGTGTGTGTGTGTGTGTGTGTGTGAAGTTAATTTAGCTACATTTTATTGTGAGTCTTTTTGGTTATGAAATGTTGTCACAGTAAACAGTATTAAAAACAGCTGAAACTGGCTCTGCAGGGTCTTCAGGCACAGTGCAGTGTTGCGAGTCGGGGTGTTTTCACGGGGGCTCAGCGATGAGTCGCACTTTTATTTTGGCCACTTTAAAGAATAATAAAAGCTCTTTCACATGTTAAAAATGTGTTAAATATGGGGACCTGCGTTTGTGTTTGAGTGTATTTCTGACACTGATTATGGATAAAATAAAAGCATAAATTATTATTATTATTATTATTATTATTATAGTTGTCAATATTTAATATTTAACAGTTATTATATGTAATATATTAATGATATATTCCAATGTTTTAATAATAAAAGGGCAAAAATATTAATGTTTTTTTCCAGCACATTTTATTTATTAAATGTCTTTTTTTGTTTGACAATAATTGTATTGAGAAGCGGTGCTGTGACGTCACAGGCGGAGGGATTTCACTTCTATTATTATTTTTTTATTAGTATTATTTTTGGCCACTGTTTAGATCCCTCCACGCTGGAATGACGTCAGCTGGGGGAAGTAAGGTGGGCAAAGGGGTGGGTAGGGGCGGCACCTGAGGGCGGGGTTAAAAAAACAGGGCGGGACTTCCTGTCCCGGCGGAAGAATCTCCGGTAGTGCTGCGGCTCCTCTCCGGATCATGGCGTTGCACGAGGGAACCGAGAACCAGCTGGACCTGCTGATCCGGGCAGGTAGAGAGAGAGAATAACGGGGCCGTAACGGGGGGCAGAGGGGGCAATAACGGGGGGTAAGATGGGCAAACGGTAGGAACGGAGGGAGTGAAGGAGGAGAGAGGAGCGGGGGGAGAAACGGAGGGCGGTGAGGAGGAGAGTAACGGGACGCGGCGCGGAGAGTGAGAGAGAGAGAGAGAGAGGGGATATTACTGCTAGTGTTATTATTATTATTGTGGTTTATTAGCGCGTGCTCGTGCAAAGTGCGCGAGATGGTGAGTCGTGCACGCGGCAAGCGCGTGCATGTATGTGCGTGCGTGTGCATATGTGTTTTGGAAGGAGGCTCGAGCCTGACCAGGAAGCGGAAGGAAGGACGCCGTTCGCCACCTTCTCGCTCGAACTCTCCGGTCCACCTTAAAAGCCGCTGCAGTAACGGTCTGGCGTCTCGAGCGTTATAACGCAACTGCTGCGCCATTTAAGGTGGAGCGGAGAGTTTCAGCGAGAAGGTGGCTAACGGCGTCCTTCCGCTGCAGACAGCGTGGCACTCGGTGCAAGGTGAACCAAAACGCCGCCGGCATTTAACAAATCAGACATTTAAAGAGTTTTAAAGCGGAAAAGTCGACTTTATAAGCGGAGCGCGTTTGTTTACTTCAACCCGGTTCGTTTTAGCGACCATTCTTATCGCTTTCAGAAACGCCTGGCCGCTTTGTCGCAGCTCTAGCCCTTCTAATCGGACCTTCCGATCAATAACCGGCCCAGTCCGATCACTTTATTGACCGTTAATCTGATTTTATAAATCGTTTTTCGTGGCGGAAGTGTCTGTTATTCTCCCTACACCGATTTGATTGACGCGCGCGTCAGCCAATCAGAGCCGCGATGCATGTGGAAGCGTCGGGAGCGGCCAACGGGAGCGCGGGGCTGGGAGGCGGGGCGGCCAATCGGAGCGAGGGAGGGCGGGGTTTGGAGCCAGTGGAGGGAAAAAGGAGTGTAAACACGGAAGCTTCGACCCGTTATTCACAATTATTCACAATTATTCACTTTTATTCACTTTTAGACGGATTTTAAGCTTTTTAGTGTTTTATTTCATCGAATTTAAGCGACTTAATTATATGGGGGAGATTTTAAACCTGTTTTAGATGCATCTCTCAATGATCTGAGCAAAATAACTTAAAAGTCTAAAACTTTATATTTTAAAAATGCTCCATTTATTAAATGGTCTTGTTTTATGTCCCCAAAATAGCATAATTTACCTCACATGACAGTTTCTAATCCCTCTTCACCACTAAATTAAACATGTGCACATGTAAATGGGTTCGTTGTTGTGATGTCACATAAACAGTGAATTAAAAAATTGGCTGTTTTTGCAAAATATTGTCCATATATGGACTGAAGAGTGAATTCTGCATTTTAAAACTTCAACATTATTTATGTATGACCAAAAAATGACAAAAAATGGGAAATTCAGTTTTCCATGATATGGGCCTTTTAATTTGTTTGATATTTTATGGGCGTGAACATTTTAGGATTTGGTTTAAATGAACATTTTGCCTCTGGATGTCAGCAGCGTCGTTTATATTCAATAAAGTTAGACTTGTAGATGCTGTAATCTTACAGTATTCAGTTTCTATAGTGCTGATGATGATATATATGGTCATATTTAGTTTGAAAGCCTTATTTTAAAGTTTGTTTTTATCCTCCCAGTTCAAAGAAAACATGAGGATTCACGTTCGTGGGAGTCTGCTTTCCACAAAGAAGCTTTGACTTTTATTTGGAAAAACTTTTTTTTAAAAATCAGATCTTTTGGTTGCTGTGATTTTAAAGGGGAGCCCCACCCATTTATCAGAGTTTCTGCATCGAAATGTATACAAAGTCATTTAGACTTGGAACTATATCAATTTTATTTGCTATCCATGCTGACACCTCTGAGGCTTCTGAGTTTTATGTAGAATGTCAATGATGGTAAAATCTGGAATAATAAGTTTTTTTTGGGGACTATTTTGCCTCACAGCGCCCTGCATGTATCCCTCCACCATGAATGGAGTTTAAGTTCTCTAAACTATCATAAAACAGTGTCTCAGTCATCAGGCAGTGAATTCATAACCATTTCATGTAGGAACTTTCTGTGAGGGAGCTTTTAGAGGTGGACGTCTGGTTCCTATCAGCACCACTGTGAACGGTTCTGACTCTAGAACGGAGCGTTTCACACCAAACCACTCTGAATGACTCTGTTTACAATCTTCGCTGCTTAATTATGTAGATAATTTTTGATAAATGGGTGGAGTTGCCCTTCGGGGTTAGGTGTATTGCGGCAGTGTTTACAGAAGAGCGCTGGAGTGTCTAAACATAGTCCCCCGTGATCACGGACAGGCACAGATACCCAAACATGGTCAGCGGAGGGTGTAGAGGAGGAGAGAGAGACGGGAACAGGTGGAGGAACCGGGGGGGGTGATGGGGGGTGACTTGTGACTTGTGGGTTCTGCTGTGTGTGCGTCGTAATGTGTCACAGATCAGTTCGTCTGCCTGTGTCCATCTCTGTGCTTTGCAGACACGATGGCGATGAAATAAACCGGATGTTGGTCTTTATTTATTTCCAGTTGTTTAGTTTTTTTAATTATTTTTTAATTATTTGTGTCCAAATAAACTCAGTGTTGTGCTTCATAGTGTTAAAGGAGGTTCCACTTTAAATAGGTTCCACCTTAAATGAGTTCCACCTTAAAGGAATTCATTTTCTTTACTAAAGTACGCTTGACGAACCGTCTTAAAACAGGGATTGAAAAATTGGATTGTATCAACATCAAATGTTAAAGAAGCAACATTAATAACCATACTTGTACATTTAAAAGTAAAAAATAAAAAAATTATAAACCGTTAAAATTGCAGTAACATAGTAGCGTAATAAATAACATTACAAAAAGATAAAATAAATAAAACATTGTTTCTGAAATAAATAAAGCAACAGCAGATGTAAAACCATAACTTGGCAATAATAAAATAAATTAAGAGAATAATAAAAGTGAAATAACAGCGAAAACATGACAGACTCATATTAAAAGTTGACTAAAATCAGCTAAGCAGTGTCAGGCTTAGTACTTAGTAAGGTGTGGGAACAAGATAATTATGTCATGGCAACGACTTACTAAGGCATGATCTAATGCTGCGTTTTAAAATTATAATATTGTTTAAAATATTTTAGGAATTGGTTTAAATAAATGTTTAAATATTGGTTGATTTAAATAAACATTTAGGTGTATGTTTACCGTCTAAGAGCTGTGGTTACCATGGCAGTATTCAGCTGGGCTGCGGCCTGGTGGTGGGCGAAACTGCTATGATACAGTATCACGATACTGTAAGACAAAAATTCATGATACACGATATTTATTTTCTCCGACATCTGATATGTTGGAAAAGAGGACAGATAAACAGCTGTTAAAGCCTCATTTTAAAAACAATATTAAAACTTGATTACAAATGATTTTCACCTTTTTTCCCACTGTGCTTATTTTAGTATTGCCAAGTGATTATTTTACCCTGTTACGTTATTTTTGTCATTAGTTCTGTTTTTATTTTCTTTATTCTTATTTGATCTGTTATTTTCTGAGTTACTATGTTAATGTAATTTTAATGGTGTATTGATTTTTATTTATTCACTATTAAATTTGCTGTTATGGTTATTATTATTACTTTTTTTGTAGCATTTAATGTGTTTTTACAGTCCAGTTTTTCCCTGATTTCTGTTTTGGCTCGGCTACACTGTAAAAGAGGGTCTCCCTCAGTGTAGCCCCAGTTAGATGACACTGGGATGAAGTATTGTGCTGATAAATTGTAATAATTTGTCACAATAACGGTAATTATTGGCATCGTTTTCAGCCTCACTGCTGCCACCTACTGGGCATGTTTTGAACTGCAGTGCTGAACATGCTGAAAAACGATGGTCGACTCTGAAACGTAAACGTTACTGCTGATGTTTTTGGGGGAGGTGTTCAGAGCGAGTGTTTGTAAACAGCCTGTAAGCGTCTCTGCTGCTCTGCTGATCAGCGTATTGATCCTCTGTGTCTGTGTGTCAGTGGAGGCGTCGGTGCACGGAGGCTACGGCGTGAGCTGCCCCGATAAAACCATCGAAGCAGCCGAAGCTCTGCTACATATGGACTCGCCGTCCAGCTTACGAGGAGACCGCAGCCCAGGTACGCACACGCACTTCACACGGCACGTCTGGAGTAGATCAGTAATCTGTAGAAGTATTGATTAGGGGGTTTTGACGGTCGGACGCACTGTTATCCATAAACACAGTTCTAGATGAAATGTGCATAAAAATAGGTATTTAATTGAAAACGTCTGTGAGATGACGTTTGGGATAATTTTGGAAAATGGGGGGGGGTGTGGGGGGCTGGGGGGGTTTATTAAACTTTATTAGTGTGAATTTGAACTTTATTATGTAAACGTTTGTGTGTGTTTGCGTCTGCAGAGGTGTTTGTTCCTCCGTGCGTCTCCACTCCGGAGTTCCTGCATGCTGCGATGCGCCCTGACGTCGTCACGGAGACGGTGGTAGAGGTCAGCACAGAGGAGGCGGAGCCTATGGAGGTGGTGACCCTCATACAGGAGCCGCAGGGGCTGGAGACCAGCAGGAGGAGGAAAGGTAAGAGAGAGATGGATGTGCGGGGTGGGATGGATGGGGTTTGATGAGAGATGGATGGGGGGTTTGATGAGAGATGGATGGAGGGTTTGATGGGGAATTGATGAGGGATGGATGGGGGGTTTGATGGAGGATGGATGTGGGTTTGATGGGGGTGGTTGAGGTGGGTTCGGGGGTGGCAGCAGCGTACAGGACACAAATATCTTGAGAAATTCGCCGAAGCTTAAGTTGCCTTTTTAGTTAACTTTGCTGTTCCACCTTAAACACTGGGTCCTGACCACTGAAGAACAGGGTAAAAGGGGGCTAACAAAGTATCAGAGAAACAGATGGACTACAGTCTGTAACTGTAGAACTACAAAGTGCACCTATATAGTAAGTGGAGCTGATAAAATGGACAATGAGTGTAGAAACAAGGAGGTGGTCATAATTTTATGCCTGATTGGTGTATTATTGTGTGTTCGTGTGTGTGAGTGAGTGTTCTGAGCGCCCTCTGGTGGAAACATCTGGAATCAGTTTTATTTGATTCTCGGTGCAGTTTTTGTTGGACAGAGATTGAATCTAAGTTTGTTTGTTTGTTTTTGTTTTTATGTTTGTCCGCTGTAGCTGGGAGAAAGCCAAAGCCCCACCCCATATCAAACGGATCCCCCGATTTAGGAATCAAGAAAAAGTCCAGAGAGGGTAAAGGTCAGTCCAGCAGCTCCGCAAATTCACTCAGAGTGTATAAACGGTCAGAAGGTGGAGACTCGCCTGAAAATGACAGACTTATTATGATCAGTTGTAATAAGATTCACCATAAAGCACTAATTTTTCACCCTGAAGTAAAATGTCATGTATGTTTATGTATATATGTGTTTATGATTATGTTCATTTGATGTAAAATTTGATATGATGCTCTGAATTGTTTCCTGAAGAATCAAATCGACTCATTTCTGGTCATTTTGATGTGTTATTATGCACTGAATCGTTCCCTAACAAATCAAATTGATTCATTTTCTAGTGAAGTCTGACATTTTATGAAGCACTGAATCGTACAGAATTGAATCGATTCATTTGTTTTGAAATTTGGTATGTTACGATGCACTGAATCATTTCCTCAAGAATCAAGTTGATTAATTTGTGGTAAAATTGGACATATGTTATGCATTGATTCGTTTTTTAAAAGAATTGTGTTGATTCATTTGTGGAATATTTTCATATCTTATTATAGACTGATTTGTTTTCTGAAGAATCAAACCAATTCATTAGTGGTAATATGTTATGAAGCACTGCCCAATGACAGCTGGGATAGGCTGAATTTAATAAGATAATAATTTTAAATAAAATTTAATAAGCGTTATGATGCACTGAATCATTTCCTGAAGAGTCGTTTGTTTTGTGATGGTTGTTGAGATTTAATGACGGAACGAATCATTTTCTAAAGAATCATATTTGAATGGAATAGCTAAGCTCAGACTGACCCTTCTGTGCTGATCTGTAGGCAGTACTTACCTGTGGGAGTTCCTGCTGGACCTGCTGCAGGATAAGAACACCTGTCCCAGGTATATAAAGTGGACTCAGAGAGAAAAGGGCATCTTTAAGCTGGTGGATTCGAAGGCTGTGTCCAAACTGTGGGGCAAACACAAGAACAAACCCGACATGAACTACGAGACGATGGGTCGCGCGCTCAGGTGAGCTTCCGCACACGACGCTGAGGAACATCTGCTGACCAGAGCCACATCCCTATAAACCCTCCCCCAGAGCCCCGCCCTATAAACCCTCCCCCAGAGCCACCTCCCTATAAACCCTCCCCCAGAGCCACCTCCCTATAAACCCTCCCCCAGAGCCACCTCCCTATAAACCCCCCTCCAGAGCCCCTCCCTATAAACACTCCCCCTGAGCCCCCTCCCTATAAACCCTCCCCCCAGAGCCCCCTCCCTATAAACCCTCCCCCCAGAGCCCCTCCCTATAACCCCCCCCGAGCCCCCTCCCTATAACGAGCCCCCTCCCTATAACCCTCCCCCAGAGCCCCTCCCTATAAACCCTCCCCCTGAGCCCCCTCCCTATAAACCCTCCCCCTGAGCCCCCTCCCTATAAACCCTCGATCAGGAAGAGTGAAATCCCAAATCTTTCTCTCTCTCTCTCTCTCTCTCTCTCTCTCTCTCTCTCTCTCACAGGTATTATTATCAGAGGGGGATCCTGTCGAAGGTCGAAGGTCAGCGGTTGGTGTATCAGTTTAAGGAGATGCCGAAGGACATCGTGGTGATCGACGACGATGACGAAGATGAAGATAAGGGCGACTCCAGCTGTGAGGATCTGGCCAGCGAGGTGTCGTGCGACCGGGTGCTGACCGCCGACCTCTCGAAGACCCCCGGCATCCTGAGGGGGGCGGGGTCAGTAGTGCTGAACTCCGCCTCCCACAGAGGCAACAACCCGCTCGCGGCCACGCCCCTTCAGCGCATAGTGACCGTCTCCACGGCAACGGATGCCACGCAGCCATCCCACGCCACCATTCTTTCCAACACCAGTGCGCCCAGGTACACAGAGATCTTTATTAATGTCATTATTAGTAATATAATTTACATATTAATATTCAGAAAGTACAGGACAGTTCCCTTTTTCACCAGAGGGGGCGACAAATCCTAATTCAGAACATTTTAACAGTTAAATTTAGTATTTTGAGGAAAAAGTGCCACAGAATTTGTTCTGATTGGCCTAAAGTGAAGAAATTTGGTGGAATTATTCCTCAGATGAGCATGTAATAGAAACAGTCTGGATGGTGTGATTACATTTAATTAAATACAGTTTTAATCACAATCAAATTCTGCTTTTTTTATCAAACATCAGGAGTCTCATGTAAGGCTGAGCGATATGGCAAATATATCACAGAGATATTGTCACGATACATGATATGTATCACAATATATGCACTAGTAGTGCCACATTTGAGAGCTGCCCTCAAAAACTCACTTTACAAAAGAAACAGTCAGTCAGTCTTAAAGTGCTGACAATATCTACAGTAGCGAATTGTTCATAGTGATAATAAAATTTATTATGATGACAGTAAAATGTCATATTGCCCACCTATAGTCTCTAGTCTAATGCCTGACACTTTTTCACCAGGCAGCGTTTGGAGTTTAAAAGTTTGGAATCTATATTTTCAATATAATAACAATTTTGATTGCAAATAACTATATAAATTATTCTAACAAAGCTGTTCTTTTTTTTTTTTATTGCTTTAAATAATTACTCGAAAGCTGTGAAAAATTAATAAATTGATTTTTAAGAACTGGCGTCATGAATTCTCTCAGCGAATCATTGTTTTCTCTGCCATGGTTGTCATGGCGACAGCCATCATGACGAATCGGTGAAGATGTAGCATCTCCAGCTAAGGTCCTGAAGTTGTGTTAAAGTGATTTAATCTCCTGAATGAGAGGCTTGTCTGTGATGCCTTCAGGGAGAAAAGTTTCTCCTTGTTTATTGATTAATAGAAATGAATCGATATGTGGTTCCAGTTTTATTCCAGTGTTCTTGTGATCCATTCGTCTCCAGGACTGTCCGAGTTGCAATGCAAGTGCCAGTCGTCATGACGACCTCCCTGGGACAGAAGATCTCCACGGTCACGGTGCCATCAGCCAACCCCCCTCTCCTCACCACGGCGACGGCGCCCACCAGCGTCGCCACGGCGTCCGGAGGTTCTGCCCCTGCCCAGAAGGTTCTGATCCAGACGGTTCCGGCGATGGAAAACGGAGAGAAGATCACGGTGCAGCTCGCCAAGATCATCACCATCCCCACGGCGCAGCTCACGCACTGCCAGCTGCAGCCTAAAGGGGGCGCAGCAGCTCCCACCAGCATCAGCCTGCTGGGGGCACCGCTGGCACTGCGCTCCATCACGCCTGCCACGCAGGTGGTCAGACTGGCTATGCCTGCCCAGCCAAGCCCCGCCCCCACCCTCCAGAACACAGCCAATCAGAATCTGAGCCCCACCCACACGCTCCACCGACCAGTCCCGGCCAAAAGCCCCACTCACACGCCCCAGAGTGCGGCCATTGCCAATCCAGCCCAAATTGTCCAGAACGCAGCCAATCAGAGCCCAGGCTCTGCCCAACTAGGCACCGCCCACACGCTGCAGATTGCAGCCAGTCCCGCCCATGCGCTGGCAACTTCCAGTTCAGCTCAAAGCTCCGCCCAGATGCGCCAGAATGTAGCCAATCAAAGTCTGGGCTCAACCCAAAGCCCCACCCACAGGAGCCAGAATGCAGCCAATCAGAATCCACTTATGTCCCAAAGCCCTGCCCCTTCCTCAGTTGCAGTTCGGATCCAAGTCCAGCACGAGGGGGAGTCAAAAGTAGACAGAGCGCCTCCTGCTGGACACACGACTCAACCACAACCAGAATCCACGCCGCTGACCTCAGCGACCTCTCAGCAGGACCCAGCTGGACGAGAAGTGGCAGGATCCACACAGCAAGTGCCCACGCACAGCTGAAGGTGGAGGAGAGAGTCATGGACCGTCATGAGCATTGGTCAGCTCCCACCGACTGGTCGGAGCCACAGTGCTCCCCCAGTGTCCGGCTGGAGTGAGCGGAGTCTGGCCTGTACAGTCAGAGGTCACGCTGAGGTTAAAAGGGACCAAACGCAGAAATACTACAGTTCTTTGTCCGAAACACTAACGACACTAAACACTACAGCAGAGACGCGTCAACAAAGACTTCAAACCAAATGTGAACTTCAGAGCTCCTGTAAAAATTTTGATACCTTGTAAAGAGATTTTTTTCTTGTTTGTTTTGTTTTTGTTTTCTTTTGCATTTTTTGATGCAAAACCAGCAGATACGTTTGGACTGTCACTGTGAGGTCGGAGCTCTGGGCGCCAAGAGTGACAGGAACTCTGAAAAGAAGGGAAAGAACGATGGAACGAGAGAGAGAGAGAGATTTAGACAAGCAGACGGCTGTACATATTTACTCTGCAGATTAACTGACTCAGCCTTAGGACTGTTCGTATATGAAACTTTCTTTACTTTTTTTTTCGTTTTCACAAAACTTATGAAGCTTTTATGTTGAAGGGATAGTCCAGCAAAAAAATCAAATTTGCAGTTTTCCCCCTTACTTTATTATCCACGATGACTGAAACTTTTCTTTTACCGTGAAGCAAGCACCGGTCATAAGTTTGCAATCAGTATTTTCAAAAAACAAAACCAGTTTCGGTTGCAGGTAAATATGTAAAATTATTTAAATGTGGCCGCCCTAAACTTCGTAGCTTGAAATAATTACTAGGAAGCTGGAAAAAAATTTAAAAATGTAATTTTTAAAAAGGTAAATTCTATAGTATTGAAGGATTGTAAACATTAAGAATAAAGTTTTAGGAAAATTAAATTTAGAATTAAATTCTAATGAAATAAATGTTATGGATTTCCAATAAAAATAATAATCAGAATAAAATTAATATCCTGAATTAATCAAATTTGATAAGTAATCCAATCTTGACGATTATTTAAATAGATAATTGGAGCATAGAACTTACAATACATTGGCAACCACCTGGGATACCATAGCAGTGGCCTAGCAACACCTTAGCAACCACCTGGGACACCATAGCAGTGGCCTAGAAACACTTTAGCAACCACCTGGGATACCAAAGCAATTGCTTAGCTACACCTTAGCACCCACCTGGGACACCATAGCAGTGGCCTAGCAATACCTTAGCAACCTCCTGGGATACCAAAGCAATTGCCTAGCTACTCCTTAGCAACCACCTGGGACACCATAGCGGTGGCCTAGCAACACCTTAGCAACCACTTGGGACACCTTAGCAATGGCCTAGCTACACCTTAGCAACCACCTGGAATACCATAGCAATGGCCTAGCGACACCTTAGCACCCACCTGGGATACCATAGCAATGGCCTAGCTACATCTTAGCAACCACCTGGGATACCATAGCAATAGCCTAGCGACACCTTAGCAACCACCTGGGATACCATAGCAATGGCCTAGCTACATCTTAGCAACCACCAGGGATACCTTAGCAATGGCATAGACAAGCTTTATCAAGCCAACTTACAGCAAATCAGAATCCTTATAACACAACAATAACAAAACATTTAAAACCATCAGTTCAGGAGTTCAGTTTAAATCTAGTTGTTATTGTAAATAAAATAACAATGAGGATTAACTAATCTAATTCCAAACTTCTTGACATTATAACGTGAAAATTGTATAACAAGTAAAAAATTAGACAAAATTCAGTGTTCCAGGTGGCTGTTAATGCGCTCAGCTATGCTAACATACTTAAATCGATGTTTATAGACTACAGTGAGTCATACAGTATCGGAAATCACATAATCAGGTTTATTAGCGATACTGAGCACCTCCACACGGAGCCGAGGTTGATGTTCCTGTTCTCCAGCTTCTTATTCGGAATCTTCCGATCCACCGTAAACGGTGCAGCAGTTCCGTTCTGGTGCCTGAGGCGCCAGGAAGCCAGCTTTACTAACACGACTGAAGCAAGTATGTGGCGTTAGCATCATGCTAATCGCATGTATTAGCTTGTTAGCCACATTAGCCTCGTAGCTTTGGTGCTAAAGCACGTCCTGGATGTCTGAGGTGGGGGGTGAACTGTGTGTTTGGTTTTTTTAGCTGAACTGTCGCTTTAAGCTCGAGTATTTTTTAGCACGTTGTACCAGGCGCAGTATTACTGGCTGACGGGCAGCGGGCGGGATTCGTAGTTTGTATGTTTGTAGTTGTTTGTGTGAGAACGGTCGGGATTCACCGGTTCTCGCGGCCACGGTTTCAGGAAAAGGTCAAAAGGTCACCGACTGCCCACCACTCTTCTCTGCCCTTCGCTTATTCTTAGTCACCGAAGAGGGAGAACCAGATGTTTGTGTTCAGAATGAACTAGTTTGTATATTCAACATTTGAAGTATATTCTATTTTGTTGTACTCTTGTTTCAAAGTGTATTCAAGTAGATTTTACTGAAATATTAAAAACGCAATCTTGAATCAGTCGTGTTTCACGGTGTGTTTCTGTTACTGGTTTTATTTTTTTCTGATGAATTTTCGTCCATCAACCCCATTCGCCCCGCAGTTTTGAGATATCAGCACCAAACCAACTCCGGAATGATCTGGAGTGGATGTGCTGTTTCCATATAGCAGCTGTTTGAAATTGTGCCTGAATGAATTTGTCTCAACGGTAGAAGTAAACTAGCAACGGCATAGCAACCACCTGACATACCATAATAACCATCTAGAGTACTGTAGAAACCACAATGTAACGCCCTAGCAACCACCTGACATAACATGGTAACCACCTACTGTCGCAACTACATTGTAATGCTGTAGCAACCATCTGACATGCCATAGTAACCATCTAGAGTACTGTAGCAACCACATTGTAATACCATAGCAACCAACTGACATAGTAACCATCTAGAGTAGTGTAGAAACCACAATGTAACGCCCTAGCAACCACCTGACATACTATAGTCTTCAAAATTTGACTTACCATTATTAAAATGTAAGAGTTCTAAACATTAGTAATGCATTTCTAATAAAATTACAACCCAAATAAAATTCTAGTAACGTTCTTATGCAGAATTAAAATCCAATCTAATTTATATCCTAATATTCTTAATTTCTAATATAATTAGGAGTCAGAATGATGTTCTAATCAAACTGATATCCCAAATTTATTAAATTGGAAGTGATGATAAAATCTTAACAGTTATTTTAAATAGACGTGTGTGTAGATAGTGTGAGTGTGTGTTTTGTGTGGTGTGTGTGTGTGTTGTGTGGTCTGTTTATATAGTGAGTGTGTGTGTATACAGTGTGAGTGTATATAGTGTGAGTGTATAGTGTGCTGTGTGTGTATACAGTGAGTGTATAGTGTGGTGTGTACGTGTATACAGTGTGAGTGTATAGTGTACTGTGAGTGTATGGTGTGTATATGTATACAGTGAGTGTATAGTGTGGTGTGTATATGTATACAGTGTGAGTGTATAGTGTGGTGTGTACGTGTATACAGTGTGAGTGTATAGTGTGTGTATACAGTGTGAGTTTGTATACAGTGTGAGTGTATAGTGTGGTGTGTATGTGTATACAGTGCGTTTGTATACAGTGTGAGTTTATAGTGTGTATAAGTGTATACAGTGTGAGTTTGTATGCAGTGTGAGTGTATAGTGTGGTGTGTGTGTATACAGTATGAGTATATAGTGCGGTGTGTATGTATATACAGTGTGAGTATATAGTGTGGTGTGTATGTGTATACAGTGTGAGTGTATAGTGTGTTTGTGTATACATTGTGAGTTTGTATACAGTGTGAGTGTATAGTGTGGTGTGTATGTGTGTATACGGTGTGAGTGTATAGTGTGGCGTGTGTGTATACAGTGTGTGTAGTGTGGTGTATATGTGTATACAGTGTGAGTTTGTATACAGTGTGAGTGTACAGTGTGGTGTGTATATGTGTGTATACAGTGTGAGAATGTATGTGTGCTGTATATGTGTGTACAATGTGAGTTTGTATATTGTGGTGTGTGTGTATACAGTGTGAGAGTGTATGTGTGGTGTGTATATGTGTGTATAGTGTGGTGTGTGTGTGTATAGTGTGATGTGTGTATACAGTGTGAGTGTATAGTGTGCTGTGAATGTATAGTGTGGTGTATATGTGTGTACAGTGTGAGTTTGTATAGTGTGGTGTGTGTGTTTGTGTATACAGTGTGAGTGTATGTGTGGTGTGTGTATACAGTGTGAGTGTATGTGTGGTGTGTGTATACAGTGTGAGTGTATGTGTGGCGTGTGTATACAGTGTGAGTGTCAAGTCAAGTCAGCTTTATTGTCGGCAGAACACAGTGCAGGCGCCATACCACATGGTGATGCAGCTGGTCAGAATGCTCTCGATGGTACCTCTGTAGAAGGTGCACATGATGGGGGCTGGGCTCAGTTTGCGGAGGAAGTAGAGGCGCTGATGAGCCCCTCTGGCCAGTGATGCTGTGTTGTTGGCCCAGGAGAGGTCCTCTGTGACGTGCACGCCCAGGAACTTGGTGCTGTTCACTCTCTCCACAGCAGCACCGTTGATGGTCAGAGGAGCATGCTGGGTGCACGTTCTCCTGAAGTCCACAATGATCTCCTTCGTCTTCTCTATGTTTAGAGGGAGATTGTTGTGTCTACACCACAAGGCCAGGAGGCTCACCTCGCTCCTGTAGTTTGTCTCATCGTTGTTGCTGATGAGACCCACCACAGTCGTGTCGTCCGTGAACTTGATGAAGAGGTTGCTGTGCAGTCGTGGGACATCAGAGTGAATAGGAGGGGGCTCACCACACATCCTTGGGAGGCCCCTGTGTTCAGTGTGATGGTGCGGGATGTGTTGTTGCTGGCCCGTACTGTCTGTGGTCTCCCAGTCAGGAAGTCTAACAGCCACTTGCGCAGTGAAGGGTTCAGCCCCAGCCTGTCCAGTTTGAGAATGAGCTGCTGGGGGATGATGGTGTTAAATGCGGAGCTGAAATCTATGAAAAGCATTCTGACATAAGAGTCTTTTTTGTCCAGATGTGTGAGGGCTGAGTGGAGGGCAGTGGAGATGGCATCATCAACTGAGTGATAAGGCCGATATGCACACTGGAAGGGGTCCAGGGAGGGGGGGGAGGACAGACTCGATGTGTTGCATGACCAGCCGTTCGAAGCACTTCATGAGGGTGGGAGTGAGTGCAACCAGACAGTAGTCATTGAAACAGGAGGGTGACGCTTTCTTCAGGACAGGGGTGATGGTGGTGGCTTTCAGGCATGTGGGGACGACAGCCTGACTCAGCGAGATGTTAAAGATATCTGTAAAGACATCTGTGAGCTCCACAGCACAGTCCCTCAGCACACGACCGGGTATGTTGTCAGGACCAGGAGCTTTCCGAGCATTGATCCTGCTGAATGATCTTCTCACACTGACTGGGCACAGGGTCAGCACCTGGTGTTCCGGAGGGGGTGGGATCTTCTGTGCAGGCATGTTGTTGTCTGCCTCAAACCGGGCAAAGAAGTTGTTAAGCTCATTCAGCAGAGAGGTGGAGCTATCACAGGTCTGCGTTGGGGGCTTGTAGTCTGTGATGATCTGTATCCCCCGCCACAGGCTCCGTGTAGCTCTGCTGTCGCTGAAGCGATGGGCTATCCTCCTGGAGTACTGCCTCTTAGCCTTTCTGAAACCGCGGGACAGGTTGGTCCTAGCTGCTCTCAGGCCCACCTCGTCTCTTGTTGAGAAGGCAGCATTCCTAGCCTTCAGTAGCCTGTAGACCTCCCATGTCAGCCATGGCTTCTGATTGGCCCGAACCGTGATGGTCTTGAGAACAGTTACATCCTCAATGCACTTGGAGATGTAGCTGGTGACTGTGTCAACATACTCCTGGAGATCTGTCGTGCTGTTGTAGGTTGCCGCTTGTTTAAACACATTCCAGTCTGTGGTGTTAAAACAGTCTTGAAGTGTCTCTGAAGACCCTTCACACTCGTACCTGCTTCCGAACTGGTTTGGTGACTTTAACCAGTGGTCTGTATGCTGGCATTAGTATAACAGTGATGTGGTCCGAGGCACCAAGGTGGAGGAGGGAAATGGCCTTGTAAGCTTCTCTCTGGGTGGTGTAAACATGGTGCAGTGTGTTTTTTCCCCGTGTTGGAAAGTCTATGTGTTGATATATTTTTGGAAACACACTCTTTGGGTCTGCATGATTGAAATCTCCAGCCAAGATGAGAAAAGCATCAGGGTGGGCTGTCTGCTGCTCACTGATGTGTCAATACAGCTCATTCAGTGCCTCGCTCCTATTGTTGTTATTGGAGCTCGGAGGGATATAAACAGCGACGATTATAACAGCATTAAATTCCCTCAGTAGGTAGAATGGTCTGCACTCAATAGTCATAAACTCCACTAATGGTGTTTGCAGACCACAGCAGCGTCGCGACACCAAGCATCGTTGATGTAAACACAAAGCCCCCCGCCTCAGGTCTTACCTCCTTCAACAAGAGCTCTGTCCGCTCGATAGCATGTTAGCCGCTTGAGCTGAATGGCGTGGTCCGGGACATTGTTACTGACGGATACCTCCGCGCTCCCTCTTCTGCTTCCGCTCATGCCGCTTGTGGCGCCTTCACTCTGGGCGAGATGCAGTAGTGGTGGGCGGTGTTGGTGCCGGACTCCTAAGCAAACCGCAGACTCGTAGCTCTTCCTTGTGCTGCGAGTTTAACTCTAAAAATGAGGTTCTGCCAATGTCGAGCTGGAACTTATGGCTGTATGTGCTCTTCAAGACAGGTAAACGCGATGAAGACATACAAAAACCCTGCGACTTGCAGGACAAAAAACACGAAACACCATTTCAACAGGAGGGAGAGAAGCCGCAGCATGGTAAAGGTAGTGATTATAGGGATAATGACAACTTTAATCAGTGATTGTGACAGTGATTGTGGAGATAAAGATAGTGATAATAGTGATGATGGTGCTCATAATGATAATGCAGCTATAATCAGGATTATGACAGTGATTGTGGTGATAGTGATATTAGTGATGATGTTGATGGTGTTCATAATGATAATGCAGCTATAATCAGGATTATGACAGTCATTGTGGTAATAGTGATATTAGTGATGATGTTGATGGTGTTCATAATGATAATGCAGCTATAATCAGGATTATGACAGTGATTGTGGTGATAGTGATATTAGTGATGATGTTGATGGTGTTCATAATGATAATGCAGCTATAATCAGGATTATGACAGTGATTGTGGTGATAAAGATAGTGATATTAGTGATGATGGTGATGGTGCTCATAATGATAATGGAAGCTATAATCAGTGATTATGATAGTGATAGGGCGGCACGGTGGCGCAGTGGGTAGCGCTGTCGCCTCACAGCAAGAATGGCCTGGGTTCGATTCCCGGCTGGGTGACACAGGTTTCTGTGTGGAGTTTGCATGTTCTCCCCGTGTCTGCGTGGGTTTCCTCCGGGTACTCCGGTTTCCTCCCACGGTCCAAAAACATGCAGTCAGGTCAATTGGACGTGCTAAATTGCCCCTAGGTGTGTGTGTGGATGTATATGTCTGTTTGTCTGCCCTGCGATGGACTGGCGACCTGTCCAGGGTGTATCCTGCCTTCCGCCCGATGACAGCTGGGATAGGCTCCAGCACCCCACCGCGACCCAGAAGGATAAGCGGTTTAGATGATGGATGGATGGATGGATGATAGTGATAGTGGTGATAAAGACAGTGATGTTAGTGATGATGGTGATGGTGGTGATTATAAAGATAATGGAAGCTATAATCAGGATCATGATGGTGATGGTGGTGATTATAAAGATAATGGCAATAGTGATAACGATAATCAGTTATTATGGTAGTGATTGAGGTAAAAAAGATAATGATGGTAGTGGTGATGGTGGTCATAATGATAATGGCAGCTATAATCAGTGATTATGATAGTGATAGTGGTGATGATAGTGGTAATGGTGATAATGATAATCAGTGATTATGATAGTGATGGTGGTGATGATAAAGATGATGGTGGTCATCATGATAATGGTAGCTATAATCAGTGATTATGACAGTAATTGTTATGACGAAGATAATGGTGATATTTATCATGATTATCAGTTAATATGATGATGATGATGGAGGTGATAAAGATAGTGATCGTAGTGATGGTGATGGTGCTCATAATGATAATGGCAGCTATAATTAGTGATTATGACAGTAATTGTAATAATAAAGGTAATGGTGATAGTGATAATGATAATTAATATGATGGTGATGGTAGTGATGGTGATGGTGGTCATAATGATAATGGCAGCTATAATCAGTGATTATGACAGTGATGGTGGTGAATAATCAGTGATTGTGATGGTAATGATAAAGACAGTGGTAATATTAATAATGATAATCAGTAATTATGACGGTTATGGTGGTAATGACAAAGATGATGGTGATGGTGACAGTGATGGTGATGACTATATTGATGATTCTGATGATAATGGTGGTAATAATTGTGATGATGGTAGTGGCAATGAGGATTGTGTTAATGGTGGTAATGATTGCAATGGTGTTCATAATAATGGTAATGGAAATTTTAATAGTGATGATGACCATGTTGATGGTGATAATGGTTATTGTGTTGGTCATGATGATGTTGACGGTGGTGATGGCGACTAATGGTGATGATTATAATAGTGATGATTATGGTGGTAACAAGGTAATGATTGTGATTGTGGTGGTGGTGGTAATGATTGTGATGGTGGTGGTAATGATGATTGTGATTGTGGTGGTGGTGGTGATGATTGTGATGATGGTGATAATGATTGTGATGGTGGTGCTAATGGCAATTGTGATGGTGCTCATAATGATAGTAATGAAACTTTTATTAGTAATGATGATCAGGGTATGGTGATAATGATAGTGATAGTGTTGGAGACAATGATGGTATACATAGTTTATTCTTTTTTCTTGCTCTGTACAGGTGAGGTTGTCATGGTGATTCTGTTGCCAGGTGTTTATTGCAGATGCCGCGAGCACCATATTTCCCCAATCAGCCCCAGCTTTCAACAATCACACCCTCACTTCCTGTCCAGAGCAGTTCACACTCCCTGAACATCTGCCACCCTGACCGGCTTTTCAGATCCAGCTCCATCCCATCTGCTCCACAACCACCCAGCACAGAGTTCAGAGAGAGAGAGACAGAGAGATATAAAGAAGGAGAGAAAGAGAGAGAGAGAGAGAGAGGCAGTTATAGTGCAGGAGAGGAGCAACTAAATGACTTCCAATTCTCTGCTTTACTAGCATAACCCCTCTCGCTTCCTCTCTCTCTTCCTCTCTGTTTGTCTCTCTCTATCTCCCTCTCAGTTTTCAGTTTTTGAGCTTTATTGTCCAGTTTTTCTTGTTCCTCGTGATACAGCTGTGCTATTGTGTCTCCAAATCGACAATACAGTGCGACAGCAGTGGGCCAGCTGGGTGGGGGGTGGGGGGGTGTTACAGGCGGCGGGGGGCTGCTGCTAATCTTGCACTGCCTTGGCAGAACTACCAAAACACTCTAACATGACGCTAGAAAAGACTCTTCTGCTGTTTAGCATTGTAAGCCAATCATATCAGACCTAGGGGTGGCAGGTGGGGGCGGGGGGACTCTGTGTGAAGTACAGTCAGTGTTGAATTCTGGGTAGCAGGGTTGAATTCTGGCTAAAAGGTTTGAACTCTGGGTAGCAGGGTTGAATTCTGGGTAGCAGTAATGAATTCTGGCTTACAGTGTTGAATTCTGGGTAACAGTGTTGAATTCTGACTAACAGGATTGAATTCTGGGCAGCAGGATTAAATTCTGTCCAGCAGAGTAGAATTCTGGGTAACCGTGTTGAATTCTGGCTAACAAGATTGGATTCTTGCTAACAGTGTTGAATTCTGGCTAACAGGTTTGAATTCTGGGTAGCAGTGTTGAATTCTGGCTGACAGTGTTGAATTCTGGCTAACAGTGTTGAATTCTGGCTAACAGGATTGAATTCTGGCTAACAGCTGAAAAGCTGAAAACTGCTTTAATCAAAATGTTTTCATTAAAATCTTTGTTTCAGTCTTTCCTGTTTATATCATGATAAACACTAAATGGAATAACTTTTTAATCAGGGGAAACAGGTTTGGGCAATGGCAAGATGTGAAACACTAATTAAATCAGATTATGTGCTGCGTATATATGATTATGTACTGTATGTATCAGTTTGTGCTGTATATATCACTTTATGCAGTGCATGAATCCAATTATGAGCTGTATATATCAGTTTATATACTGTATAGATCAGATTATGCACTGTATTTATCACTTTATGTTCTGTATATATCAGAATATGTGCTGTGTATATGAGTTTATGTGCTGTATACATCAGATTATGTACTATATATATCACTATGTGCTGTATCAGTTTATGTACTGTATCAGTTTATGTACAGTGCATGCCAGCGTTCTCTCGACCCTTCAGAGAACCGGAACGCCTGTCAGGATGGTGGTGTGGAGGATGAATTCAGGTGGGAGTTGTGTTTGTTTTCCTGAATCAGGGGGAGGTGCTAGTGGGGGGGGGGTTCTGAATGGGGTCGGTTGCGAACAGATTCGAGGGTCTGCAGTTCGGGGAATTCTCTGGCTGTTGATTGTTTTGCAGATGGATTTCCTGGATGCAGCTCGTGTTTACAGGCGGAGCTCAGTCTGCCTCTCTGTGTGTCTGTGCTTTTATAATTAGTCTCTGGGTGAGGCTGTAATTGTTGCTGGTGCAGATGGTTAATTATTTTTGTTTGCCTCTCTCTCGTCCTCCGCTGTGTGCCGTGTTTAATCAGGCTTTTTATGAGGCGACCGTTTGGGGTTTGGAGGAGCCATTCGCTGTACGGCCGGAGAACGGAGAAGTTTAGAGTTTACAACTAGTTTTAGGATTAAACTGATAAAAAACCCACAGCCTGAGTTAACCCTTACAGTAGGAGAAAGTACAGTTGAAGAAAGTTAATATTTCAGTTGAAATGTGTTTCATTTATAAAACTGGAACTGGATTTTGAACTTGTAGGTGAGCAGCAGGCAAACAATCCAAAACCAAGATCCAATACTCACAAACGACCTCTGCTGGCGAGAAGGGGAACTGGTCGCAGCAGATGTGACATAACCCCCCCCCACCCCAACAGACGGCTCCCGATGCCAAAGACCTCCTGTGCCATGGATGGCCCCTGGGTCTAAGAGCTAGATGGCCCGGGTTGTCCCTGTGGAAATCCGCAATCAAGAGTGGGTCCAGACTCTGCAGAAGTACGCATAAACGTTCCTCAGGACCATTCCCCTCCCAATCCACCAGATAGTAAAGACAGCCGCCATGGAGCCCAGATTCCAGTTGAGCTTGAGCACTACTCTATATGGGTGAAGGTATTGGGACATCTACATATCACACCTACAGGAGCTTGTATGTCACCCCATTCTAAATCCAGAGGCATTAATATGGAGTTGGTCCCACTCTTCTGGGAAGCTTTCCACAGATTTTGGAGTGTCTGTGGGAATTTCTGCCCATTGATCCAAACACTGATGTTGGACGAGAGGGTCTGGCTCACAATCTCTGCTCTAGTTCATCCCAAAGGTGTTTGATGGGGTTGAGGTCAGGGCTCTGTGAGGGTCAGTCAAGTTCTTCCACACCAAACTCACCCAGCCTTGACTCTATGGACCTGCTTTGTGCACTGGGGCTCAGTCATGCTGGAACAGAGAAGGTTCTTCCCCAAACTGTTCCCACAAAGTTGGAAGTGTACAATTGTCCAAAATGTCTTGGTGCTGAAGCGTTAAGATTTCCCTTTACTGGAACTGAGGGTTCTAGACCAACCCCTGAAAAACAGCCCCATATCATCATCCCTCCTCCACCAAATTTTACAGCTGGCACAGTGCAGTCAGGCAGGTAACGTTCTCCTGGCATTCGCCAAACCCAGACTTGTCCATCAGACTGACAGATAGAGAACAAAATGCGTCACTCGAATCCTGTGGTGGCATGCTTTACACCACATAGAGGAGCTTTGGTACTGTGCAGTTATTGATCAGCAAAACTTTGGAGACTTTTATGCTCCTCAGCACTCGGCAACCTGCTCTGTAACTTTACTGACACTTAGTGGCTGAATTGCCGTGGTTCTTAAACACTTCCACTTTTCAACTGATTTATTTGCAAAGTAGGTGCTTGATTTTATACACCTGTGGCAATGAGACTGAATGAAACACCTACATTTAATTAATTTAATTCCCAATACCTTTGTCCATATAGTGTATAAGCAGGGGAGCCATCCATGTCCAAGGGAGGAGGAGGTTCACCCACTTCTGCCTGTACCTGGGAAGAGGCAGACACAGGTTTCAGCATGAATACGTGAAAGGTAGGTAAAATACAATACAAAGCTAGTAGTTCTAACCTGTAAGATACTGGGGTGATTTGTCTCATAACTTTACATGGTCTGATAAACTTCTTGGAAGGTAATTTAAGTTTTGAATCTTGAGTGGACAATCATGCCATCTGTCCCGGTTGAAATTGCGCCACCTCACGTCTACGGCGTTTAGCCTGTATACTTTGTTTCCGGAGAGCTCTCTGCAATCGGACCTGTGCCCCCTCCCAGGCTTGTTCTCTCCTTCTCATCCATCCACCAACAGGCTCTCCTGACAAGAGAAACAAAGGAGGTTGAAAATCTAGAACACAGTGAAAGAGTGTCAACCCAGTGGAAGAACTAACGAGGGAATTCTGAGCATATTCTAACAAGGGTAAGTACCGTGCCCAGTCTTGCTGAGACCAACTGGAATAAGAACATAGAAAGCGACCTATTTCCTGATTAAGGCACTCCAGTTGCCTATTAGACTGAGGATGATAACTTGAGGTCAAACTGATGTTTACATTTAACTGTTTACTAAACTTTCTACACACCTGAAATGTCTCTGATCAAACAGGATGTCTTCTAGAATACCATAAAACCAGTAGACACTATGGAACAGCCTTTCAGCAGTTTCCATCGCGGTTGGTAACTGTATGGGGAGCAGTTTGCCGGCTTTGGAGAAGAAATCAAATGACAGCATGTCGTAGTGAGTTTGGAAGATCATTATGAAACCTATACCTTAACGGGACCAAGTTTGCTGTGGGATGGGTAAGTGTTCTAGGAGTCCAGCTGGAAGCTGTCTGGGACTTCTAGCTTGAGCACAAAGATTACAAGCTTTTGCGAAATCAGTGATGTCCTTGTCTACCGTGTTCTGCCAGAACTTGTTCTTAACCAGTGTGACCTGAACTAGGAGTACTGTGCCCTAATACTAATACTTTCGGTCTCAGACTGGGAGGTACATACTCAAGGTCAGGTGGGCTTTCAGGAGAAGCAGGTTTGTTTTCTCTTTCTCTCTTGTTTTCTCTTTCCCCTCTGTGAAAACCCACCTAATGGGTGCCAGTATATGGGCTCGAGGATGGTATGAGGAGCTTCTTCCTCATGGCTTGAATCCCGTATTCTGGACAAAGGTGGGGGTCGTAAGTGCCTGTAAATGTGAAGCATACAAAGGAAAACGTCCAACATGCTTGTCTGTGTGTTGGGCACCCTTGAGCCAGTGGTGCCACTCCTTAAAGGCCAACTTCAGAGCCAACAATTCTCTGTTCCCCACATCATAATTACCCTCAACACTGTTCAACTTATGGGGGAAGAACTTGCAGGGATGAAGCTTGGGAGGTGAATCTAATTATTGTGAAAGAATCGCTCTGAATCCCGAATCCGAAGTATCCCCATCCATCACAAGGGAAAACAAACATGCCAATAAACCATTCTACCATAAAATAAAACCAAACTTGTTTAGCTTTTAAGACATTTTCCATAACACTTCTTTTCCATCTCCATAGAATAGAATAAAATAAAAATAAGGTGCCATAAAAATCCACTGTTTTACTAGACCTGGGTGCACAACTCCAGTCCTGGAGGGCATAGTTTGGTAGTTTCCCTCAAACACACCCACTAAACCTGGCAGTTAACAGATGAGTGTCATCAGGTGTGTTTGAGCAGGTAAATCACCAAACTGTGCTGGATGCTGGCCCTCCAGGACCGGAGTCATGGCCCCCTGCACTGGACACTTTTCACTCCTCGTTATGTGCTCATGTTTCTAGATCACTAGTGCCTCTTTTTGACCAGCTTTGCAGGTCATGATTCTGCTTCCCATGGATCCTGACCGAGACAAAAACACTGTCTTATCTGTGAATTTATGTTTGCGTTTGGACATTTTTAAGCTGTTCTAAGGCAGAATCTAAAAAGAAAGATTAAAGCAGTGCAAAAACCTACACAATGAATGGCGACTATAGAAGCCAAAATAGAATCCTGGACATTCCTGGCGATTTTTGAGGTCCCAAAAAGAGGATGTATGGTCACCCTGTTTTTACTCTCTATGTCACGCATCCCTCCAGCTCCAACTGACCCAAGGACTCCATTTCCCAGAATCCCCTGGGAGACTGTAGAACCTCCACAATCCACCTATTGCCTCTCTACTCTCTTACTTTCTCTCATTCTCTCTTTTTACCTTCTCTCTCTTACTTTCTCTCCCTCTCCCTCTCTCTTTTTACTCTCTCTCTCTGCTCTCTTACTTTCTATCCCTCTCTCATTCTCTTTTTACTCTATCTCTTTATTCCCTCACTTTTTCCCCCTCTCCCTCTTTCTCTTTTTACTTTTGCTCTTTCTCTTTTTACTCTCTTTCTGCTCTTGATTTTTTAGACACACACTCTCTCTCTCTCTCTCTCTCTCTCTCTCTCTCTCTCTCTCTCTCTCTCTCTCTGTGTGTGTGTGTGTGCCAGTAAATCTGTGGATGTGGCGTTTTTCCCAAGGACAGTTTAGTCTGAGCCAGAAAATCCCTCAACATACAGAGCAGGAAACACGCCAGAACCCCCAACTCTCTCTCTCTCTCTATTTCTCTCTTCCTCTCTCTCTCTATTTCTCTCTCTCTCTATTTCTCTCTCTCTCTCTCTCTTTCTCTCTCTCTATTTCTCTCTCTCTCTCTCTCTATATCTCTCTCTCTCTCTCTCTCTCTCTCTCTCTCTCTTCTAAGTCTCTTCTCTGTTCCTTTTCCTCTGTTCTCTCTCTCTACTACAGCTTTTTTCTCTCTTTGTATCTCTCCATCTTTTTCTCTTTCTTGTCTCTTTTCTCTCTCTTTGTATCTGTCTTTTTATCTCTCTCTCTTTTCTCTTATTATTTTTCTTTATCTCTCTCTTTATTTTTTCTCCTCTCTCTCTCTCTATCTTGTTTTCTCTTTAATCTCACAAATGTCTTCCCTAATCAGAGGTAGCTTCAGTGTTGGTGTTACAGTGTTACAGTGTTAGTGTTACAGACTTACAGAATTAGTGATAGAGTAATTGTGACAGTGTTAGTGTTACACAGTTAGAGAAAGTGTTACAGCGTTAATGTTACAGAGCAATTGTGAGTGTCTGTGTCACAGAGTTACAGTGCCACAGAGGGTGTTACAGTGTTAGAGTTACAGAGTAATAGTGCTAGAGTTAATGTTACAGAGTTAGAGTTACACTTTTATTGTTACAGTGTTGGTGTTACAGTGTTAGTATTACAATGCTATTGTTACAGTGTTACAGTATTGGTGTTCATGTTATTATTACATTGTTACAGTGTTAGTGTTACAATGTAAATGGGAGTATCAGTTTTACAGTGTTACTGTTACACTTAAGTTGCAGTGGTACTGTGTTTGACTCAGCATGTTAGTGTTAGTGTTACACTGTTAGTGTTATTATTAGTTTTACACTGTTGGTGTTACAGTGTCAGTGTTGCAGCATTACAGTGTTAGTGTTGCAGTGTTAGTGTTATAGTGTTACAGGGTTATTGTTAGTGTTGCAGTGTTAAACTGTTAGTGTTACAGGGCTAGTATTACAGTGTTAGTGTTACAGTTTTACACTGTTAATGTTAGTGTTGCAGTGTTAGTGTTGCAGTGTTAGTTTTGCAGTGTTGTGTGTATTTCCCTCTTTTCTAATACAGGACTGATTCAGAGAGAGAGAAAGGGTGTGAATAATTCTGCTCTGTGGAATGAGTGTCTGATCAGCTTAAACTACTGGCACTCAGAAAATAAGACTAAACCATCTGTCACTCTCTCTTTCTTTCTCCATCTTCTCTGTCTCTCTGTTTCTGTCCCTCTGTCTGTTTTTTCATCTCTTTTGCTCTCTTTCTCTCTCTTTTTTCTCTTTGTTTCTCTCTCTGTCTGTCTCTCTCTCTTACTCTGTTTCTCCACCTTCTCTCTCTCTCTCTCTGTTCTCTCTCTCTCTCTGTCTGTCTCTCTCTCTCTCTGTTTCTCTCTCTCTCTCGCTCCCTCCCTCTCTCTCTCTGTCTGTCTCTCTCTCTCTGTGTTCTCTCTCTCTCTCTCTCTCTGTCTCTCTCTCTCTCTCTGTTTAGCTGGAGTTCTGTAATCCTGATTTCTATGCTTGTTCTGTATTCACTCTCTGGGTGACTGCAGTCCAGTATCTTCCTTCTAGGCAATCAGTTCACTAATCAATAAATACTTTCACTGTACCGACAGAGAGAGAGAAAGAAAGAGAAGGTAGAGAAACAGAGACAATGGGAGCTGTTTTATAATAATATTATTGTATAAAAATAATAATAATAATAATATTAGTAACAGCAGGAGTAGTGGAGAGTGATTGCTGTGCTGTGCTGTGTTGTGGTCAGCAGGGGGAGCTGTTGGAGCATGTAGAGTAGAATGGAACTCCTCTCTGTCTTATGAGAAATTTAGTATTCATTCCCCACTACTGCTGCCTGAGTGTGTGTTTCAGTGAAGTAGTGCAGGATTAGAGAGAGAGTGTGTGTGTGTGTGTGTGTGTGTGTGTGAGAGAGAGAGAGAGAGTGTGTGTTTGTGTGTGTGAGGGTGTGTGTGTGTGTGAGAGAGAGAGAGTGTGTGTTTGTGTGTGTGAGGGTGTGTGTGTGTATATCTACAGTACTCCTGTATAATGGTCAGTTTGATGTTAGGTCAGTCAGTGTTGGGTAAATGTGTACTGACCTCTCAGAGTCTGAGTCACTTTCCAAGATTAAACATCACTGAAATTCATTTCACTTTCAACAAATTAAGTCTTTCTCAGCTTTGGGAAAATTGTAACACTACAGAATTAGACTGTAACATTGTAACACTACAGAATTAGACTGTAACATTGTAACACTACAGAATTAGACTGTAACATTGTAACACTACAGAATTAGACTGTTACATTGTAACACTACAGAATTAGACTGTAACATTGTAACACTACATTATTAGACTGTAACATTGTAACACTACAGAATTAGACTGTAACATTGTAACACTACATTATTAGACTGTTACATTGTAACACTACAGAATTAGACTGTAACATTGTAACACTACAGAATTAGACTGTAACATTGTAACACTACATTATTAGACTGTTACATTGTAACACTACAGAATTAGACTGTAACATTGTAACACTACAGAATTAGACTGTAACATTGTAACACTACATTATTAGACTGTTACATTGTAACACTACAGAATTAGACTGTAACATTGTAACACTACATTATTAGACTGTTACATTGTAACACTACATTATTAGATTGTAACACTACATTATTAGACTGTAATGTTGTAACACTACATTATTAGACTGTAACATTGTAACACTACATTATTAGACTGTAATGTTGTAACACTACATTATTTGAATGTTACATTGTAACACTACATTATTAGACTGTAACGTTGTAACACTACATTATTTGAATGTTACATTGTAACACTACATTATTAGACTGTAACATTGTAACACTACATTATTAGACTGTAATGTTGTAACACTACATTATTAGACTGTAATGTTGTAACACAACATTACTTGAATGTTACATTGTAACACTACATTATTAGACTGTAATGTAACACAACATTACTTGAATGTTACATTGTAACACTACATTATTAGACTGTAACATTGTAACACTACATTATTAGACTGTAATGTAACACAACATTACTTGAATGTTACATTGTAACACTACATTATTAGACTGTAACATTGTAACACTACATTATTAGACTGTAATGTTGTAACACTACATTATTAGACTGTAACGTTGTAACAGTACATTATTAGATTGTAACATTGTAACAGTACATTATTAGACTGTAATGTTGTAACACTACATTATTAGACTGTAACGTTGTAACACTACATTATTAGACTGTAACATTGTAACACTACATTATTAGACTGTAATGTAACACAACATTACTTGAATGTTACATTGTAACACTACATTATTAGACTGTAACATTGTAACACTACATTACTTGAATGTTACATTGTAACACTACATTATTAGACTGTAACGTTGTAACACTACATTATTAGATTGTAACATTGTAACAGTACATTATTAGACTGTAATGTTGTAACACTACATTATTAGACTGTAATGTTGTAACACTACATTATTAGACTGTAACGTTGTAACAGTACATTATCTGACTGTAATGTTGTAACACTACATTATTTGAATGTTACATTGTAACTATGTTATTAGAAAGTAACGTTGTAACACTACATTATTCGACTGTAACGTTGTAACACTACATTATTTGAATGTTACATTGTAACTATGTTATTAGAAAGTAACATTGTAACATGTCATAGTTAGAATGCAACATTGTTACAACATTGTAAGTCTTCATTGTTAGAATGCAGCATGTTTACAACAAAGAATCAAACAGTTGTTAAAATAGTGTTATACGTAAAGACAATTCCATCCAATCAGCTGCTACGTTACTGTGCAGTTGATGCAGTTACTGTGCAGTGGTCATTGTTGTTTACAGGCTCTCCATGATTTGTCCTTATTATGATCCATGCATGTGCTCAGTGTTCTAATCCTGACCCCTCGTATACTCAGAAAAGAGTATCCTGATGGAATTTATCATAGTAATGATAACACATCATCGTATCACCCAGCTCCGATCAGTGCCTGACTTCTACGGATGCTGTGCATTAATGAGGCTAATGGCCAGAACTAAAGCGTTCAGACACTGACCAGCTGATGGACGGGTTTATCTTGGTGCTGCCCTCAGAGTGATTTGTCTTCATCTTCTCATAGGTGGAGCACCATCACTCCGAGCAAACGCACAGACAGGGCCTGAACATGCTGAAGCACTGCAGTATCTATTATATTATACTGTGCATTGATTATTGTTATTCATACTTAGTGATATCAGGTCGGTTCTGACCCCTGGCGTCCATATGGTCAGTGTTTCTTCACCATCACCTTGTTTATTGTTCAGCTTTCACATCCATAAAGAACCACAGAGAAGACCACAGCCTGGACAGCTCCGATCTTTTTTTTCACTACATTTCAAGATCTTCTCAAGCTCCTTCATCCTCGTTCTGTCGAGTGCCATATTCTGCTGGATGCTTTGATGCTAATAATTGATCTTCTCCATCAGTGGTAAAGTTAGCGCTCTTTGCTGGTGTCATAACCTTTGTTTTCATGTATTTGCTTTGTTTTGAACTGAAGACCCATGATTTGATTGGTGATGTGTGCATTAGTGCACAAGTGATGTTGTGTAGTATTAGTGCATTAGTATAATTGTGTAAAATTAACGCGTTAGTTGTATTGTGTTATTTAATTGCATTGATAATTAGCGCATTAGTAATGGGTTGATTAGTATTATTGTGTGATATTAGTCAATTTGTAATAAGTGCCCTAGTAATAATGTGTGATAAATGCATTAGTTTTTATTGCATTAGTAAAATAATGTGATATTAATGCATTAATAATTAGTACTTAGTAATATTGTGTGATGTTAATGCCTTAGTAATTAGTGCATTAGTAATATTGTGTGAAATTAGCACACTAGTAATTGGTGCATTAGTAGTATTAGGTGATATTAGTGCATTTGTAATTAGTGCATTTGCAGTATTAGGTAAAACTATTGCACTAGTACTTAATGCGTTAGCGATATTAGTGCACTAGTTATTAGTTCATTTGTAATATTTAGTGATATTAGCGCACAAGTAATTAGTGCATTAATAATATTAGGTGATATTAGCATATCAGTAATTAATGCATTAGTAAGATTGGGTAATATTAGTGCACTAGTGATTAGTGCATTAGTGAGATTGGGTGATATTAGTGCACTAGTGATTAGTGCATTAGTAAGACTGGGTGATATTAGTGCACTAGTGATTAGTGCATTAGTAAGACTTGTTGATATTAGTGCACTAGTGATTAGTGCATTAGAAAGAGTGGGTGATATTAGTGCACAAGTAATTAGTGCATTGGTAATTAATGCCTGAGAAATATTCTGTGATATAAGTGCATTAGCAATTTGTGCATTAGTAACAAGGGTCACTAGTTTATTAATACTTAGTGTATTAGTGATATAATGTGACATTATGGCACTAGTATTTAGTGCATTAGTAATATTGAGTTTTAGTGTATTTATAATATAGTATGAGTGCATTGGTGATAATATTGCTTTAGTAATAATAATAGTGTGTGTTATCAGTACTTTAGTTATATTTTATAATATTAGTGCATTAGTGATACTTTGTAATAGTGCATTAGTAATAATATATAATATCAGTGCTTTAGAGATAATGTGTAATATAAGTGCATTACTGGTACTGTGTAATGGTGAATAAGTAATAATATTGTTTAATATCAGTGCTTTAGTGATACTGTGTAATATTAGTGCATTAGTGATGCTGTGAAATAATGCATTAGTAATAATATTACATAATATAAGTGCTTTAGTTATATTGTGTAATTTTAATGCATTACTGGTACTGTGTAATGGTGAATTAGTAATGATATGAAATATCAGTGCTTTAGTGATACTATGTTATATTACTGCATTAGTGATACTGTGAAATAATGCATTAGTAATAATATTACATAATATCAGTGCTTTAGTGATACTTTGTAATATTAGTGTTTTAGTGATACTGTGTAGAAGTGCATTTGTAATAATATTGTGTAATATCAGTGCTGTAGTCATACTGTGTAATAGTGCATTAATGATACTGTGAAGTAGTGCATTTGGAATAATATTGTGTAATATCAGTGCTTTAGTGATACTGTGAAATATTGCATTAGTAATAATATTATGTAATTTCAGTGCCTTAGTGATACTGTATAATATTAGTGTATTAGTGATACTATGTAGTAGTGCATTTGTAATAATATTGTGTGATATCAGTGCTTTAGTGATACGGTGTAATATTAGTGCATTTGTAATAATATTGTGTAATATTAGTGCATTAGTGATACTGTGAAATATTGCATTAGTAATAATATTATGTAATTTCAGTGCCTTAGTGATGCTGTATAATATTAGTGTATTAGTGATACTATGTAGTAGTGCATTTGTAATAATATTGTGTGATATCAGTGCTTTAGTGATACGGTGTAATATTAGTGCATTTGTAATAATATTGTGTAATATCAGTGCTTTAGTGATACTGTGTAATAGTGCATTAGTGATACTGTGTAGCAGCGCATTTGTAATAATATTGTGCAATATCAGTGCTTTAGTGATATGGTGTAATAGTGCTTTAGTGATATTGTGTAGTAGTGCATTTGTAATAATATTGTGTAATATCGGTGCTTTAGTGATACTGTGTAGTAGTGCTTTAGTGATACTGTGTAGTAGTGCATTTGTAATAAAATTACTGTGTAACCTCAGTGCTTTAGTGATACTTTATAATATGAGTGCCTTACTCAGTCTAATTGCTATGTAGGTCAGTGTGTTTGTGAATGTGAGATGGTGTTTGCGTCTCTTTGCCCAGCGGCTCTTCTGTTTTAAATGAAACTCATATGGACCTGGTGATGAATGGACTACATATGGCTCCCATCACTCCTGCTCTGACTACACCTCCCAGGGTGCAATGCAGCGCACCAGTGATGCGAGCAGGAGATTACATGCTCCACAGATCCAGGCAATTAATTACAGAGCAGCTCGCCAGCTACAGCACAACGACAGGGAGCACTACAGCCAACTAATTCAAACTGCAAACACTTACAGAAAACTAATACATACTGCAAACACTTACAGAAAACTAATACATACTGCAAACACTTACAGAAAACTAAAACATACTGCAAACACTTACAGAAAATGAATACATACTGCAAACACTTACAGAAAACTAAAACATACTGCACTTACGGAAAATTAATACATACTGCAAACACTTACAGAAAACTAATACATACTAAAAACACAGAAAATTAATACATATTGCAAACACTTACAGAAAATGAATACATATTGCAAACACTTACAGAAAACTAAAACATACTGCAAACCCTTACAGAAAACTAATACATACTGCAAACACTTTCAGAAAACTAAAACATACTGCACTTACAGAAAATTAATACATATTGCAAACACTTACAGAAAACTAATACATACTGCAAACACTTTCAGAAAACTAAAACATACTGCAAACACACAGAAAATGAATACATACTGCAAACACTTAGAGAAAACTAATACATAATGCAACCACTTACAGAAAACTAACATACACTGCAAACATTTACAGAAAATGAACACATACTACGAACACTTACAGAAAACTAATACATGCTGCAAACACTTACAGCAAACTTGTACTGCAAACACAGAAAACTAATACACTGCAAACACAATGAACTAATACATACTGCAAACACTTACAGAAAACTAATACATACTGCAAACATACAGTAAACCAATACATACTGCAAACACAGCAAACAAATACATACTGCAAACACTTACAGAAAATGAATACACAATGCAAACACTTACAATGAACTAATACATACTGCAAACACTTACAGAAAACTAATACATACTGCAGACACAGAAAATTAATACATACAGGAAACACTTAGAGAAAACTAATACATACTGCAAACACTTAGAGAAAAACTAATACATACTGCTAATGCTTACGGAAAACTATTACATACTGCAAACACTTACAATGAACTTATAAATACTGCAAACGCTTACAGAAAACTAATACATACTGCAAACACAGTAAACAATACATACTGCAAACACAGTAAACTAATACATGCTGCAAACACTTACTTATATTTTTGTTTTTTTTCTGTGCTTTTTTAGGTGATACATCTTTTTATCTGCACTCGACCATCCAGCTTCAATTAGTGCAAACAGATCTCACCTGGACTGTGTTAGTGGAACCCACTGAGCCTGGAATCACCATGAGGCTAAATTAAACCAGGCTAATTCTCCTTTAAAGGTTCTTGCGAACAACATGATGCCCACATATTATATCCCAAAACATTCAGACTGATCTCAGCTCTCGCTGTTATGAGGCCCTTTTGACCTGGAGCTCTGTGTACAGAGATAATTTAGCCCTAAAGCTGAAAAACTGAAGTTCAGTTTTAGAAATTCTAAATATCTCTTGTGAAAACAGCTTTGCTCATGTGGACTAATTGTTTTGGTGCTGAAATGTGTTTACTAAAAATTCAGGATCATAAAAAAGTAGTAGAATGTTTGAATAAAATAGTAGATAAATGTTTCCTCATCACTGTTTTCCAGCAACCTCAGCAGCTGTAAACTCTCTGCAGGCCAGTTCACATGAGTCTCCGATGTGGACTGAATGAAGAATGAAGGGTTTCTGGTGTGATGATCAGTCCTTAGTGATTTCCTGAGTGTCCATTGGTCAGTTTCACACAGAATGTAGATGGACACACGAATCCAGCAGTTCCACACGGTGAGAGGCAGATGACATGTATCTCAGCCCCTCTTCATAGGCTCATAACTCCGGATGTGAGTCAGTGTGATTGTGAGTGTCAGTCAGTGTGAATGCAGTGTGTCAGTGCTAGTGTAGTGTTATTGTGAGTGTCAGTGATTGTGAGTGTCAGTATGTCCGTTAGTGTCAGTGTGGTTGAGTGTCAGTGTGACTGTGAGTGTCAGTGTGTCAGTGTGAGTGCAGTGTTATTGTGAGTGTCAGTGTTAGTGTCAGTGATGGTGAATGTCAGTGTGAGTGCATTGTGTCAGTATGAGTGTGTGTCAGTGTTAGTGTCAGTGTGAGTGGTGTGTCATTGTTAGTGTGCTTGCGTCAGTGTGACTGCAATGTCAGTGTTAGTGTCCGTGTGATTGTGAGTGTCAGTGTCACTGTGAGTGCAGTGTGTCATTGTTAGTGTCAGTGTGAGCGCAGTGTGAGTGCAGTGTAACTGTGAAGGCACTGTGTCAGTGTGAGGACAGTATGAGTGTCGGTGACAGTGTGAGCACAGTGTAAATGCAGTAAATGTCAGTGTTAGTGTCAGGGTGAGTGCAGTGTGACCCTAGTGTGAGTGTCAGTGTGAGTGCAGTGTGTTAGTGTTAGTGTCAATGTTATTGTGTCAGTATTAGTGTCAGTGTGATTGTGAATGTCAGTGTGATTGTGTTAGTGTGTCAGTGTTAGTGTGATTGTATCAGTGTGAGTGCAGTGTGTCTGTGATTGAGAATGTCAGTGAGATTGTGTTAGTGTGATTGTGTGTCAGTGTCAGTGTTAGTGTCATAAGTGTGTCAGTGTGATTGTGTGTGTGTCAGTGTGAATGCAATGTTTCCATGATTGAGAGTGCCAGTGTGATTGTGTCAGTGTTAGCGTCAGTGTGTCTGTGTCAGTGTTAGTGTCAGTATGAGTGAGTGTCAGTGTGAGTGCAGTGTCATTGTTAGTGTGATTGTGAGTGTCAGTGTGATTGTGTCAGTGTCTGTGCATGTCAGTGTTAGTGTCAGTGTGATTGTGTCAGTGTTATTGTTAGTGTGAGTGTGAGCACAGTGTGAGTGCAGTGTATCAGTGTGAAGGCACTGTGTCAGTCTGAGGACAGTATGAGTGTCAGTGTCAGTGTGAGTGCAGTGTAAATGCAGTAAATGTCAGTGTTAGTGTCAGGGTGAGTGCAGTAATAGACCGTAGTGTCAGTGTGATTGTGAATGTCAGTGTGATTGTGTTAGTGTCAGTGTGAGTGCAGTATGTCCGTGATTGAGCGTGTCAGTGTCATTGTAAGCGGTGTGTCCGTGTGTCAGTGTTAGTGTCAGTATGAGTGTGAGTGTCAGTGTGATTGTATCAGTGTGAGTGCATTGTGTCATTAGTGTGATTGTGAGTGTCAGTGTGAGTGCAGTGTGTCATTGTTAGTGTGAGTTTGAGCGCAGTGTGAGTGCAGTGTATCAGTGTGAAGACAATGTGTCAATGTGAGGACAGTATGAGTGCCAGTGTCAGTGTTATTACTCCCAGACACTAAAAATGAAACTCACACTGACACTAACACTGCACTTACACTGACATTAGAACTCACACTCACACTGAAACTAAATCTCACACTCACTCTGACACTCACACTGCTCACATTGACAGCTACACTGAAACGCTGCACTTACATTGATATTCACTGTGCTTACAGTGTGGTCACACTGACACACTATGCTCACACTGACACTAGCATTGTGCTCACACTGACACTGATAGAATTATCAGAGCAGCATTCATCTTAAATTCACTTTTTGATTAAAAAATGAAACACTGCAACACGGAAATGTTAGAATGCAACATGGCACTGTTACAACACAACACTGCAACATGGCATTGTTAGAATGCAGCACTGCAACATGGCATTGTTACAGTGCACCACTGCAACATGGTACTGTTAGAATGCCGCACTGCAGCACAGCATTGTTACAACGCAACACTGCAACATGACATTGTTACAACGCAACACTGCAACATAGCATTGTTAGACTGCAGCACTGCAACATGGCATTGTTACAGTGCACCACTGCAACATGGTACTGTTAGAATGCCGCACTGCGGCACAGCATTGTTACAACGCAACACTGCAACATGACATTGTTACAACGCAACACTGCAACATAGCATTGTTAGACTGCAGCACTGCAACATGGCATCATTACAATGCAACACTGCAACATGGCATTGATAGGATGCAGCACTGCAGCATGGCATCATTACAACGTAACACTGCAACATGGCATTGTTAGAATGCAACACTGCAACATGGCATTGTTAGAATTCAGCACTGCAATGCCACACTGTTAGAATGCCACACTGCAACATTGTAATGCAGCATTAATGGAATGCACCATTGTAACATGCTACTGTTAGAATGCAACACTGTAACACACCATTGTTAGCATGCAACCTTATGACTAGCAAATGTTATGATGCATTATTATTGTAACATTGTAATATGCTACAGTTATGATGTTATGATGCATCATTGTTCAAATGCAACATTCTAACATGCTATAAAATGCAACATTGTGATATTTTGTTGTTAGAATGCATCAATGCACAGCATGCTAACACACTGTGGCTGGAACAGTTTTTTGGTTCCGAGCTGTTTTTGTTGTGTTTTTGTCTTTCGTCCTTACTTTGTAAAACTGTTGTATGGAAGTGAGAGCGAGCGCTGGAGACGGTGTAGTGAATAAAATGGCTGTGATGATCAGAGACGATATTCACCACAACACACCGTCTGCAGCGTTCCGCTACTTAACTAACAAAGGAAAGGAAAAAAGAAAGTTGGAGGAAATGAGGAGAGGCTGGCCGGCCGGACTGAAGGATGTATTGGAGAGCGCAGACAGAAGAGCAGCCATGGCTGTGAGTGTGTTTATGAGTGAATAGTAGGAGGTGGAGCGATGCTGGAGGATGGAACGTATTACTGAGTTAAAGAATGGTTTTCAACAGTTCTGAAAGCAGAGACAGATAAAAGCTGAAAGCTCATTCTACAGTCAGTGAGGCAGGAAAAAGATGAAAAGGTGATGAATAAACACACAAACGTCTCCAGATGAAATTGACCACTACTGGACAACAGCCCTGAATAGAGAAAGCACTAATGGATGGCCTATACATATAGAACACCTAAAAAACACATCAGTAAAGAGCCTCACCTTTTCTGACAACATTCTAATGTTAAAGTGTGCAAAAATAACCATTAATCAGCAGTTTAGCCCCACCCATTTAGCCAGACTGAAATAAAGCAAGCTCATGCTAAATGCAGAGTATGGGCTCTTTAACACAGACTGTAATAAAGTAAGCTGAAGGTAAACGCGGGGTACGGGCTCTTTAACGCAGACTGAAACAGAGTAAGCCGAAAGTAAACGCGGGGTACGGGCTCTTTAACGCAGACTGAAACAGAGTAAGCCGAAGGTAAACGCAGGGTACGGGCTCTTTAACGCAGACTGAAATAGAGTAAGCCGAAAGTAAACGCGGGGTACGGGCTCTTTAACGCAGACTGAAACAGAGTAAGCCGAAAGTAAACGCGGGGTACGGGCTCTTTAACGCAGACTGAAACAGAGTAAGCCGAAGGTAAACGCAGGGTACGGGCTCTTTAACGCAGACTGAAATAGAGCTGTGTGACTCTGAGCTCTGGTGTGTGTAGATCAGTGATGGTAGTCCAGCTGTGTTAGCGGTGTGAGCTACTCTGAGTGTACAGTTGGACTATCACAGTCTGGGGGGACGGCAGTTGGATGTAATTATGCGTGAGGACGCTAACGGGGCGAGAGTTTAATTGGACAGGACAGCAGAGAGAGAACAGAGAGAGAGAGAGAGAGAGAGAGAGAGGCAATGTTAATATTAAGCATTTCTTTCACTGCTGTGGCAGCAAGTCATGTCAATAAAGCTATTTAAACTGAAATTAGAGAGAAAGAGAGAGAGAGAAAGAGAGAGAGAAGGAAAAGAGAGTGTAGACAGAGAAACAGCCCTCATACCCCTACCCTACTGACCCTCACCCAACTGACTCCCACCCTACTGACCCTCACCCTCCATACCCCCACCCTACTGACCCTCACCCGCCACACCCCCACCCTACTGACGTCCACCCTACTGACCCTCACCCTCCATACCCCCACCCTATTGACGCCCACCCTACTGACCCTCACCCTCCATACCCCGACCCTACTGACCCTCACCCGCCATACCCTCACCCTACTGACCCCACCCTACTGACCCTTACCCTCCATACCCCCACCCTACTGACCCTCACCATCCATACCTCCACCCTACTGACCCCAACCCTCCTTACTCCCACTTTACTGACCCCAACCCTCCTTACTCCCACTTTACTGACCCCAACCCTCCTTACTCCCACTTTACTGACCCCAACCCTCCTCACTCCCACCCTATTGACCTACAACTTCACAAAACTTATTTACAATAAAAGTGAGAAATATATTATTTGTATATTAATTACTGTAATTACAATGATAATAATACACTGATATTGTGATTATACTAATTAATATGCTTATTATTTGTGTGCTAATCTTATTCTGTTTAATGCTTTAGCAATAATGTACTTCACAGTTATGGTAATAAAGCTATTCTGAATTGTTTAGAATTGAATTGTAAAGAGAGAGTAAGAAGCGAGAGAATATATATTTATATATATATATATATATATATATATATATATATATATAAAGCTAAGCTAAACTGAAAAACCAAATAAAAAAAGTAAATAAATATATAAGTACGGTAATCCTGATGTGTTAGCACAGTGCTAGTCACGCTAGGTGCCTCTGTTAGCCTCATTGGCCTTGTAGCACCAGAGCTAAAGCTAAAGAAGCGAACTTCTAACAATAAACGTGTCTCGGCTGATTGTTTGGGGGTGGGGGGGGTGATGGTGGGGGGGGGTGTGTTGGGGGGAGTCGGTGGGTTCTTCTGGGGGAATTTGATTTTTGGCTAAAAAGCGAGCGTCTCAGCTTTAGCGTGTGGACGGTTTGATTTCTGCGCATTGGGAGTTGGTGACGATGGGCCGCTGAAGGAGAGATGATGAAACGAACAGAAAGAGAGAGCGAGCGAGATAGAGAGAGAGGGGGAGAGAGTAGACAGTGGTCCGCTCGGCTGAGTGTAATGAACGCCACTATTGACTCGGTTCTGCTCAGGCTAAGAGAAAAGAACGAGCAGAAATTCAATCAGTTCTGCCTGAAGACATCTTCTCCCACTTTGCAAGATTAAAAGATCCAATTCTCCGAGCCCAGTCGAGCTCATCATTCGCCTCCAACGCTCGCTCACCTCTCGGCGCTCCGACGGAGACGTCCAGCTGCGTTCCTGAGTGTTCTCGGCCAAGGACGAGTGGTTCAGGAGGATCATTATGAGGCCGAACGGGTTTCTGCATTAGCGCCGATATCGCTGTGCGCTTCCATACGTTTACATAAAGAATACGTTTATCTAGCGCCACACTGAGCGGAGCTGAGTGGAAGTCAATGACAGTTTCTTAAACACTGCCAAACTCGCACTCCACTGTGTACTGAGTCAACGTTTCCCCTGCCCTGCTCAATGCTAACGTGTGCTAACACATTATTAGAGCCCGTCTGAGCTGTAATAAGGGTTTAATACAGCAATAAGCCTTTAGAGGCCATGCGTTACTGCAATTTTACCACGGGGAAGGGTGTTGTTAGGCACAGCGTGAGCAGAGTAAAACTCCCTTCCCTGTGATAAAATCACTGTGATGCACAGCCTCAAGTGGCTAATTGCTTTTATAAAACGGTGGCCAACATAAAATATGATTAAGCACACAATTTTTCAGCAAATAATGTTGTTTATAATAATTAACATAAACAAGTATTCAGCCAAGAAATGTAGCTTCTTTAGAGTATGGTATTGTTGCCAAACAACCATGGATCACTGGATAAGGAGAATGTTTGGTCACCCATCGCTGTACACTGCGGTCATTTCATGAACCTTTAAACTTTCTGTCATTTAACAATGAACATATGATAACGCAGCACTGTTTAATGCAGAAACTTTGACTTTATAAGTACTTTTTGGTCTCCAAATTACCATTGTGAGTCTTATTTAGCGCCAAGCCAGCGGTGCCCTCTTTTCACACTGGTGCTGAATCTCAAACGGCTCCCTGCTCCCTACATAGTGCACTACGTAGGAGTTTAAATACTGGATCCTGCAGCCCAACAGAGCAAAATACAGCTAAGAAACAGTCATTTGGGACTCAGACTCATCCACACTCGATAACTGATGCACTGTTTGTATGTAGAAGCTAGAATTTCTAAACTTCCAAACATTTTTTAGACTTTTATACTGCCGTTTTTCCTGTTAATCAGACTGTAAGTGCTTTAATTCAAGCCTGTGATATTAATGATGGAGCTGTTTAGGCTGTTGGCTCTTTCGGCCTGTTAGCTAGCTGACCAGCCTGGTTCTAGTTAAGAACGTAAGTCGCCAGCCCTTCAGTTTAAACAGAACCGGGTTCTTACTTCATCAGTACATTAGGGCTCCATGTGAGCTGCATGAGAGTCAGAGATTATTACATTACCAGCACAGTTTTGTGGCGCAGTGAGTTCAGTTGCCATGAAGTGGTCACAGGTGTGCAAATATCGTGGATTTTACAACGGCTTCAAATGCGCCCCAGCCAATCAGATTTTAGGACAGGAACTATCCGTTTTATAATTTAATTTGAACACTGCATTAAAAAAATTCTCTCTGCAGCGCCCCCTAGTGGCCATTCCTTTATCACGGTGGAAATCGACCCAGATATTTCTAAATAATATAATGTAATAACACATATTAATTCTGTTATCAGAGTAGCTGCATTGTAAAGAACTGATGTAAACTTTACAGCAGATTACGGTAAAGAAACAGGTGGATTTGACAGTAATTAGCTGTGTTTTTGCAGAGAATCTTGGGAAAGTTGGTAGGGCTCTTTTTTTGAGTGACCTGTCTCCAAATATTGCTGACAGATCTGCCCTGTTATCCTGTATCTACACACCGAGGAGAAGCTGAGGAAGCGTGAACATCAGAGCCGAACGAGCTGTTCTGTCTGTTTGTGTTTGTTCTGGTCAAAAATAGTTTGTAAGAGGAGGCGTTTCAGAGCGTAAACTCTGTGCAGGACTATAGAGGGTTAAACTTCTGAGTTTTCTGAGCTGTGATATGATTTTCTCTGTCAGACAGAAGTGACCTTTGACACCTCTGTGCTGTAAAGCTGTTTTCAGTCTGCCCACAGGTGCAGGTTCCGACTGACCATGGCTCTGTGGGAGTTTATCTGACCTCTGTATACATTACTGTCCTTCACTCCGAGGACACAGTGAGAGATACAGAGAACGTTCACAGTGAAACATCGTTTACTGTTGGTAACTCACTTGGAAAATCAGTCAAAACTGACTGCTTCATAACACTCAGACAGCAAACTAACAATATTCAACCTTACATTCCTTCATATATATATATATATATATATATATACACACATTTGCTATTTATTTTCCCCCCAATATGTTAAATTCAGTAAGTAAACAGTAACTGTGTATTAAAATGTGCACGTGTGTTCTCTGTAGAGGATGTGTTACTTATTTACAATTAGAAATTCAACAAATATATGGAATTTGACCAGGGGCACACAAACTTTTGCACATCATGGTGTTCAAGGTTAGTGAAGACTAAAAATGCAGAGTTCATGTTGATTTTTAGCTGATTTTCTAAGTTAACACATTTTCTACACTGAAATATTTCAGCACAGTTAAATATGGCTGATTTTAATGCACAATTTTATGTATTTGCTATTATTTGCTATTAATTTGCCATTTATTGTCCCCTCAGTACATTCATTTCGGTAAATAAACAGGAACTGTGTATTAAAATGTGCAAGTTTGTCTCTGTAGAGGATGTCTTACTTATTTACACTTAGAAATTCAACAGACACAAAGAATTTGACCAGGGGTGCACAAACTTTTCCACATGGAGGTGTTCAAGGTTCAAGGCACCTCTAAAATGGTGGATTTTATTGTTAGCATTAGCCAAAGTTAAGAGATTTATTTATTAATGTGTTTATGAATCTTTTTGACTCGTATAGTCACGGTTTCACTTTTTTACTAATAATGCTAATTATGATCACAACCCACCACTAATACAGCCGATATTTATTTTCCAGAGTTAATATTGCTAAAAATACAAGCCCAATTCTAAAAAAGGTTGTGACAGTAATGAATGTGAATTGAAACCTGAAAGCAGTGAACAAAAACAGTACAAAGACAAAATATGAAATATAATATAATAATGCTTATAATAATGCTTTACTTTCTCAAAATCATTGTTTTTTGTAAATATACAGTATTTAATTCAGGAATTAATGTAATACATTCCAAAAAAGTTGGAATTTAAAACTAAGAGCATTGTGAAATGTTCAGACATCTTAAACAAGTGATGCAGCCATGCTTGGATATAAAAAGAGCCTCCAGACAAGGCCGAGTACTTTATAAGCGAGGATGGGTTGAGGCCACTTTACCAAAAATGCATTGGCAAAACATTCAATGGTACAATAATAATGTTCCTCCACAAGTAATTGCCAGGATTTTAGCTATTGCACCCTCTACAGCCCATAATATCATCAACGGATTCAGAGAATCCAGAGAAATCTCTATATGTAAAAGGCAAAGCCAAAAACCACAAATGAATGACCTTCGACCTGGCGGCACTGCATTAAAAACTGGCATGTTTCTGTGATGATATCACCAGTTCTGGAATACTTTGACACTCTGTTGTCAATAAACACCGTCCATCGCTGCATCCACAAAGGCAGGTTAAGTCTGAACTATGTACATTGGAAGTCACATAGCAATGCTCAGAAACGCCGCCAACTTCTCTGGGCTCAAGCTCATCTGAAATGGACTGATGCTCAGTGGAAAGGTGTATTGTGGTCCCCCTTTCAGATTGTTCATGGAAATAATCTAGAAAAGGACCATCCAGATTGTAATAATAAAGAAAAGGACCATCCAGATTGTAATAATAAAGAAAAGGACCATCCAGATTGTTACCAGTGTAAAGTTCAAAATCCAGCATCTGTCATGGTGTGTGTGTATGGGGGGGTGTATGTTTTCGAGTCACATATGCTGCCTTTTAGACAGCGTCTTTTTCAGGAACGTCCATGTTTCTGTCAACATGACAACACCAAGAAACGTTCTGCACGTATTACTGTACCGTGGCTGCGTAGAATGTGTGGGTGCTAGACTGACCTGCCTCCCACTGAAAACGTGTGGCACTTTACAAAGTGCACAATATGACACAAAGACCCTGCATGACTGCACAGCTCAAGACTTAATATAACCAAAATAAAACTGGATCAGTTTGTGTCTTCAGTCCCCGAATGATGATTTAGTGCTGTAAAGGAAAGCTGATGTAACACCGTGTAAACATGCTACTGTAACAACTTTATCAGAACGTTACAGGCCTCAAATTTGGAATGAGCACACATTTACAAAAAACAATACAGTTCATAAAATAAAACGTCAGATGATGTGTTTTCAGTGTAATACAGGTCGAACAGAACGGACTGTTTTTAAAATTAGTTTGTACTGTACAAACATCATTGACACTGCTAATACACCTAATAACCTACTGCTAATACAGCTGAGATTCAGTTTAATACTGTTAATGCTGTAAATATAACTAATACTGCGAACGCCGCTGATAGTTTCCAGTGTTTTCTCAGGAGGACCACTGTTGTCTCTCTGCATGTCTCTGCTGGTGGAGAGTTGAAGGGAAGTGGATTGATTGTTTGTGTCGTTGCCTGAAAGTGAAAGCTGCAGAATGGAGACTGTTCTCCATCAGGTCCTCTGATGGACGCTGGTCACCAAACGGCCACTCCGGCACCGTCCCCGGCCTTTCAGCACCGGTGCAGAAAAATCAATACAGCCAAACAGGAACACTTAAGAGAGCTTCACTCTTTTCTGTTTTCTTTTCTCCCTCAGACGGACACGAGGAAACAGGGAGAGGATGTTTTCATCTGATTTCAACACGGCAGCATCAATTAAGTGGAGATGGGAATCGATAAGGAGCGTTTTTAGCAGGAAATGGAAGAACAGCAGCAGAACAAAGCTCCCGGAGAACGGAGCTCTCCAAACAAGCTTCACAACATACTTTCCTACTTTTTTATCTCTGTTTCTTTCGGTAGCCTCCTCTTCCTCCGCCTGTCCACCACTTCATCAGACTCGGCCCTCCCTCTTTCTTTCTCCGGCTCAGTTTGAGCAGTTAAGCCGGCAATAAACTTCAACGAAGACATTATTTCAAACCAAAATAATACAGTGGTACTTTCACAAAACCTATAATTCCATCCTAAAACTTTGAAGACCTCCCCCTGACTGTGAGTGGTCATAATCACCACCTCATTTGTTCTGAAACTTCCCCTTGATTGTGATTGGTCCTAATGACCACCTTGTTTGTATTGAAACCTCCCCCTGATTGTGATTGGTCCTAAACACCACCTTGTTTGTTCTGAGACCTCCCCCCTGATTGTGACTTGTTCTATTCACCACCTTGTGATTGGTCCTAATCGCCACTTCATTTGTTCTGAAACCTCCTCTGACTGTGATTGGTCCCAATCACCACCTCGTTTGTACTAAGACCTCCCCCTGATTGTGATTGGTTCTAATCACTGCCTTGTTTGTTCTGAGACCTCCCCTTGACTGTGATTGGTCCTAATGACCACCTCGTTTGTACTGAGACCTCCCCTTGATTGTGACTGGTTCTATTCACCACCTTGTTCATTCTGAGACCTCCTCCTGACTGTGATTGGCCCTGATTGCCACCTCATTTGTTCTGAGATCTCCCCCTGACTGTGATTGGCCCTTGTTTGTTATGAGACGTCCCCCTGACTGTGATTGGTTCTAATCACTGCCTCGTTTGCTCTGAGACCTCCGCTTGACTGTGATTGGTCCTAATCACCACCTTGTTTGCTCTGCGACCTCCCCTTGACTGTGATTGGTCCTAATCGCAACCTCGTTTGTTCTGAGACCTCCCCCTGACTGTGATTTGTCCTCATTTGTTCTAAGACGTCCCCCTGGCTGCGATTGGTCCTTGTTTGTTCTGAGACCTCCCCATGACTGTCATTGGTCATAATCATCTCCTTGTCTTTTCTGAGATCTCATTTCTGTAATGTTATACTGTGTATGCTGCCATTATGGCTAACATTGCTAATATTGCCAATTCCACTATTGTTTCTTATACAGCTAACGCTCACGCCTGTCCTGCAGTGCTAAAGTAAGTAAACGAATTAAAAGTAGACTGACAAGTGGATGGAAACAGATGCCTGAAGGGAGCAGGACTGTCATTAGTGTTGTATCCACCAGCACAGAAGCTCTACATCTTTAATGACCGTGGCTGGAGTCTTATTTTTCTTTCTTTTTTGGGCAGCACCGGCTGAGCTGAGCAGCTAATGAACAGAGGGCTTAGCGCAGGCAGCTGTGAGTCTTAAGGAAGCGGAGTGCGGGGGGAACTTCAGGCTAATAGATTCAGGTGTTCTTCGAGTAGAAGACCTGCTCTTCTACCTCATAACTATCGGCAAATCATTTGTCTTTTTCTCCCTCATTCTGTCTCTCTCTCTCTCGCTCTTTCTCTCTCTCTCTATCCCTGCGTTCCACTGGGACGGCCCTTCTCTCATCTATCTTCTTCTCGCATACATTACGGCCGGTGCGATGAGGTTGTCATGGCGCTGGCCGGGCTGTGGTTGCCGTGGGGACGGGATCTTGTCTCCGGGACGCCGCAGCAGGTGAGCTGTGAGTGACAGCAGGCCCGGCCGGACGGGACCCCCACACACCCACCTCAGAGAGAGAGAGAGAAAGAGAAAGAGAGAGAGGAGAGGGGTGGATAAAGGAAACTGATAAACAACAGATGTTTCCACAAGGGAAAGAGAGAGAGAGAGAGAGAGAGTGAGGGTTTAGTGAAAGTGTAAAAAGTGTGTAGGCTCTAGTTAGTTAGCAGTAGTTTAGTATTCTAGAACGTTCCAGCTGCATCTTGTAGAAATGCACTAACACTGCTTGAAGAGATTCATCGGTAAGCGTTCAGAACAAAACTAGTGGCTCAACTAGCAGTTATTTCTGTAATTGATCTGTCAACTCTTATTCTATTAATCGATTGATTAACCATTCTACCTTCACTGATTCTTCTCTGTTTTTGCTTTTACCATCATTCAGAGTTGTGTTAGCATAAAATACGGGCCTATTACATTTTCATTAGGTAACATTGGCTACATTGCTAAAGCTGTCTAAGGCAGCGGTGTCAAACTCAACCACTAAAGGGGCCATATTAAAAAATCTCAGCAAATCCGTGGGCCAGCTTTGTTTTTATTTCATTTTTAATCAACATTTTGCCATGACACAAACGGGCCATTGTTTATTCAAAATATGTCAAAACTACAACTGAATACTTATTTAAAAATAATTCTAAATTAAAATCAATTGTCTTTTTAATTTGCTTGAACGAGACACCATCTTTTTGTGTAACTGCTGGCCCGGGGATTGTTATTGGGGAAAGGGGGTCAGAACTCACACTATGTTGCAGTGCATGCTGGGGACTGTAGTGTATCTCAGGGTGAAAGGGGCTAATAAGAATACAACAGTGAATTTCCCATGTGTCAAACACAAGGCCCATGGGCCGAGTCAGGCCTGTGACACAGTCCTATTTGGCCCACAGGCCTTGTGTTTTATAAATCGGGTCTAGGGGTTGGCTGCCCCAGCCATACGTAAGTTCACACATATGCTAGTTGTAATATGTGTTTACTAAGTTCAGGTTTCCACATTACTGAATCGAAACGAGTTGCACCACAAACTAGTTTTAAATACAGAGAGATTCAAAAAGATTCATCCGATTTCAAAGCGCCATATTTTTCCCACCGTGAGGTGCCTAGGAACCAATCACAATCCAATTGAAAGAGGGGATCAGATGGCTCCCTTCAGTCTGAGAGGAGATGCGACCCCTGAGCAGAAAGCGTTCTGCATTCTCCACTTCAATATAAGTGAATCCGTCATAACTGTGCAGCGTGATTTTCGTGGGCAGTGAAGCTCCAACAGCTCAGAGCATTTGATGTTGGTTCCACAACACTGGATGATCTCCGAAATTGCACTGAAAGAGCCGTGAGTGCAGCGACACCCGACATGCTCAATCCAGTATGGGATGAGTTTGACTATGGCGTTGATGTTGTCCGTACAGCTGGAGGAGGTTCATACTGAGCACTTGTACAATTACATAATAAACTTTATGCTCATTTAAACCATTTAGAGTTTACTGCATTGTTCTGTAATGATTTACATGTGAAATAAATCATTTTGAAATTGGATGAATCTTTTTGAATCACCCTGTATTTACACCCTCAGCAGGTGTAAGTGTTGAGAAACCAACGGAAACCACATAGTAAGAACAAAGAAGACCAAAAACTTCACTTTTTCGTTAACTAAGCTAAAAACATGCTGTGATTTTACTTACAGCACTAATCAGCACCCTGGTTTAAACTCCAAACATGAATCTAAATACCCACAGAAACTCTAAACTGAAGCCGATGTTGTATCTATTAGCCAGAAACCACAGTTTAAAACATATTTGGTAGTCATGAGGAATTGGTTCTGAACATGTTATCGCCATGATAAGTGAGCAATTTGTAAGATTTTTAATTTAAAACATTCCAAAATAAACCAAAATCATAAACAGAATGTGAAGAAATAAGTTTTGATGTTATTTCGAAGACCTCTATGTACTATGAACCAGCTAGGCCCGGCCCGTCTTCTCTTGTAATACCGCTTTGTACCTCAAGAGGTGACAGTGAGTCACTGTAGTATCCAGTCTGCCATCAGTCCAACATGAGAGGATGAAGAAGTAGCTGACCACTAGTGACATAAATAATGTTAGCACTGGCCCTGCTCTCCACCACTGGAGCGCTCGGCAGGTAAAGGGATCAATTTTGCTGCTGAACTTGCACCGTTTCTTCTAGACTGGTAAGTAAACAGGTGGAGGAGTGAAGAGGGAGGGGGGGACTGTGTGGACAATCAGGTTGTGTCATCTTACTTTTGCTCTTTTAAAGTGGCGTATGTGTTAGTTAGCTGTTATTAACTAGGAAATGACTGAATTGTGGTCCAGTCATATTTAGTAAAAGGACAGTTTGAAACTAAATAGTGTAAGTAAGGATGTAAAAAAAGATTTTATGCACAAACCTAAGTATAAACTTATGCAAAACTTTTGCCACCCAGTTCAGTTTTTCTAGCCCAGGGGTCGGCAACCCAAATGTTAAGAAGAGCCATTTTGTCCTTTCAACAAAATCCACCCCTGATGGCAAGAGGATAGTGGACGACTGTTGGCCTGCTGGCAAAGCTGGCGGTCCACTGGCATTTTGCTCAGTGTTTTCTGAGTGGCCCACCGGTGGTTAAGCATAGTATTAGACAAAATTCCACTTATCATTGCTCATTTTCCACTCGCAGTCCAGTTTACTTATTTTTCTTTCCTTTTTTGTTATACATTGTAAATTAGTTTTAGTAAATAATTTTAATCTAGCACAGTGTCAGCGACAACATTCTCTATAAAATCATTTTATATTAGGCCTAGTCATTTTTCTTTTTCTCGGTTGTTTGTAATATTTGTTTGTTTTATAAAATAAAAGTTTCTGCGCATTTAAAATCTGTTTGAGGAGATTAAACAATGGGTAGATCTTGTATGCAGGACAGTAATCTGGGTGGTCTTAAGGTGGACCAGCAGTGGCAAACACTCAGTGGGGTGTTGACCATATCAGGCCAGCAGACCGATATATACTCGCTATCTGGGACCTTCGGAGCCACAACATTTTCTGTTCACTTTTTTTAAGTAATGTTTTACCATCTTGGATGTAAATACATCTCTGTTTGTGCTAATATCCTTGCGTAGACTAAAATATATAAACGAAAATCCAGACTTACCTTGCTCTGCTTTAATCTTTAGCTCAGCTATAGCTGCTTTTCTCGCATCTCTGGCAGGAAACTTCTCAGCAAAAGCAGTTTCTTATAAATTGCCTCTTGACGAGGCTGAAGTCAGCTTCTCGTTCGACAGCTCCTTGTTCAAATTTTTCCGTTCCACTTTAAATGGTGCCTGAGGTACCAGAATGTAACTGCTGCACTATTTAAGTTTATTTAAATGAAACGTAAAATGCACCATAACTTTTACACGTCATTTTCATGTTTTTCCCAATATGTTTGGTTCAGTAAATAAATGGCATGTATTTAATTGTGGAGAAGTGTGTTTCTGTAGAGGATGTGTAACTTATTTACACCAAGAAATGCTTGAAAATGAGTCTGATTTAATGGAAATGGACTGTACACAGAGCGGCAGAATGACTAGATGTTGTAAATAAGACAAATTGTCCGAAACAACCTGTATCTCTAAAATAGTAACTCCTGGAAATTTAATATAGCTGCTAATGGAGGTTTGCATTATGCTAGCACTGTTAAACACAAAGTACAGCTATTTATACAGTAAAGTGAAGTGTGAAATGGTACAGCTGGTACATTTTTATGATTATATGACAGCGAAAGTTTATGAACTTACTGGAATGTCTCATGCTGGATGTTTTGGTGGTACAGATTGTGCTGGTGGGTGGAGATGATGAAAGCAGCAAAAGTCCCAAGAGAGAAAAAACTTTCAGCACAGATCCACAAAGAAATTTGAGTTATTTTTATTGTCTGATTATTTTGGATTGAGCAGAGAGAGAGAGAGAGAGAGAGAGAGAGAGAGAGAGAGACCAGGGTGGTTTAAGGCTGACCTGAGTTGAAGCTCTGGGTAATTCAGGGTCTACAATTGGATGTTTTTCCTCTCCACCCACCAAAGACACAAACCCCAATGACTGCTTTTATGCATGTCATTCACATCCCTGACTGCTGATTGGCTGTATTTATTCAAAACATCAGCTCTGATGCTGATTGATGGCTGTATCAGATGCAAATGACTTGGAAGTTAGAATCAGAACCAACTCGCATCCCTCGGGAGTGTCCCCTACTCACTCACGTTCTCCTGTCCTTGCCAGGCTTCATCCTCGCTCAGGGTTCGGGCCCCACCTTCCTGCCGTTATCGGGGGATGGGCGCATGCCATAGGCCTTTATAAGGTAGTTGTGATGTGGTTGAAAAGTGCACCAAATGTACTGCAATGCCAAAAAAGTGGCTAGGGGGCAGTGTAACTGCATTCTAAAACATATGTACTCATCAGCGCTCATATATTGTACTGAATCAAATGCCTTGAAACCAGTTTATCAATTTGATTATGAAAGAAAAATGCTGTGCTGGGACTTTAATGACACAGGCTAGACTCTATCAGAGGTGAATAGCAACTCAGAAAAGTGAGTAAACTTTGTTTAGGGTGATTTAATCTCTGCTGTATCTCCTCTTCAATGGCTCTGGCTCTAAATGAAGCGTCAAGAGTTGAAGTCGACTCCAGAAAATGCTTTTATTATGAAGTTGTTTCTACTTTAATAAGATAAACACCGAAACGTTCTATCACTTTACGGAGACTCGGGAGACATTAGGGCAGTCTCAGCCGTGTTTGTAGAAGCTGCCTGAAGGTACTGATCTATAATTCAGCAGAGGGAGCGCATTAATAAGAGCAGTGGGGATTTCTTTACTAGCGTCTTGACTTGCGCTCGCTGTGTGCAAACACATGTTAGCAGGACTGCAATCATTTCAGTGCCTGTGTTTGTTTGTTGGAGGTCACTCCGCCAAATCTGGGCTGTGCAATAGACAGAGATCCCCCTTTGTTTACTTAATGACCAGACAAAATGGTCATTAACTTCAAGTTATTAATTTTTCAGGAGCTGTTTGTAATGATGTGAGATACAAGATAGTCCACTTGCAGAAAGAAAAAGTCAAAGGAAGACAAAATAAAAGTGAAACATTGATTATCAGTTACAGAGAAAATGGAATGCCTAACAACCACCCTTAACAGCTGGTAGATCACCAAAAGTTAGTGCTAGCTTAGTGAATACTGTGGACTGTCATTTTCGTCCTTTATAATGTATTTGTCCATAATTGACCTTCTATTGGGCACCTATTGCCGTCTATTGTGGCCATGTTTTTTATGGATTTTTGTCCTCTTGGACTCATGCTGAGTGCAAAAACTCTGATAGACAGCAAGACAGGCTCTATTTTAAAATACAAATTAAGTTGCATATTTAATTTTAGATGTTTATAACACTCAAAGACAAAGTAAACTGAAAGAAATAAATATTATTCATTTTATTATAACATATCTTATTTAGTGTTATTCTTCTCTTAAAGTGTGTTTTAGGGCCTGTTTCTGTGATTTTGAGGGAAAGATTGTAGTCCACTTACTGGATTAGATGTCACAATTTTTAGACAGGATTTTGGTTGTTTTAATACATTTAGAAAGGTCAGTGATAAATATATTTACATACATTTATTTTTGTGTGGTACATTTCTGTGTGTAATATTTTCCCATACATTAAAAATGAAATAAATTTTAAAATATATTTGGTTAATATGGTAATAATTAAATACATTTCAGTGTTTGGAATGTATTGTAGCTTAGACTGCAGTCTGTTTGAAATGTATTTCAAATATGTAAAAATACACCTCCACATATTTTTTCCATATGAGTTACTGTGCAGAAGTAAACAGGTCTAATCTTGAATATTGTAAGGATGTAAGGATGGCTTTTCTCCTAAATTTCAGTTGTTCCATAAGCCCATTTTACAAGTGCAGGTCACGTCCTGAATCGATTGTGGTTTGAGGAGTGAATGTGAAATGTAGAAGAGAAAAGAACTCAGAGAACTTTGGCTGGAGTTTTGGGGCAGAATCTGCTTTACACTATAAGGCAGAATCCTTGAGAAAGTCTAGATGTTAACAGAGTTTTGAGGGTTTAAATTTAAAACTACGCATTACGATGGGTTGCCTAGTGATCTGGGATGAAGAGGGAACTACACCATTCTTAGTGAATGTCCTGAGAATTAGGGGCATTGGGAGCATTACTTCTGTCCTTTTGTAACATGAAATAGTAGCAGTTAAGAATTTGGGATAAACAGGGAAGGACTTGGGATTAATAAAGCAGGATTTTGGATGAAAATGGAAGGGGTCGAAATAAATACGAAAAGATTTGGGTTGAATAAAAAAGGAATTAGGAAAACAGGGAAGAGGTCTGAATGATTAGATAAGAGGTGGGAAATGCACAATTTCATGAGAAGGAGAAGTGAAGAGAGGGAATTTATAGGATGTAGGGAGTGAGAAACAGGAGGGCTACAGTCGGGTTCAGACAGAACTTTGTGGGCTACAGTTGAGTTCAGACAGTTTTGTGGGCTACAGTTGGTTCAGGCAGAATTTTGTGGTCGACAGTCGTGTTCAGACAGAATTATGTGGGCCACAGTTGGTTCAGACAGAATTATGTGGGCTACAGTTGGTTCAGACAGAATTTTGTGGGCTACAGTCGGTTCAGACAGAATTTTGTGGGGCTACAGTCGAGTTCAGACAGAACTTTGTGGGCTACAGTCGAGTTCAGACAGAACTTTGTGGCCTACAGTCGAGTTCAGACAGAACTTTGTGGGCTACGGTCGGTTCAGACAGAATTATGTGGGCTACAGTTGGTTCAGACAGAATTTTGTGGGCTACAGTTGGTTCAGACAGAATTTTGTGGGGCTACAGTCGAGTTCAGACAGAACTTTGTGGCCTACAGTCGAGTTCAGACAGAACTTTGTGGGCTACAGTCGAGTTCAGACAGAACTTTGTGGCCTACAGTCGAGTTCAGACAGAACTTTGTGGGCTACGGTCGGTTCAGACAGAATTTTGTGGGCTACAGTTGGGTTCGGGCAGAATTTTGTGGGGCTACAGTCGGGTTCGGGCAGAATTTCATGGGGCTACAGTCAGTTCATGCAGAATTTTGTGAGCTCCAGTTGAGTTCGGGCAGAATTTTGGAATTCAGGCAGAATTCTGTGGGCCTACAGTCAGTTCAGACAGACTTTTGTGGGCTACAGTTGGTTCCGACAGAGTTTTCGAGTTCCTAGTCTTCTCTTGGTCCTGCAGGTCAGGTAAGGTCAGAAAATGTTCTCAGGATTTATTTTGGCTCAGGTCACAATTTCAGGCCTGGTTAAAGCTGTTGGTCTATTCTCTGTTATTTATCTGAGGAAAGGTATTGATTGGTTGCTGTAATGGAAATGTCAGTGCTGTCTCAGCCAATGAGGAGATGACCTTGCTTATTCTGGAGCTTCCCTCCCCTCTGCTTATTCTTGGACAGGCAGACAGGTCTTTTCTTCAGTGTAGTAATCAGCACAGGAGTAAATTGGTATTTATAATCATTAGGTGGACAGGACATGGGCACGCTCTCACAGAGTGGTATTTACTCTGTCTCTCACAACAACCGTAATCAGCTCTCAGTAGCAGTGAATGTTTACTGATCTCTCTCTCTCTCTCTTTTTCTCTTTCCTTTTTCAGTTCAATTCAATGTAGCTTTATTGTCATGATGGTCTCAAGTTCATTGTTGCTGAAACACAATGAAGTTTAAAGTTCAACGTCCTAAATAAGTTCTTTAATTATAGTGAATTAAAGACAATAAATAACGTTTATAATGGTAACAGCAGCATCAACAGCAAAACAACTATATTAGTCTTCAAAAAAGTAATAACAAAAATAAATAAAAATAGTCATATCTGAATATGAATCTTTCTTTTTTTCTCTTTCTCTATTTTAATTCCTATTCCTCCCTTTCTCTCTCTCTGTTTCTTTTTCTGTCCCTCTCTCTATTTACTTCTTGAAGTTTGTTTGACAAAGCCAACTAACTTTTCTTCATTTTGTTATTTAAATTCTTTTTTTTGGTTCTGTTTTCATGGGTTGCAGCTTTTGAGTAAGAACCATGATACTTTGCAGGCTTGTAGAGTCTAATTGGGATTACACAGTTAAAATGCAGCGTTCATTAGAACACTATATTTTTCCTGAAAAAAAATGATCGATGAAACGTAAAATTCAATTATAAAACAGATCATTCCAGTGCTAAAATCTGATTGGTGAAGCTGAAGCCATCAAGTGTAACACCTTACCAACCACCTGGGATACCATAGCAATGGCTTAGCAACACTTTAGCAACCACCTGGGTCACCATAGCAATGACCTAGCAACATTTTAGCAACCACCTGGGATACCATAGCAAAGGCCTAGCAACACTTTAGCAACCATGTGGGTCACCATAGCAATGGCCTAGCAGCACTTTAGTAACCACCTGAGATACCATAGCAATGGCCTAGCAACACCTTAGCAACCAGCTGGGATACCATAACAATGGCCTAGCAACACTTTAGCACCAACCTGGGATACCATAGCAATTGCCTAGCAACACCTTAGCACCCACCTAGGATACCATAGCAATTGCCTTGCAAAAATTTAGCACCAACCTGGGATAACATAGCAATGGCCTAGCAACACCTTAGCACCCACCTAGGATTCCATAGCAATGGCCTAGCAACACCTTACCAATCACCTAGGATACCATAGCAATGGCCTAGCAACCACCTGGCACAACATAGCAATGGCCTAGCAACACCTTAGCAACCACCTGGAACACCATAGCAATGGCCTAGCAACATCATAGCAGCCACATTAATCATTGATGGCTTCAATTAGTCTCTCATTTCTCTCTCTCTCTGCTCTCTGTCCTTACTTTCTCTCCACTCTCTCTCCTTCTCTCATTCTCTCTCTCCTTCTCTCTCTCCCTCTCGCATTCTGTCTCTCTCTCTCTCTCTCTCTCCCTCTCTGTATCAGGTCTATTGGCTGTGCTGTTGTTTCTGTCTCTCTCTATAATGTGGATCACACAACAAGCTGTCGCTTCTGATTTCACTCAGACACTCGCTCTACCTCTCTGTTCTGTCTCTCTCTCTGTTCTCTCGCTCTACCTCTCTGTTCTTTCCCTCCCTCTCTTTCTGTTCTCTCTTCTTTGGCTCTACTTCCTCCCTCTCTCTTCTCTACTTCTTACTCCCCTTTTCTCCTTGCTAGAGACAGAGGAAGAGAGAGAGAAAAGGGAGAGGGAAAGAGATAGAGACCAAATGATAAAGAGAGTGAGAGACAGAGAAACAGAGAGAGAGAAAAAGAGACAGAATGAGAAATAGAGTGAGAGACAGAGGAAGAGAGAGAAAAAAGAGCAAAAAATGGTGAGAGAGGAGAGAGCGAGAGACGGAGGGAAAGAGAAAAGAGAGAAAACAGCAAGAGAGAGGGAGAGAGAAAACAGAGAGAGAGAGAGAGAGAGAGAGAGCGAAAGACAGAGAGAGAGAGAGAGAGAGAGAGCAAAAGACAGAGGGAAAGAGAAAAGAGAAAACTGAGAGAGAGAGAGAAAACAGAGAGAGAGAGAGAGAGAGAGAGAGAGCAAAAGACAGAGGGAAAGAGAAAAGAGAAAACTGAGAGAGAGAGAGAAAACAGAGAGAGAGAGAGAGAGAGAGAGAGAGCAAAAGACAGGGAAAGAGAAAAGAGAAAACAGTGAGAGAGAGAGAGAGAAAACAGCGAGAGAGAGAGCAAAAGACAGAGGGAAAGAGAAAAGAGAAAACTGTGAGAGAGAGAGAAAGAGAGAGAGAGAAAACAGAGAGAGAGAGAGAGAGAGAGAGAGAGAGGGAGAGAGAGGGGGGACTCATTGTTTGTTAACCCACTATTTTTCTAATTTGCATCATCACTAGTCCCCCTTCCTCTCCCTTCCCCCCTCCAACAGCCCCCGTCCCCCGTTTACAGCAGGCTTCCTCAGTGTCGTAATTACAGGTGGGCTGTCGTCCTGAGCAGATGTTCACATTTCCCACAATCCTCAGCAGTGTTCAGGGTGTAATTATGCAAACGAGCACTTTAACGAGCACTTTAACGAACTATGGCGCTTTGTTTCTGTTGAGACGGCTGGAGGATGCCGCAGCAGCTGCTGGAGTTTGGGATTTGGCCTCGCGTTGACTCCTGGACGGCCTTCAAGATGGATACGGCCTTCCTTCCAGAGCGCACGGGTCACACATGGGCTACACACGGATCACCCATGGGCTACACACGGGTCACACATGGGCTACACACGGATCACCCATGGGCTACACACGGGTTACACATGGGCTGCACACGGGTCACACATGGGCTACACACGGATCACCCATGGGCTACACACGGGTCACACATGGGCTGCACACGGATCACCCATGGGCTACACACGGGTCACACATGGGCTACACACGGGTCACACACGGGTAACACATGGGCTACACACGGGTTACACATTGGCTACACATGGGTCACACACGGGTAACACACGGGCCACACACGGGTCACACACGTGTCACACATGGGCCACACACGGGTCACACATGGGCCACACACGGGTCACAGGACATGACAGTCACAGCACAGTCGAGAACAGCAGCACTTTGAGCTTCTTCAGCTCAGATCAGTGAGTAACACCAGCGCTTCATTCTGTTAGACTAGTCTAGAACTCTGTAGAGAAGAACGGTTCTTTATTCCATCCTGAATGAGAACCTGTCAGAGAGGAGCTTTGGAACAAACCTGCTTCTGTTCAGATCTGACCAGCCTGAAACATTTCCAGTTCCCAGTCCTCGATTGTGTGAATGCTATGTGGTTGCTAGGTGGTGGCTAGGTGGTTGCAATGGTGTTGCTAAGTGGTTGCTAGAAGGTTGCTCTGGTGTCACTATGGTATCCCAGGTGGTTGCCGTGGTGTTTCTATGGTATCCCAGTTGGTTGCTATGTGGTTGCTGGATGATTGGTATGGTGTTGCTAAGTGATTGCTATGGTGTTGTTATGGTATCCCAGGGGGTTGCTATGGTGTTGCTAAGTGATTGCTATGGTGTTGTTATGGTATCACAGGTGGTTGCTATGATGTTTCTAGATGGTTGCTTTGGTGCTGCTATGGTATCCCAGGTGGTTGCTATGGTGTTGCTATATGATGTACAAATATATATGTGGTTGCTAGATGATTGCTATGGTGTTGCTAAGTGATTGCTGTGGTGTTGTTATGGTATCCCAGGGGGTTGCTATGGTGTTGCTATATGATGTACAAATATATATGTGGTTGCTAGGTGGTTGCTAGGGTTTTGCTAAGTGGTTGCTATGGTGGTAGCTATGGTGTTCTTATGGTATCCCAGGTGGTTGCTATGGTGTTGCTATTGTGTTGCTTTGGTTTTCCAGGCGGTAGCTACAGTGTTGTGGTGTGAGTGTGGTGTGTTGATGTATTTGTATCATTATGACGCAGGAAAGGTCCCAAAACATTTGCACTCCATTCATTCATATGGGAAAAAATTCTGCAAAATTCCATTGCTACACAGAAACCCTGCATCAGATCAAAAAGCTGTACACAAGCCCAAATCACACAATCAGACCAGACAATCTGGAGTTGGAAAAGTGTAGATATCTCAAAAAGCAGGACAACTTACGTGAACAAAATAAGAATAATATAATTAAAATAGAATGTAATCAGTTTGATCTGAAATGAATTGAACAACATTAATTAAAAAAATAACATTAAAATAAAAAAAAAACAAATAAGAAAAATGGAAAAAAGAAAGAGAACAATTATACATTAATTAAGAAAAGAAACAAGCATTAAATAAATAAAACCAGGACATAAAAAAGTAAAACCTTTAATCTCAATAGGATTTAACAATTTAATAGATAACAGTTATTGAAAGTTAAATTCTCTGGGTCAGGCCCCGTCCACGGCCCAGGTCTTGGAACATCTGGACCCTTGTAGATCCTGCCGTACATGGATGGCAGGGGCGGGGCCTACGCTCTGAGCAACAGGGCAGGGACCAACCGGTGGCGGTGGGGAGGAAAGAGGGGAATGACGAAACATCTGCAGTCATTTTAAAGACAGGTGGAAGCAGTGATGCTCTGATTGGTCAGAGTTTTGAATGATGTAGCATCGGAGTCTCTTTGGTAGAACAGAGCTGTCGCCACTGTTTAGCATTCCTAACAACCACCTGTAACGCTGCTTAAACTCAGATTCACAGTGAGTGACGTATCTAGAACTTCCAGAAAGACTACAGTGATGTTGGTAGTTTACCTGACATGTAAGGCCTTCCATCCAGCTTCTGAAGTCCTAACCAGTGAGAGAGCAGCTCGGCTGTATCTACCCAGATACCACAGAGAGAACGATCCCATAGAAACCATTAAGTGTTTCTGTTGGTTCCTGATGGTTTTATGAGTTGATATCTCAATGTAAAGGATCCTAATGGTTTAACATGTGACGAGTGCCTCATTCTAAATGCATTTGGTGGTTTCCTAATGGGATCTAAAGGTGTTCTACAGAAAACTAGTGGTCTCTGTTGGAAACCATTAAGTGTTTCTGTTGGTTCTTGATGGTTTTGTAATTTGTGTTTGGCTGCTATTGTATTCCAGTTGGTTTCTATGGTGTTGTTAAGTGGTTTTTAGATGATTGCTATGGTGTTGTTATGGTAACCCAGGTGGTTGCTATGGTGTTGCTATGTGGCATGTGGTTGCTAGGGTGTCGCTAAATGGTTGCTATGGTGTTGCTATGTGGATTGCAAGGTGGTTGCTATGGTGTTGCTAAGTGGGTGCTATGTAGCTATGGTGTTCTTATGGTATCCAAGGTGGTTGCTGTGGTGTTGCTTTGTGCTTTCTAGGTGGTTGCTATGATGCTGCTGTGTGGTTGCTAGGGCATTGCCAAGTGGTTGCTGTGGTGTTGCTAGGTGGTTGCGATGGTGTTGCTAAGGTGCTGCTGTGGTCTCCCAGGTGGTTGCTATGGTGTTGTGGTCTACGTGTGGTATGTTCATATCACAGTGTAAATGACCAATTGGTGACCAATGGCTGATTCTAAATGCATTTGACGGTGTCCTAATGGGATGTTCTACAGAAAACTAGTGGTTTCTAATGGAAACCATTAAGCCAATTCCCATTCCCTTTCCCCTAATGGTTTCTAATAGTCCTTTTCCAGCAGAGAATTGTGATTGGACAGTTCTTCAGGCCTTCTCTGAAGATCTAGAACGTCCTGTACGTTCCTTTAGATGAGTTAGATGATGTGTCCAGCACTGTTAGCTTGATGAAAAGCTTCTTTTTAAAATGAAGCCAAAACTAAACTGATGCTATAACTAATCGAGAGCCCAGCTGGACGTTTCTGACCGTAGCGTGACTGTTAGTGCCCAAACGTGGACAGTTAAAACGCCCGTAATGTTCTCACCTCTGCTCACGCTGCTTTAGAGAACATCTGCACCTGAGCCTCGCCGCTTTCTAAAGAACACGCCATTCTTTCAGGAAAAAGGAGAAAAAAATGAGTGCAGAAACGGCTGTAAGTCCCAGAGCTGCGGCTAATGGAGGCGTTTTATTCCTCCCTCCAGTCCGAGGCAGGTCACAGTGACTTTGACTAAAAGTGTAGTTTAAGGAGGGGTGAAAAAAAGAGCACTTAAAAAAATAAAAAAGTGCCTCAGATGCTTGATGGCTTTAGTGAGCGTGCAGGTTTTAATGGCGAGAGGGAAGAAAAGAAAGAAAGAATGAAAGAGAATGAGGGAGAAGGAGAGAATGAAAGCGCAGAGAGGGAAAGAAAAGCAGCGGCGAGCGGAGCGGCCCCCCTCAGACCCCCCACTTCATCAACACAAATGGAAAAGGAGAAAGAAACACGTGCTTTTACCATTTCGGCCGCGCAGAGCTGAGAGAGAGAGAAGAAAAAGTATTATGATCGCTCTCCACGGCGACAGGACAAAGCCTGGTTCATACCACAGCTCTCTCTCTCTTTCTCTCTCTCTCTCTCTCTCTCTCTCTCTCTATTGGTTCACTTTGCCATTTTCTCTACTGCACGAATGTGAACTGTGTTTGTAAGGCAGAAAAAGAATCATTCTGAGAGAGAGAGAAAAAGAGAGAAGGAGAGAGATAATGGGACAGAGAGAGAGTGAGAGTGTAAAAGAGAGAGATATATAATGAAGGGAGAGAGAGACAAAGTGAGAAAGAAAGCAAGATGAAATATACATATCTATAGAGAGGGATGGAGGTGCAGAGAGAGAGAGAAGCAAGCAAGCCAATGAGGGGAAAGAGAGAGAGAGAGAGAGAGAGATGGACAAATAATGAGGACAGAGAGAGGAGAAGGAAGAGAGAAAGAAGTATAGATAATGAGGAGAGAAAGACAGGAAAAGAGAGAGAAAGTGAAAGAAATTACATATATATATATATATATATATATATATATATATATATATATATATATACACACAGAGAGAGAGATAATGGTAGAAAGAGTTGAATGAAGTAAATAACAGAAAATGACTAAAAGAGGTAGAATGAGGAAAGAAGGAGAGTGGAAGAGTGTGAACACTTCAGACAGAGAGAGAAAGAGATAGAGAGAGAGGGAGAGAGAGAGATGGAGAGTTCTATATCTGTATCTGTTCTGTTTACTGTGCTGCCTAAATAAATGTGTGTGTGTGTGTTTAGTTTGGATGTAGATAAGTGTTATAAGGTGTATGCGAATGTATGGTTGCTCAGTCCAGGTCCTGGAGATCTCCCATGTCAGCAGCCTGGCTCTGATCTTCATCACCTGGATCAAGCTAAACTCAGCAGGGTGGTAGATCTCCAGGACCATGAGTGGGAATCCCTGGTGTATTGTGTATATGATGTATACTGTGCACTGTGTATAGTGGGGTTTATAGTGTACAGTGTATAATGTGCATTGTGTATGGTGTATGGGATTTACTGTGTACTGTGTATAGTGTACACTGTATAGTGTGTAGGGTTTATAGTGTACAATAAATAGTGCGTAGGGTATATAGTGTATAGTGTATAACGTGTATTGTGTATGATGTATGGGATTAACTGTGTAGTGTGTATAGTGTACACTGTATAGTGTGTGGGATTTATAGTGTACAGTGTATAATGTGCAGTTTATATGGTGTAGGAGATTAACTGTGTGTTTATAGTGTACAGTGAATAGTGTGTGGGGTTTATAGTGTACAATATATAGTGTGTAGGGTATATAGTGTGCAGGATATAGTGTGCAATGTGTATGATGTGTACACTATATAGTGTGTATATAGTGGTATAGGGTATACATTTTAGAGCATGTAGAGTTTATAGTGTACAGTGCATAATGTGCATTGTGTATGGTGTACAGAATATAATCTGCAGAGTGTATAGTGCACAGTGAATAGTGTGTAGTGTGTATAGTCTATAGGATATAGTGTGTAATGTGTATAGCGTATAGGATATAGTGTGTATAGTATGTTGTGTGTAGTGTGTAGTGTGTATAGTATATAGCATATAGTGTATATAATATGTAATGTATGTGGTGTACTGGGCATAGTATGCAGTGTGCACAGTGTACAGTGTGTAGGGTGTATATTGTGCAGTATATAGTGTGCAGTGTGTATAGCGTGTAGGGTGTATAGTATACAGTATATAGTGTACAGTGTTTATAGTGTATTGTGTGTAGGGTGCATAGTGTGTAGTATACAGTTTGCAGTGTGTAAAGTGTATAGGTTGTAGTGTGTAGTGTGTATAGTGTGCAGTGTGTATAGTATATAGTGTACAGGACATAGTGTACAGGGTGTATAGTGCACGGGATATAGTGTGCAGTGTGTATAGTGTACAGAATATAGTGTGCAGTGTGTATAGTATATAGGATGTAGTGTGTAATGTGTATAGTGTACAAGATATAGTTTGCTGTGTGTAGGGTTTATAGTGTACAGGATATAGTGTGCAGTGTTTATAGTGTACAGGATATAGTGTGTAGTGTGTAAAGTGTGTAGGGTGGATGGTGTACAAGATATAGTGTGCAGTGTATATAGTGTGTAGGGTGTATAGTGTACAGGATATAGTGAGTATAGTGCACAGGATATGGTGTGTTAATAGTGTATAGGATATAGTGTGTAGTGTGTATAGTGTGCAGTGTGTATAGTGTATAGTGAGTAGTGTATAGGATATAGTGTGCAGTGTGTATAGTGTGTAGTGTGTATAGTGTGCAGTGTGTATAGTGTACAGGATATAGTGTGCAGTGTGCATAGCATGTAGTGTGTGCAGTGTGTATAGTGTGTAGTGTGAATAGTGTATAGGATACAGTGTGCAGTGTGTATAGTGTACTGTGTGTATAGTTTTAGTGTGAATAATGTATAGGATATAGTGTGCAGTGTGCATAGTGTATAGTGTGTATAGTGTGCAGTGTGTGTATAGTGTGAATAGTGTATAGGATATAGTATGCAGTGTGTATAGTATATAGTGTACAGGATATAGTGTACAGGGTGTATAGTGCACAGTGTGTATAGTGTGCAGAAAATAGTGTGTAGTGTGAATAATGTATAGGATATAGTGTGCAATGTGTATAGTGTGTAGTGTGAATAGTGTATAGGTTATAGTGTGTAGTGTGAATAGTGTATAGGATATAGTGTGCAGTGTGTATAGTGTGTAGTGTGAATAGTGTATAGGTTATAGTGTGTAGTGTGAATAGTGTATAGGATATAGTGTGCAGTGTGTATAGTGTGAATAGTGTATAGGATACAGTGTGCAGTGTGTAGTGTACTGTGTGTATAGTGTGAATAATGTATAGGATATAGTGTGCAGTGTGCATAGTGTGTAGTGCGAATAGTGTATAGGATATAGTGTGTATAGTGTGCAGTGTGTATAGTGTGTAGTGTGAATAGTGTATAGGATGTAGTGTGCAGTGTGTATAGTGTGCAGTGTGTATAGTGTACAGTGTGTATAGCTGCACATGCAGCTTCATCTATCCAAGATCACAGGTGCCGGGAGGAGACACACACATCACCTGTTTTTGTGGGTTTTGCAGGATATAAAAATGTTGATTTAGCATCTCTAAATAATAACTTATTTCTCAAAATATTGATCTAGGTATGACTCATACCTGAGAATAATATGACTCATATTTTTGAGATTCTGAGGTAGCAGGTCAAAGTAATGGATTATTAGATTCCAAGAAAGTAACAAATTATTTTGGAATGGTTCATTATTGCGAGACATTATTCTGAGATATAATAAATATTTTAATTTACAAAATCAGAGTTATGACACACTGCTGCCAGAAACAGGAGGAAAATGAGATTTGGCTTCTGTTCCTCACAGTGTGTGTGTGTGTGTGTGTGTGTGTGTGTGTGTGTAACCCCTCTAATTCAATGTTGATGGACTGACCTCCCCCCGGCACCCCCTGTTGTGTTCAGTGTGTGTGTGTGGTTTTGACCTTGGCCGTCTCTCGCCTGTAATGGATGGGTTTGTTCTTTCAGGTCACCAAGGGAACGTAATGGCCCTCAGAGAGAGTGACCGCATCTCACATACACACACACACACATACACACACATACACACGCTGTCTCTCTACCTGTACTGAGTGTGTAACTGCGCAGGTTGTGCTGTGAGAGTGTGTGTAAATGGATGTTTCCCTCTTCATCCATTTCCAGGAACATGCCCAATGGACAGTCGTCCAGCTAACAGCTCTAACAGCCTCTCTTTCTCTCTCTCTCTCTCTCTCTCTCTCTCTTGCTGGTTAAGTTTCGGCTGCTTTTAGCCTCCACTCTGCGTCTGCAGCTTCACTTCTGCAACTCCCTGTTGAACATGAACAATTATCAGGTGGTTACGCTGTGCATCACCTGGTGAAATCAGATTAAAGGGTTTAAATGGGAACGTTATAGACGTCTGCAATGAGTTCATCTATTTGATTTCATGTTAGTTCTCCATAAATATTTCGCTAATCTTCACTAATCAGCCTGTCTAGAAATTATGCAGATTATCAGCTGCATTCTGGATTCACTGGACTGTAGATGCTGTACTACATCTCTGGTTCCACCCTGGATCCTCTAATGGATCACCAGTTCCACCCTTAATCCCCTGTTGAATCTGTTCCTTCAACCTAGATCTCCAACTAGATCACTGGCTCCGTTCTAGGCCACCTACTAGATTGCCAGCTCCATCCTTGGTCTCCCACTGTATTTCTGACTCAACCCTATATTGCCAATTAGATTGTTGGTGGTACACTATTATCTATTAGGTCCACCCAAAATCACCCTCGTAGATTGCCTACTAGATCACCATCCTTAACATAGACTGCCTAATGGATTGGCAGCTCCACCCTAGGTGACCCTCTGGATTGCCAACTTAAATCTTGATCCCCTACTGGATCATCAGCTTTACCTTAGAGCACCAACTGGATCACTGTCTCTTTATTAGATTGCCAGCTAGAACCCCAGCTTTACTGTTCATCATAGCTTCACCCTCAATCCCCTACTGCAGTGCTGGCTCCACCGTAGACTATCTGTAGGATCGCTGGCTCCACCTCATATCACCTACTGGATTGGTGGCTCCATTATAGGTCACCTATTTTATTTCCTGCTCAACTTTAAATCTCCAGCCTAGATCACCTTCTAAATTGTTGTCTCCACCCTAGACCATCCATTGGATTTCCAGCTCCACAAAAAAATCACCTCTCAGATTGACAGCCCCACCCTAAGTTGGCGTCTAGATCACTATCTTCATGGTAAATCTCTTATTGGATTGGCAGTTCCTGTTCCAGACCTTGTGAATTGCTAACTTAAACCTAGATCCCCTACTGGATCACCGGTTTTAACTTTGAGCTCCAACTGGATCACTGTCTCTATCCTAGATTGCCAACTGGATCACCAGCTTTGCAGTACATCTAGATTGCTGGCTAGACTCTAGATCCTCTACTGGATTGCTCGCCCCACCTTTGATCCCCTACTGGATTGCTGGCTCTGCCTCAGATCATGTGTTGAATTGGTGGCTCCATCCTAGATGGCCCACTAGATTGCTGACTCTACCCTAGACCACCCACTGGATCCCCTACTGGATTGCTGGCTCCACCATAGACCCCTTATTGGCTTGCTGGCTCCACCTCAGATCCCCCTACTGGATTGCTGGCTCCACCCTCGATCCCCTACTGGATTGCTGGTTACACTCTAGACCCCTTATTGGATTGCTGGCTCTGCCTCAGATCATGTATTGGATTGGTGGCTCCATCCTAGATGGCCCACCAGATTGCCGACTCCACCCTTGATCACTCACTGGCTTGCTTTGTTGCTTTGCTGGATTGTTTGTCAGGTGCATTATACATGCATTATACTGTGGTGTGGATGAAAAGCTGATTCTGTATGATGTCTTTATTTAGTTAGTGACTGTGTACCATGCACTACTGTGATTGCCATAGGCACAGACTTCTTACTGGATTGTACGTCAGACTTTATTGGATTACCTTGCCGAAATGACTGCCAGACAAGCTAGGAAGGATCTAGAGAAAGCTCAGAAGGCTTTCTATTACCTTCTCCACAGTTCCTGTCAGATTGATGCATATGTGTGGAATCTGTCCAAATTCTGAGCTATTAGAGAGGACTTCAAGGCCGATACCTGTCAAAGCCTGTAAACTGGATGTGCCCAGAGTGTTATATGTTTGGATGTATATGAGAGCTGTTGTACAGACAGAAGAGGGAATACATACTGGCACAGCACTGTTAGTGATTCAGTTTGGTTCTATTTTTATGGAGCCTTTTCAAAAGGATACTGTCCTAAAGCAAGGGAGGATCTGTGGGAAGCATTTGTGGACTGTTTAGGTGAGCTTTTATGGAGTATTTGGATGGGCATTTGAGCGGATATTTTGTGGAGTGTTTGAATGGGTATTTTAAGGGGTACTGGGAGTGAGTATTTAAAGAAGTGTTTGTATGTGTATTTAAGGAGGTATTGGGATATTTGAGTGGGTATTCTGTGGAGTATTTGTATGGATATTTAACAGGGTATTGGGAGGTTTGGTTAATTTTTTGTGGAGTGTCTGGCTGGGTATTTAAGGGGTATTGGGATGTTTAAGTTAGTATTTTGTGGAGTACCTAGATGGTATTTAAGGGGTATTGGGACGTTTGAGCAGGTATTTTAGAGTTTTTGGGTAGGTATTTAAGAATATATTGGGATATTTGAATGTGTATTTAGTGTAGTATTAGTATGGGTATTAAGGGAGTAATGGGATGTTTGAGTGGGTGTTCCATGGAGTGTTTGTATGGATATTTCAGCGGGTATTGGGATGATTGAGTGGGTATTTTGTGCAGTATTTGTGTGGGTATTTATGGGGGTATTGGGATGTTTGAGTAGGTATGTTGTGTAGTACTCTTATGGGTATTTAACAGGATATTGGGAGGGTTGGTTATTTTTTTGTGGAGTGTCTGGCTGGGTATTTAAGGCGTATTGGGATGTTTAAGTTAGTATTTTGTGGAGTACCTAGATGGTATTTAAGTGGTATTGGGACGTTTGAGTGGGTATTTTATGGAGTTTTTGAGTAGGTATTTAAGAAGATATTGGGATATTTGAATGTGTATTTAGTGTAGTATTAGTATGGGTATTAAGGGAGTAATGGGATGTTTGAGTGGGTGTTCCATGGAGTGTTTGTATGGATATTTCAGTGGGTATTGGGATGATTGAGTGGGTATTTTGTGTAGTATTTGTGTGGGTATTTAAGGGGGTATTGGGATGTTTGAGTAGGTATGTTGTGTAGTATTTGTGTGGGTATTTAGGGGGGTATTGGGATGTCTGAATGGATATTTTGTGTCATATTTGTATGGGTATGTAAGAGGTATTGGGATGTTTGAGTGAGTATTTTTTGTGTGGTGTTTGGAATGGTTTTCAAGGGGATATTAGGATGTTTGAGTGGGTATTTCATGGAGTGTTTGGATTGGTATTTAGGGGGCTATTGGGAGGTCTATTGAGTATTTAGTGTAGCATTTGTATGGGTATTTAAGTGGGTATTGAGATGTTTGAGTCTTTTTTGCATTTGTATGGGTATTTGGTGGAGTTTTTGGAACGATATTTAAGGGAGGCATTGGAATGTTTAGATGGGTATTTTGTGGAGTATTTGTATGAATATATAAGATGGTATTGGGATGTTTGAGTGGGCATTTCATGGAGTGTTTGGATGGATATTTGAGGGGGTATTTGCACAGTCTTTGGGAGTATTTGGGAGAATAATTTGAAAGGGCATATGAGAGTATATTAAGTCATAAGTTGATAACAATAAAATATAGAAGAACATAAAGCACAATCTGACACTTTTTCAATGGTAAACAGTAACATAATTAGTGTTTGTGCTTGTAGTTCATGTTGCAGTCTTTCCAGTCATGATTGTCATGACAACCAGCAGCTGGGACCCCAGAACCCTGAAGGCGAGTGGATAAAGGAGTGGGGCTAAAGCTCATTAGAAAGGTTTTGTTTTGATGTCTCTCTCTCTCTCTCTCTCTCTCTCTCTCTCTCTCTCTCTCTGTGTTTTTCATTGCAGTCCCGAAGTGGTTTGATGCTGATTTTCAGTAATCCATTGCAGAATGAAGTTCAGTTCTCAGTGCACTCAGTGCTGTGTGTGAAGCAGTAACTGGATGGCTGGACAGTGAGTTTTTATTAGTTGGTCAGAGAGAGTTACGGCCATGGCTCAGTTTTTCATTCTGCTAGTATTTCACCTCCTTCCTTACGCATCACTCATGCAGGTGTGTGTATTACAAATCTGTCGTTCTCCGTCAAGCGAGAACCAAATCATCCTGATTAGTTTTCAGCTCCTCTTAGCTTTAGATCAGTTTAATGATCGACAATTTAACCAGGTTTGGATCTTCAAGCAAGGATGACGTACAAACTCCTGAACAACACTGAAACTTTCAGGCCGGTTGATAATTCAGCTTCAGTGCAACTACAGTGACAAAAGTTTGTGGTCAAAATTCCACAATTTCCCAAATTTCTTTAATATTTTAAATAAGATTACTTTTTAATTTCCATTGTTCGCAGTTGCAAAATAACAGGAACGGAAAAGGACTTGTGGCAAAGGTTTGGGCACCCTGCATGGTCAGTACTTAGTAACCCCCCTCCCAGGCAAGTACCATAGCTTGTAAACACTTTTTGTAGCAGCTAAAAGTCTTTCAGCTCTTCTTTGGGGGATTTTCATCCATTCTTGTTGGCAAAAGCATTTTATATCTGTGAAATTCCCAGCCTGTGTTGCATGCTTTGCTCGTTTGAGGTCAATCCACAGACGTTTAATGATGTTTAGGTCGGGTTTTTTGTGCAGCCCATGGCAAAACCTTCAGCTTGTGCCTGTTGAGGTAGCCAATCATGGATTTTGAGGTGTGTTTAGGATCATTATCCTCGTCTTCCGTTTTTTCACAGTGTGATGTTTGCTTCTAGAGTTTTTTTTATAGTTAATTAAATCTGTTGTTCCCTCTACTAGTGAAATGCTGGCTGCAACACAAACCTAAAGCATGATCGATTCACCCTCAAGCTTAACAGTTGGAGAGACATACTTCTTCTCCAAACATACAGCTAAAGAGTTCTATTTTGACTTTATTTGTCAACAGGACCCGTTTCCACAATGCATCAAGCTTGTTTAGATGTTCCTTTGCAAACATCTGATGCTGAACTCTGTGGTGAGGACGATAGCACCAACACTCCCAGTTTACCATGATACTCTATGACCATGAACCCCCACATGTGCACCTTTTACCTAACAGGAAAAACTAATTACCAAACTAAACAAGTAGGTTTTTAGCCTAGACTTAAAGACCAAGGCTGTGTCTGAGTCCTGAACACTGACTGGAAGGTTATTCCAAAGCTGCGGGGCTTTGTACGAAAAGATGGTCATGGTGATGATGATAATGGCACTGCTGAATGCCATAGTGATGATGGTTATGTGATTGTGATGGTTATGATGGTGATAATGGTGGTCATAATGGCGATGACGTAGTAGTAATGATAGTAATGATGATGATGATGATGATGCTGATAATAATAGTGCTGTTGATACTGCTGATTCTGGTGTTAATGGTGATCATTATGGTGCTGCCGCTGATGATGATGGTAGTGATGGTTATGTGATGTTGAACTTGATGATGGTGATAATAATGGTCCTACTGATGCCTCATCTGGTGATGATGGTGGTCATCATAGCAATGATGATGGTAATAATGGTGCTGCTGCGGCTGATGATAGTGGTGAATAATGTTTAAGTGATGGTGATGATAGTTATAATAGTACTGATATATGATGATAGTGATGATGAAAATGGTGGTCATGATGATGAGCATGATAGTGGTGGTCATAATAGCGATGATGTGATAATGGTGTTGCTGCTGATGATAGTGATAATGATGATGGTGGTAATGGTTGTGATGGTGATGATGGTGATAATGGAGGTCATAATGGTGATGATGGTGATAATGGTGGCCATGATGGTAATGACAGTCATGATAAAGGTGGTCACGGTGATGGTTGTGATGTGATCATGATGGTCATCATGGTGATAATGGTGGTCATAATGGTAAAGATCATGATGATGCTTATAAAGGTGATTGTGGTGATAATTGTAATAATGGTGATGCTGGTGATGAAAGTGGTCATAATGGGGTTGATGGTTATCTGATGGTGATGAAGTGATAATTGTGATATTATGGTGATGATGGTGATACTGGTGGTCATAATGGGGATGATGGTTATGTAATAGTGGTAGTGATGGTGATAATTGTGATTATGGTTATGATTCTTGTGATGATAATGATGGTGGTGATACTTATGTGATAATGTGATCATGATGGTGATAATTGTGATCATAAAGGCGATGATTATGATAATGATGCTCATAATGATCACCATTATGGGGATGGTGATAATGGTGGTCATAATGGGGATGATGGTTATGTGATGGTGATGATTTGATAAATGTAATATAATGGTGATAATTGTGATTATGTTGCTGCTGATTATTGTGATGATGGTGGTGATCATGATGGTTATGATTATGATGATGTTCATAATGATCATCATTATGGGGTGGTGATAATGGTGGTAAAATGGTAATGATGGTGATAATGGTGGTCACAATGATAATGATGATGGTGATAATGGTGCTGCTACTGATGGTGATGATGACAGTGATGATACTGATTTCTAGAAGGTTCTGTCTTCTACTTTTCTCTCTACATTTCTCTTCATTCTCCTCCTTTAAACCTCTCACTGCATCTCCTGCTTGCTCTCTTTGCTCATCTATCTCTTTCACGTTAGCTTTGTATCTTTCCCTTTGCTCTCTCTCTCTCTCTCTCTCTCTCTCTCTCTCTCTCTGGTGTTATTTTTCCTGCTCTACAGCAGAGATTGCTCTGTCATAATCTATGTGTCTGAGTAATAACTGTTCTGCTGTAGGAGCTAAAGATCCATCTGAAGCAGCACAGTCAGAAAAACAGGGTGAGAGATACAGAGAGAGAGAGAGAGAGAGAGAGAGAGAGAGAGATTCTGAGTAAAAATACAGAAATGAAACCTTTTTAAATGAGGTGTTTTTGTCTGTCAGAGGGAAACACTGTCAGTCTTTCCGTGAACATCTCTTCATCCATCTATCCACTGTCTCTCATCCATCCATCTCTCTCTCCCTCAATTTGCCCATCCATCCATTCATCCATCCTTCCATCCTCATCCCTCTGTCCCTCCATCTATCCAACTCTACATTATCTACCTCTCCTTTCCTACATCCCTCAAATCTCTGTCCCTCCACCATTCTATCCTCATCCCTCATCTGTTCCTCCATCCATGTGTCCATGCATCCATCAATCTTTCTTTCTTTCCATCCCTCATCCATCTCTTCATCTCTACTCATCTACTCCATCTCTCCATCTGTTCCTCTACTCCATCTCTCCATCCATTCATCTACTTCATCTCTCCATCTGTTCATCTATTCCATCTTTCCATCTCTCCATCTGTTCATCTACTCAATCTCTCCATCCATTCATCTGCTCCATCTCTGCATTTCTCCATCTGTTCTTCTACTCCATCTACTCAATCTCTCCATCTCTACTCATCTACTACATCTCTCGATCCCTCAGTCTTTTCATCTACTCCATTTCTTGATCTCTCCATCTGTTCATCTACAACCCCATTTCCAAAAAAGTTGGGATGCTGTGCAAAATGTAAATAAAACAAAGGTCAATGATGTGCAAATCATTTAAATCCTATATTTAATTGAAAATACTACAAAGACAACAAATCAAATGTTGAAACTGAGAAATTTTATTGTTTTTTGAAAAATATTTGCCCATTTTGAATTTGATGCCAACAACACGTTCCAAAAAAGTTGGGACGGGGGCCTGTTTACCACTGTGTTTCATCACCTCTTCTTTTAACAACACTCTGTAAGCGTTTGGGAACTGAGGAGACACTGCTGTAGTTTAGAAAGTGAAATGTTTTTCCATTTCTGCTCATCATAGGAATTTAGCTGCTCATCAGTTCAGGGTCTCCGTTATCATATTTTTCATTTTATACTGTGTCAAATGTTCTCAATGGGTGACAGATCTGGACTGCAGGCAGGTCAGTTTAGCACCTGGACTCTTTTAATATGGAGCAATGCTGTTGTAATACATGCAGAATGTGGTTTGAGAGTCTTGCTGAAATAATCAAGACCTTCCCTGAAAAAGACGTTGTCTGGATGGCAGCATATGTTGCCAAAACATGTACATATCATTCAGCATTAATGGTGCCTTCACAGATGTGCACGTCACCCATGCCATGTGCACTAATGCCCCCTATACCATCATGAATACTGGCTTTTGAACGGTGCACTGATAACAAGCTGAGTGGTCTTTGGCCCGGAGGACACAGTGTCCATGATTTCCAAAAAAAATTTCAAATGTTGATTCGTCAGACCACAGGACACTTTTCCACTTCACCTCAGTCCATTTTAAATGAGCTCAGGCCCAGAGAAGGTGGCAGCGTTTCTGGATCCTGTTTATATCTGGTTTCTTCTTTATGTTTTAGAGTTTTAACTTGCATTTGTAGATGCAGTGATGAACTGTTTTCACAGACAGTGTTTTCAGAAGGGTTTCTGAGCCCATGCAGTGATTTCCACTACAGAATCATGTCTGTTTTTAATGCAGTGCCGCCTGGGGGCCCAAAGATCACAGCCAGTAAATACTGGTTTTTGGCCTCGTCCCTTACATACAGAGATTTCTCCAGATTCTCTGAATCTTTAATGATATTATGTACCGTAGGTGATGAAAAACAAAAGTTCTTTGCTATTTTACGTTAAGAAATATTATTCTTGAATTGCTGCACTATTTGTTCATCTTTCACAGAGTGGTGAACTCCTCCTCATCTTTACTTCTTTTAATGCCCATTCTTGTTACTGACCTGTTGCCGATTAACCACCAGATGTTTTTTTCGCATTACACAACTTTACCAGCCTTTTTTCCCCCGTCCCAACTTTTTTGGGATGCTTTGTTAGCATCAAATTCAAAATGGGCAAATATTTTTCAAAAAACAACAAAATTTCTCTGTTTCAACATTTGATTTGTTGTCTTTGTACTATTGTCAGTGAAATATAGGATTTAAATTATTTGCACATCATTGCATTTTGTTTTTATTTACATTTTTCACAGCATCCCAACTTTTTTGGAAATGGGGTTGTACTCCATCTCTACATCTTCTCCTCCTTTTCCATCTCTCATTTACTCTCTCTTTCTCTCTCTCTCACCACCATCTTTCTCTACTTTCCCACAGCACTCACTCTGGGATTAATTGAGGAGGAAAGCAGGAGAGAGAGAGAGAGAGAGAGAGAGAGTGAGAGTGAGAGAGAGAGTGAGAGTGAGAGAGAGAGAGTAAAGGGGTTGAAAACACAGAAAAACAGTCTCCCCATCTCCTGAGGGATGGATTGGTCAGTGGTGGGGAGGTAAGCGTGCTAATCGAAGGTCAGTCTGAGGGTTTTCAGAAAGTTTGGATGTATTCGTTCAGTCCATCAGCCCTGTCTGTCTCCGTCTGTCTGTCTGTCTGTCTCCGTCTGTCTCCATGTGCCTCTGTCTCCGTCACTGTGGCCTTCAGAGGAGTGAAGCTGACATTAACCACCGGGAGCTTTTTCTCCATCACAGTAAAGAGGAGATCAAACTCCTGACGTTCACAGCCTTTTATAACAGACGTATCAGATACAGACCACAGCAAGGCTGTGATTGGAGCACTGCTGAACAGGGGCGGGGTCAGTGTTTTGGCCTGTACAACCTTTTTCCTTTTTGATTTTTTGACCTGTTGGCCTTTTGTTTAGTTCAGCTAGTTTGTTTGTCTTTAGCTGCGATACGTTTTCAGAAAACGTATCCCAGCATGTGAAGTTTACAACATGTGAAGTTTACAACATGTGAAGTTTACAACATGTGTTTACAAATCGTCACATGACTTTAACATGTAAACACGTTTATGTTATATGTTTACATATGTTGTTTGTTTGTCTTTAGCTCGGCTAGTTTATCTTCAGTGTATTTGTTTTTATCTAGGCTAGTTTGTCTTTAGTTTGTCTGTCGTTGCTAAGATATTTTGTTTGTCTTTAGTTTGTCTTTATCTAGTCTAGTTTGTGTAGTTTGTTTGTCTTTCTAGGCTCGTTTGTCTTTTTTGTTTGTCTTCCGCTGGGCTAGTAGTCTGTCATCAGTTTGTTGTCTTTAATTTTTTTGTTTTTTCTTATGGTCATTTGTCTTTTGTTTATCTTTGCTAGGCTAATTTGTTTGTATTTAGCATGTTTGTCTTTTGTTCGGCTAATTGGTCTTTAGTTTGTCTTTAGTTTGTTTGTTTGTAGGCTAGTTTCTTTTTAGTGTGTTTTTTCTTTGCTAGGCTAGTTTGTTTGTATTTAGCTTGTTTGTCTTTAGCTTGGCTAATTTGTCTTTTGTTTGTTTTTATTTAGCTAGGCTAGTTTGTTTTTATTGTGTTCGTCTTTGCTAGGCTACTTTGTTTGTATTTAGGTTGTTTGTCTTATGTTAGGCTAGTTATTTTGTTTGTTTGTATTTGCAAGGTCACTTTGTTTCTTTGTTTTGTTTTTTTGTTTTTAGCTAGTCTAGTTTGTGTAGTTTGCTTGTTCTTTCCCAGACAGCGAGCATATATCGGTCCACTGGTTTGAAACAGTTGGCAGCCAACTCACTGTTTGCTACTGCTGGTCCACCCTCGGACCGCCCAGATTACTGTCCTCTATACAAACTCTAACTAGTTTTTAATCTCCACAAAGAGATTTTTAATGTACAGACTTTTATTTTAGAAAATAAACTTACACAAATTTTACAAACAACCAAGAGAAAAAAAAAAAAATGACTAGTCCTGATGTAAATTTTTTTTGTAGAAAATGTTGCTAGATTAAAATTATTTACTGATCTAATTTACAAAGTGTAACTAAAGAAATGAAGGAAGGAAAAATCTGTAAATTCGACTGTGAGTGGAAAATGAGCAATGATAACTGGACTTTTGTCTAATACTACACTTAACCACCAGTGGACGGCCCAGAAAACGCTGAGCAAAACGCCAGAGGACCACCAGCTTTGCCATTAGCGGGCCGACAGTGGACCACTGTCCTGTCGCTATCAGAGTTGCTAGGCTAGATTGTTTTTTATTGCTTTATCTTTAGCCAGGTCAGTTGGTTTGTCTTTTTCTTTGGCATTACTGGGTCTTTTGGTTTTCTTGTTTAGGTCATGATTTCAGACTACTGACCCCGGAGTAATTTTCTGTAACTCATGTGCTGAACGGAGTGTGTAGGTCGTTAGCGGTGGTCTTTGTTTTCTCCACATGCTCTGATATGATCTTTCCTCTGACAGTGCAGCTTGAGCTCCGGCTGAATTAAGTAGTCTTGTGGGTTTGTACTTTTCATTTTTCGCCAGCTGGAAGAGAAATAGATACTCAGAAATGTTGTTTTTTTATGAGTTTGTTTCATATACAGGCTGACCGCGGCTATTTTTTAATGTCTTGCTATTCTGCGCTACACTAATTCACTTTGTTTGCTCCAAGGACACGTTCTTCATGTTCTTCTTTCAGACGGACCCACTCAGTGACCTCACAGCCCTCTGGAGTCAAACTCCGCAGCTCCTGACCCTCGACTTTACTTTCATATTAACTCGCATGGAAATGTTTCACTGGGTTTGATGTGTCGAGACTCGAGGAGATTCTTTCATTTCTGTGTGGGCAGAGAGAGAGAGAGAGAGAGAGAGAGAGAGAGAGAGAGACAGAGAGAGAGACTGAGAGAGAGACTGACCTGATGGCAGTGTTATATTAGAAATGGAGCTTCAGTAGTTTTGAAAACACGATGATGGAAGTTACAGAAATGACTACACTTAAAAAACCTGATTTAGCTCCAAAGTAGCAAACTTAACCTTTAACTCCCGACACTTACAGCCACAAAAGAACTGGACGGCAACTGATTCTCATTTAACGCTTCTTACATTCAGTGGTGTGTAGAGACCACTTTCAAAGAGGGGGTCTTAGAAGCACCAAAAATAGAGATAACAAGCTTCATGGAACTACACCACAGCTATGTACACTGATCAAACATCACATTAACACTAGCTCCTTGTATCAGGGTCATGGACATGATGTTCAATTTTTGTGTCCAAGTCCATTATTTTTCCAAAAAAAGCTAAGAAATATGTGACATATATCAAATTATTCAAAAATACCTCCATCTGAAATTCATTTTAGCTTCTTTTTGCCCTCAAAAGTCTGAAAATATCAGGTGGTGCAACCGTCAAACCATATATGCTGATTAATAAACTATCTAAAAAGGGTCATTTATAAGGTATAAGTAAATTATAAAATTAAAACTAATAAATAAAAAGAATTTGGCACAGTTTATATTTGAAAACTTTAAAATAAAAAGCCTTTAAAATTTAAAAGTGCTCAACTCGCTGGAAAACTTTTGTCTGCACGTTCTTACCTTCTCAAATGTCAGGCAGCGCAACCAAAAAGGGTCTTTTATTTTGACATACTTTTACCATGAGTGGCCATGAAATTCCACCATAAAAAGACCCCAAATGACTCTTGTGGTGCAACGCCACGGTCACGAATTTAGTAAAAAATGTGATGTTTGAGTCGTGGCCAGAATGGTCCAGTTTACCATGTCAGGTGGTCTGACCTCAGGACAATCATGAAAATGTGAGATTATTATAATAATCTTTAATGATATGAAAAAAATGTAAATACAAGCTTAAGTTCAAGGACAAAGGTACTGCTGTGTCTGATCCACTCACACCAGTGCAACACACATCACCCTGTCAGTGTTACTGCAGTGCTGACAATGGCCCACTAGCTAAATAATACCTGCTCTGTGGGGGTCCTGACCACTGAAGAACAGGGTAACAAAGTATGCAGAGAAACAGACAGACTACAGTCTGAAACTGTAGAGCTACAGAGGGAAACTGTATGGTCAGTGGAGCTGATTAAATGGACAGTGAGGAGGTGGTTTTAATGGAGTGGCCGATCAGTGTAAGCCTTTAATAGCCACTCACATAAAACTACATACATCATTTTACTGAACTGGTTCAAAGTCAGAGCTGAAATCAATAAACACATCATAACTTCGTTATATGCTGTACTTTTGAGGCATAACTAAAGTGAGATATTTTAGACTGAAAGAAGTTTGTTTACAGGATTATTATTCATAATGCATTACATGCTGGCATCTGTAGTGCTTTCCCCTCCAGTATCAAACACAGCTGCATCACAGTGGTGGCGGCCGTCCAGCAGTCATACCTGATGACTGCTTGCAGCTGTGTGGAGTACGGCTCCCAGGTGCCCTCACTGTTGAAGCATGGTGAGTGGTTGCGTGCCATCTCTTTTTTCGCCGGGCTCCAGTCGGGCTCCGCTACCGAGCCTCACCGCGCTGTTTCCTTTGCAGTCGTCCCCAGCCAGCCGGGAGTGACCCATCAGGGAGGAGGAGCATCTCCTTCATCCAGACTATGTCTTCATTGCCGTCTGCCTTTAGGTTGTTGATGCACTGCTCGATTTCAGCAGAGACTTCACACTTCTGACACCAGTGTAGCAACAGCAGAAAACATGCTGATGGCCAAAGGCTCTTTATTGAACAGGCATTTCAACAACAAACCTTTATTACGACAGAAATGCTGAGTACTTCCCTAACACAAAACCCAGGGAAGGGGTAATGCGGCAGGACATGACACATGAGGATGGTAGACACTTCTTTTTTTATGAGGGGGCGTTCCAATTTTCTTCCAAATTTAGTCATATGCAGTTCCACCTACGATTTAGGACTCTAGGAGGGCAAAGGCAAACACAAGCTTCCTTTTTATTCATGTGAATCACCACTGCATCTTTTTGAACTGCCGCTAACGCAACATCATTGGACAGCTGACTGCACTTGGAAGAGAATACTTTGTTAGTAGTTACTTTGTCGTTCTTCAGTGGACAGGACACCCATGGACCCTCACAGAGCAGGTACTATTTGGGTGGTGGATCATTCTCAGCACTGCAGTAACACTGACGTGGTGGTGGTGTGTTAGTTTGTGTTGTGCTGGTCTGAGTGGATCAGACACAGCAGTGTTGCCGGAGTTTTTAAACACTGTGTCCACTCACTGTCCACTCTATTAGATGCACCTGCATTGTTGGTCCACCCTGTAGATGTAAAGCCAGAGACGATAGCTCATCTCTTGCTGCACAGTATGAGCTAATCATCCCATAGTCCTTCATTGGTGGTCACAGGACGCTGCCCACAGGACTCTTTTTGGTTGGTGGACTATTCTCAGTCCAGCAGTGACACTGAGGTGCTTAAAAACTCCAGCAGCACTGCTGTGTCTGATCCACTCAGACCAGCGCAACACACACTAACACACCACCACCACGTCAGTGTTACTGCAGTGCTGAGAATGATCCACCACCCAAATAGTACCTGCTCTGTGAGGGTCCATGGGGGGTCCTGACCACTGAAGAACAGGGTAAAAGGGGGCTAACAAAGTATCAGAGAAACAGATGGACTACAGTCTGTAACTGTAGAACTACAAAGTGCAGCTATATAGTAAGTGGAGCTGATAAAATGGACAATGATCGTAGAAACAAGGAGGTCATAATGTTATGCCTGACCGGTGTATAAGAACGTTTTAAGAGCTCCTCAGTGTCCATTGAAAGATCCTTGCTGAGCTTCTTCTTTGAGAAGTGCTGCACTGTTAAAGATCCTGCAGGTCCTGCTGTTCCACCTGAAAACGTTCAGGTCAAAATGAACTGACACCTGGATGGAGCTCACGCTCACTCACCTGATACCTGATGGAGCTCACGCTCACTCACCTGATACCGATGGAGCTCACGCTCACTCACCTGATACCTGATGGAGCTCACGCTCACTCACCTGATACCTGATGGAGCTCATACTCTCTCGCTCTGGGGCCCAAATTAACATCCCTAATGGTGGTAATTGTTTGGTTTCATTCTCTCTCTCTCGCTCTATCGCTCTATCCTTGGTATTGGCTGGCAGCAGCTCAAACACTTACTCACTCTAAAAGCCCTCTGTTTCCTACAAAACACTGAAACACCTGCACTTCGTCTCCCGAGAGAGACAGACAGAGACAGAGAGAGAGAGAGACAGACAGAGACAGAGAGAGAGAGAGACAGAGAGAGAGAGAGAGAGAGAGAGAGAGAGAGAGACAGAGAGAGAGAGAGAGAGAGAGAGAGAGAAGCAAACATTTACAGTGACTTGTGAAACTGACTTACCTTGTCTTGAAATGTCTTGTTTGAAACACATGGACTCAATGCAGAGTTTACCTTCACTCTAATGTGGTTTTGTTTGGACACTTATTCTCATATCAAAACATTTTACTAAAGAATATTAAAGACTCAGAGAGTGCTGGAGATTATGGGAGTATTGGAGAGTATCGGAATGTACTGGGCCTGCTGGAAAGTATTAAAAAGTATTGGAAAGTATTAGAGAATACTGGGAGTATTGGAGAGTATTAGAGAGTACTGGAGAATACTAGGGAATACTGAGAGTACTAGAGAATTAAAGAGATTACTGGGTGTGCTGAAGAGTACTGGAGAGTACTAGGAGTGCTGGAAAATACTAGAGTGTCCTGGGAGTGCTGGAGAGTATTGGAAAGTACTGGGAGTGCTGGAGAGTTTCAGACGGGAGAGTATTGGAGTGTACTGGAAGTGCTGGAGAGTTTCAGACGGGAGAGTATTGGAGAGTACTGGAAGTGCTGGAGAGTTTCAGACAGGAGAGTATTGGAGTGTACTGGAAGTGCTGGAGAATTTCAGACGGGAGAGTACTGGAGAGTACTGGAAGTGCTGGAGAGTTTCAGACAGGAGAGTATTGGAGTGTACTGGAAGTGCTGGAGAGTTTCAGACTGGAGAGTATTGGAGTGTACTGGAAGTGCTGGAGAGTTTCAGACTGGAGAGTATTGGAGTGTACTGGAAGTGCTGGAGAGTTTCAGACTGGAGAGTATTGGAGTGTACTGGAAGTGCTGGAGAATTTTACACTGGAGAGTATCAGAAAGTACTGGGAGTACTGGAGAGTTTCAGACTGGAGAGTATCAGAGAGTGCTGGGAGTGCTGGAGAGTTTCAAACTGGAAAGTTTCGGAGAGTACTGGAGAATTTCACACTGGAGAGTATTGGAGAGTACTGGAAGTGCTGGAGAATTTCACACTGGAGAGTATTGGAGAGTACTTGGAGTGCTGGAGAGTTTCAGACTGGAGAGTATCGGAGAGTACTGGGAGTGCTGGAGAGTCTTAGACTGGAGAGTTACAGAGAGTATTGGGAGTACTGGAAAAGAGTGAAGAGTACTGGAGAGTATTAGGGAGTACTGGGGAGGACCATTGAGTGCTGGGAGCAATGAGGAATTTTGGAGCACACTGGAGAGTATTGGGGAGTAATGGAGAATACTAGGGTATTGAAGAGTATTGCAGAATGCTGGAGAGTATTATGGGAGTACTAGATGATGATACAGAGTATTGGAGAAAACCAGAGAGTATTGGAGAGTATTGGGGAATACTGGAGAGTACCAGAGGATGATAGAGACTTTGGGAGATACTAGAGAATTCGAGAGGAAATTGGCGAATACTGGAAAGTACTGGAAAGCACTGGAGAGTGTTGTGGAGTACCGGAGAGTACTGAGAGAATTTGGAAAGTACTGGGCTGTACTGGAGAATAATGTAGGAAACCAGTGAAGGATTTATCCTGTTCCGTTCAGCAGGTCTCAGTCCCAGGACCTCTCATTACTTTTTTTCCTAAGTTACTCTGTAAAACCCATTTTTACTCACAGTATAAAGAAAGAAACCCAGCAGTCCTTTTCAGGAAGTCAATCACAGTGAACATCGTTTAAAAGATCTCTGGCTATCATGGAAGTTCCAGCGATAGTGACGGTGAGGATGGAGTAAAGCTCCGTATCCGAGCGGGCGGCGGAGCTGACAGTGGAGCTGAGGAACTGTATAAATGTGTGAGTAGGTTTAATGCTCTAATGGGCCACTTTAGCAAAACTTTACTGCCTTTCTATGCAAAACAGCTTAACATTTGCGTATCAGTGCTTTATTGATTAACTGCCCACTTATCTCCGCGCTCCCCGGGCTAATGGAATGACTCACGGCTCGCCGTGACTCCGAGGTGATTTATGGATTGCGGCTGTGCTGAAATATTTAATTCACTACGTCGGCCTCGACCGCACTCACATGCAAATGCGGCCCGCAACAAGCGCAGTGAGCGTTTTACGGGAATAAATAATACAGGCTTATTATTTTATTTCACTGTCAGAGCACTTCAGATCTACTGGGCTCATTTGTTTACAAGGCAGCGTGGGGCGTGTATTAATGTATATGCAATGGAACTACATTAATTTATGTTAAACATAGCCACGCGAAACAGCGCCCTCTATAGAGTCTGTCTTAGTAACGCACCCTGACCAGGACAAAACACCTACAAAATACTAGATCAAAAAAAGGACCATTCTTTAAAGATTTAAATAAAGAGACGATAAGAATCGATTTGTGGAAGCTTAGTGCTGTAACTGAGAGAGAGAGGGAGAGAGAGAGAGAGAGAGAGAGAAAGAGAGAGGGAGCATAGGGAGAGTAAAAGAGACAGATGGAGACAGAAAAACTCTCCTCTTTGTTTCTCTCTTATCTCCCTCCTCTCTTTTAATCAATCTCTTCTTTCTTTTTTCACTTTTTTACTCTCTATCTACTCTCTACTTTCTCTTTACACTCTCTCTGTTCCCTCTTTCATCTCTCTCTTCATTTCTTTACTCTCTCTTTATCTCTTTTCTCCTTCTTTTTTCTCTTCACTCTTTCTTCTCTCATCTCTCTCTTTATCTCCTTACTCTCTCTTTATCTGTCTTTTCTCCCTCATCTCTGTTTATCTCTCTTCTCTCTCTCATCTCTCTTCTCTCTTTACTGTCTTTGTCTCTCTGTTTATCTCTCTCTTCTCTCTTTCATCTCTACTGTCTTTCATCTCTGTTTATCTCTGTTTATCTCTCTCTTCTCTCTTTCATCTCTATCTTTATCTCTTTACTGTCTTTCATCTCTCTGTTTATCTATCTCTTCTCTCTTTCATTTCCCTCTTTATCTCCACTGTCTCTCACCTCTCTCTATTTTTCTCTATTCTGTCTCATCTTTCTCTTTATTTCTCTTTTCTATCTCTCTCTCTCTCTCTCTCTTTATCTCTCTGTCTTCTATCTCATCTCTCTCTTTGTCTCTTTATTCTCTTTCATCTCTCCATTTATCTCTCTTCTCTCTTTCATCTCTTTTTATCTTGTTACTCTATCTCTCTATTTCTCTCTATTTTCTCTTCTTTTTCTTTATCTCTCTCTTCTCTCTTTATCTCTTTCTTTACTCTCTTTATCTCTCTCATCTCTCCATTTATCTCTCTCTTCTCTCTTTCATCTCACATTTTTATCTCGTTACTCTCTCTTTATCTCTCTCTTCTCTCTTTATCTCTTTCTCTACTCTCTTTATCTCTCTCATCTCTCCATTTATCTCTCTCTTCTCTCTTTCATCTCACATTTTTATCTCGTTACTCTCTCTTTATCTCTCTCTTGTCTTTGTCTTTATCTGTACTGAAGTTCACGTTCTAGATCAGTGTGTCTTTATGGACTGTAAGGTCCAGTATTGCCAAAGTATTATAACAGTGAGAACAATGACAATAACAACATGAACACCTAATAACACTATATCACATAATAACAGTAATAACAATGACTGTTGGCTGTATTAAAAAGAAAAACTAATATTTGTTGTAGAATTCTTAATTATACAAATTCTGAACCTTTTTTTTTTTTACTTATGTGTAGTATTGGGGGTCAGTAGGGTGAGGTTTGTGGGGTGGGGTCAGTAGGGTGGGGTATGTGGGGTGGGGTCAGTAGAGTGGAGGTTTGTGGAGTGGGGGGGTCAGTAGGGTGGTTGTTTTTCTATCTCTCTCTCTATATCTCTCTCTTTCTCTGTATCACTCTCTCTTTCTCTCTTTCTCTCTCTCTCTGTCTTTCTCTCTCTCTCTATCTGTATCTCTCTCTCTCTCTCTCTCTCTCTCTCTCTCTCTCTCTCTCTGTTTTATGGTGAACAGACGAGATCAGGCTGTAATGAAGCCGTAAATAACACTGTGCTCATCTGTAACTCAGCGCTGAGTAAAACTGGACCATGCTGGACGACGTCACTCGTAAAGAAATATGAGAACAGATGATAATCTTTATTAATACCTCCACCCTCATTAGCATAAACCAGTAAAACTCTCTAATCTGCGTGTGATTTACAGTGTGTTACGGTGTGTGTGTGTGTGTGTGTGTGTGTGTGTGTTCATGCTGGAGGAACGCGTCATTCCAATAGTCTAAAACCGAATAATACAGCACTCCAATGTCAGTGCTAGCGTAGCGTCTAGGCTGCTGTAATGTGTACTGTGTTTTAGTGTGTAGTGTACGTGTTCAGTGTGTATAGTGTGAAGATTATTGTGTACAGCATATAGTATATAGTGTGTAGGGTATAGTGTGTCTTTATATAGTATGTAGCATTTACAGTGTAGTTTTTAGTGTATATAGTATTGTGCAGTGTGTATATTATGTAGTGGATAGTGCAATGTGTAGTGTATAGTTTGTAAAATGTTTAATTTATAATGTGTAGTATGTAGTGTTTGGAGTGTGGTATGTAACAAAGTGTAGTACGTAGCTTTTAAAGTGCGATATGTAACATTTAGAGTGTAGTATTTTATATAAAGTGTTGTATGTAGTGTTTAAAGTGTGCTATGTAACACACACAGTGTAGTATGTTGTGTCTGAAGTGGTATGTGGTGTATAGTTTATATTTTGTAGTATTGAAAATGTAGTATGTAACATGTAGAGTGTTGTATGTAGTGTTAAAAGTGTAGTATGTAGTGTTTAGAGTATAGTATGTAGTGTTTAAAGTGTAGTATGTAGTGTTTAGAGTATAGTATGTAGTGTTTAAAGTGTGGTATGTAGTGTTTAGAGTATAGGATGAAGCGTATAAAGTGTAGTATGTAACATACAGGGTGGTATGTAGTGTTTGAAGTGTAGTGTGTAACATATAGAATGTAGTATATAATGATTAAAGCGTAGTTTGTAGTGTATCATGTAATGTGTAGTGTGTACAGTATTTGGATGTGCCAAATGTAAATAAAAAATGTAATGCAATGCTAAGCAAATCTTTTAAACTCTAAATGTAAATTTAATAGTTCAAAAACAACATATCAAATATTGAAACTGAGAAATTATGAAAAATATATGCCCATTTTGAATTTGATGCCAGAAATACGTTTCAAAAAGTTGGGACAAGGATGTTTACCACTGTGTTGCATCTCCTCTTGTTTTTGATAGGTGACAGGTCTGGACTGCAGACAGGTCAGTTTAGCACCCGGACTCTAACTACTACTCTTACTACGGAGTGAATGCAGAATCTGGTTTGACATTAAAAAATGATCAAAATATGATAAAAATTATAAAAATTATAAAAAATAATCAAGGCCTTCCCTTCGTTCAGCATTAGTGGCTCCTTCACAGACATGTGAGTCACTCATGCCATGTGCACTAATGCCCCCCTATACCATCATTAATACTAGCTTTTGAAATGTGCACTGATAATAAGCTGAGTGGTCTTTAGCCTGGAGGACACAGTGTCCATGATTTCCAAAAAGAATTTCAAATGTCGATTCGTCAGACCACAGGATACTTTTCCACTTCACCTCAGTCCACTTTAAATGAGCTCAGACCCAGAGAAGGTGGCAGCATTTCTGGATCCTGTTTATATCTGGTTTCTTCTTTATGTTTGAGAGTTGTAGAGTTGTAGAGTTGTAACTTGCATTTGTGGATGCAGCGACAAACTGTTTTCACAGACAGTGTTTTCAGAAGTGTTTCTGAGCCCATGCAGTGATTTCCACTACAGAATCATGTCTGTTTTTTAATGCATTGCGGCCTGAGAGCTCAAAGATCACAGCCAGCCAATGTGGGTTTTCAGCCTTGTCTCTTGCACACAGAGATTTCTCTGGATTCTCTGAATCTTTTAATGATATGTACAGTAAATGATGAAATCACCAAGTTTTTTGCTGGTTTTCATGTTGGAAAACATTTTTCTTGAATTGTTGCACTTTTTGTCTTTCACAGAGTGGTGAACCCCTCCTCATCTTTACTTCTGAAAGACTCTGCCTCTCTGAGATGCTCTTTTTTTACCCAGTGATGTTACTGATCTGTTGCCAATTAACCACCAGGTGTTTTTTTAGCATTACACAACTTTACCAGTCCTTTTGTTGCCCCTGTACAACTTTTTTGAAACTTTTTGCTGGCAACAACTTCAAAATGGGCATGTATTTTTTTTTAAAACAACAAACTTCTCAGTTTCAACATTAAGTATGCTATCATACTATTTTCAATTAAATATAGGGATTAGATTATTTGCACATCTTTGCATTTAGTTTTTATTTACATTTTGCACAACACCCCAACTTTTTTTGGAAATGGGGTTATATGTACAGGATGGGGGTGTGGTGTGTAGTGTATGGTGGCATTTAGAATATAATATGTAGTGTTTAGAATATAGTTTGTAGTGTATAGAGTAGATGTGCAGTGAGTACGGTATAGTATATAGTGTACAGTATGTGGTGTATAGTGTATAGTATGTAGCATTCAAAGTGTAGTTTGTAGTGTATAGTCTGGTGAACAGTGAAGTGCATAGTGTGTAGTGTATAGTGTGTGATGTGTGTAGTATGTAGTGCTCAAAGCATTGCATGTAGTGTTTTATAGTGTAGTATATACTGTTTAGAGTGAAGTTTCTAGTGTGTAGTGTACAGTGTAGTGTATAGTATGTAGTAGATAGCGTGTAGTGTATTGTATATAGTGTTGTGTTTAGTGTATAATATGTGTAGAGTGTACTGTGTAGTGTGTAGTATGTAGTGTGTAGTGTGTGGTGTGCTGCTTCTGGAGAAATTGCCATTCTGTCTCTGTCGTTTTCTCTCCATATTGTTGGCTTCTGGCTCAGATACTGTGGCTGTTTCCATCCCCCATTCATTCCTCCTGCTTTACATTCACCACCAGTCATCCTCCCATCTCTGACTCTCTCCCTCTCTCTCTCTCTCTCTCTCTGTCTATCTCCCTCTCAGAGGCAGTGATATTGATAGCAGCATGGCTTGCGAGGCTTTGGGCAGTACGACTGTATTTGCCAGCGTAATCTGCATTAGAATGCAGGTTAAACCTGAAACCCAGCATATTGCCCGCTCTATCTCCCTTCTTCTTCCTCCCCTCGCTCTCTCTTTTCTCTCTTTATCTCGGTTTTGTTGTGTGCCGCTCGGCTGATCCTGCGACGCTGCTCAGTGTGCCATGATATTAGGTGATTAAAAATCACCATCTAAGAGATTCCGCTGAACCGTACCCCCACCACCACCTGAGGTGGGTACGGAAATGCGGTGCGGCATTCATATTCAAAACAATTTTACAATCTAGAGGAGCAGCAATAAATGAGAAAGCAAATAAACAAGTAAACAAAGCAGGCGGAACAACAGACGGCCGGGAGGAAGGCGAGGACCCCTGGTGACACATGCTAATCTTCTAACCAGGAAGTGCTGGGGGGGGGTGGCGGTGATTATTCCAAACACACACACTGTAATTTATAGGGTGTGTGTATCATTTATTTATTATGTTAATTTTGTGAGTTTAATCATCACTGCGCCCCAAGACTATGAAATATTAGTAAATGTTAGTGTAAGGCATGTTTGAGCGTATGAACTATCAATCAGTGAACATTTGTGTGTCACATATTAGTGAACACAATATTAATGTATCAAATATTTGTGAGTATGGTGGGGTAGGAAAGCACAGAGTATTGTATAGAATATGCTCGGTATGGTATGATGGGTAAGTGTGCAGTAGAGTTGGCATAGAAAGGTGAGGAAAGGTAGCATTGGACAAAGAATGGTAGGGTAGGATATGGTGAGGTTGAGTAGGAAGGTTAGGGTATAACAAGGTAGAATAGGTTTGCTTAGAGTGGAATAGGTGGGGTTTGGTAAGGTAGAGTGGGGTAGGTTAGGGTGTAATGAGGTAGAGCTTACTTTTGCAGAGAATGGAGTAGGTGGGGTTTGGTGAGGAAGGGTAAAAATATAGGGTAGGGTGTAGTGAGGTAGAGTAGATTAGTGTTGAGTTTGTGAGGTAGCAGAGATTAGGGTACAGTATAAAAAAGTACAGTAGAGTACAGTGATTTAGAGAAGATTAAGGTAACGTGTGGTGAAGTAGAGTAGTTAGGGTACAGTATGGTGAGGTACAGTAGATTAGGGTGGAGTATGGTGAGGTAAAGTTTAGAGAGGTAGAGTAGATCAGGATAGAGTAATATATAGTATAGTAAGGTAGATTAGAGTAGAGTAGAGTACAGTGATTCAGAGAAGATTAGGACAGAGTATAGTGAGGTAGAGCAGATCAGGGTAGAGTATGGTGAGGCACAGTAGATTAGGGTGGAATATAGTGAGGTATATTAGGATAGAATATGATGAAAAATAGGAAGGTAGAGCATGGTAAGGTACAGTAGAGTACAGTCATTTAGAGCAGATTAGGGTAGCGTATGGTGAGGTAGAGTCGATTAGGGTAGAGTACGGTGAGGTAGAGTGGAATAGGGCAGAGTACGGTGAGGCACAGTAGATTAGGGTGGAATATAGTGAGGTAGATTAGGATAGAATATGATGAAGAATAGTAGGGTAGAGCATGGTAAGGTACAATAGAGTACAGTCATTTAGAGCAGATTAGGGTAGCGTATGATGAGGTAGAGTAGATTAGGGTAGGGTATGTTGAAGTAGAGTAGATTAGGGTAGAGTGTATTAGGGTAGAGTATGTTTAGGTAGAATATATTAGGTTAGAGTATACTGAGGTATAGTAGATTGAGCTAGAATAGATTAGGTAGATTTAAGTATAATAGTGTAGTGTATGTTAGGGTAAAGTAGATTAGGGTAGAGTATGTTGATGTATGGTAGTTAAAGGTAGAATATCTTAGGGTAGAGTACTTTGAAGTAGATTAGGATAGAGTAGATTAGGGTGGAGCATAATAGGGTTGAGAATGTTGAAGTAGAGTAGATTAAGGTAAAGTATGGTGAGGTAAAGTAGATTAGGGTAGAGAAGATTAGGGTGGAATATATTGGAGTATTTTAAGGTAGAATATGTTGAAGTAGATAAGGGTAGAGTAGATTGAAGTAGATTAGATTAGAATAGATTAGGGTTGAAGTAGAGTGAAGTATATTAGAGTAGAATATACTTGGGTAGAGTAGATTAAAGTAGAATATGTTGTGGATTAGGGTAGAGTATGTTTTAGATCAGGGTAGAGTATATTAGAGTAGAATATATTTGGGTAGAGTAGATTAAAGTAGAATATGTTGTGGATTAGGGTAGAGTATGTTTTAGATTATGGTAAAGTATATTAGAGTAGAATATATTTGGGTAGAGTAGATTAAAGTAGAATATGTTGTGGTTTAGGGTAGAGTATGTTGTAGATTAGGGTAAAATACATTGAAGTACATTGGGGAAGAGTATATTAGAGTAGAATATATTTGGGTAGAGTAGACTAGAGTATGTTGTAGATTAGGGTAGAGAATGGTGAAGAATATGGTAGAGTATTTTGAAGTACAGTAGATTAAGGTAGAGTATGTTCTAGATTAGGGTAGAGTATGCTGAAGTAGATCAGGGTAGAGTAGATTAAGATCAGTAGGGTGAGGTAAAGTAGATTAGAGTAGAGTAGATTAAGGTAGAGTATGGTGAGGTGAAGTAGATTGGGGTAGTGTATGTTGTAGATTAGGGTAGAGTATTTTGAAGTACAGTAGATTAAGGTAGAGAATGGTGAGGTAAAGTATATTAGAGTAGTGTATGCTGAGGTAAAATAGATGGGAGTAAGGTATGGTGAGGTAGAAAAGGCTTTCATTCCCTTTTCTTTTTCTTTCTTTCTTTCTTTCTTTCTTTCTTTCTTTCTTCTAGCCCTCTGTTCTACTCAACCACTTCACAGTTATACAGAATGAGAATGAAGGTTCAGCTCATTTTGGATTCCTCTTTTTATCTTTTTCTGTTTTTTTTTTCTTTCTCATGCCTCTCTTGTCTTTTGCATCTGTTTTGTTCATCTCGTCTGCTGGTTAGAATTGGAATGGATTACATCTTCAAACAGAGCTCAATCAGGCAGCAAATCAGCTCGCGCTTCTGCTCTATGAGTTACGCTCCATTTCAGCGTTAAACATCAATGAGCCTCACGTTCACTGAATACACAATAACCACTTCTCACTACTCCTTTACTCCTCTCCTCCTTCATTTATTCCTCCGCTCACTACATCTTCACTCCTCTTCCCTTTATACCTCTTCTCACTACTCCTCTACTCTTCTTATCCCTTTATTTCTCATCTCAGTACTCCTTTACTCCTCTCCTCTCTTTATTTATTCCTCCTCACTACATCTTCACTCCTCTTCCCTTTATACCTCATCTCACTGCTCCTTTACTCCTCTCCTCCTCCCTTTGTTCCTCTTCTTACTACTCCTTTACTCCTCTCATCCCTTTATTCCACCTCTCACTACTTCTTCACTTTTCTCCTACCTTTATTTCCCCTCTCACTACTCCTTTACTCCTGTCCTTCTTCTTATATTCCTCCTCTCATTACTCCTTTACTCCTCTCCTCCTTCCTTTATTCCTCCTCTCATCACTCCTTTCTGCAGGGCTGTAATTGTTCTGTGTATATAATTACTGAAGTGCTGTTATTGTTCTGTATATATACTCACTGCAGTGCTCTAATTGTTCTGTATATATTCTCACTGCAGTGCTGTAATTGTTTGCTATCCTCACTGCAGTACTGTAATTGTTCGGGATATATACTCACTGCAGTGCTGTAATTGTTTGGTATATATTCTTACTGCAGTGCTGTAATTGTCCTGTTTTATATCCCTACTGCAGTGCTGTAATTGTTTGGTATGTTCTGTATGTATAATCATCGCAGTGCTGTAATTGTTCTGTGTATAAATTCACTGCAGTGCTGTAATTGATCTGTGTATATCCCCACTGCGGTGCTGTAATTTATTTATATATATTCTCACTGCAGTGCTATATTTTTTTTGGTATATATTCTCATTGCAGTGCTGTAATTGTTCTGTATATATCCTCACTGCAGTGCTGTGATGGTTCTGTATATATCCTCACTGCAGTGCTATGTGATGATGATGAAATGTGTAGTAATTACTGTAAAATGGTTCACTGTCTTTAACAGCTCTGACTCAGTATGGCTCTCTAATCATAGTGGAGTGGATACAGAGTTTCTGCATGATAAAAAAGGTGAACCCCAAATCTCTCTCTCACACTGCACACTGTGTTCCCCCCTCTCTCATCTCTTTTCCCTTTCTGTCTCTCTCTCTCTTCCCACTCTCTTCTTTCTCTCTTTCTAATGTTATCTGTCTCTCTCTCTCAACTGTCACGATCTATAACAACAAAAGGAACAAAAGGAAATGGAAAGGAGAAAAACATAGAAGCAAGAAGAGGAAAAGAACAGAAGACAAATGATAACAAGCAAGAGAAAAATGAATATAATAGAAGAGAAAACAAGCAAAATCGACAGAACAAGGAAAAAAGAGAATAAGAGAAAAAAGAGAAGGAAACAATGCAAAAGAAAAGAAGAAAAGAACTGAACAGAACAGAAGAGAACAAGAAGAAAATAATGGAACAGTAGAAAAACAGAAGAAAAAACAGAAAAGGTAATATAAATACTGGACAGAAAAGAAAAATAATGTATTTGAAAAAGATGTAACAGTTTATGTAGTTTATACATCTGTATGTACTATAAACGTATAATATATGTCTGTCTGATTGTTATGTAAGTTAAAACGAGAGCTCGTCTCTGTTCTGTAAATTAGAGTTTGGTACGTACATCTGCTCGTGCTGATCTTCCGAGAGCGTCTGCAGGTGGAAACTGTAGATTTGGGGCTTGTAGAAGCTGCCTGGGAGATTCCCTTCACTGGCAGAGTGAGCTGTAGGAGGCGCTGTTGCTACACGGAAAACATGACAAGCCAGTAATGGAATACAGAGAGAGCCTGGAATACAGAGAGGGGGCAGACAGAGAGACGGGGGTGGTGGGGCTTATGGAAAGAGTGAAACAGAGAAGGAAGGGAAGGGGTGGAGACAGAAAGAGAGAGAGAGAGAGAGGGAGAAAGGGAGAGGGAGAGAGAGGGAGGATGGGGTGATGTCTGGCGGCCGGAGGGAGGGATGAGTGAGTGGTTTCGTCTTTTCAGTGCTGTCATGTTTGAGTGGCCTAACAACACCATCTAACATCACTCTCTCTCTCTCTCTCTCTCTCTCTTGCTCTCGCTCTCTCTGACTATCTATATTTGTGCTGTCGAACAAGTATAACAAGCAACATATACACATATACATAGCAAAGCAAGATTGTTAGCTATCAAGTCTCTCTTACTTTCTCTCTCGCTCTCTTTCTCTCACTCTCTCTCTCCCCATTTTCCCTATGGTATAGTTGTGGAAAAGAGAATAAAAAAATGTTATTGCAGTAGTGTTACTGTAGTAATACCGCAGTAGTGTTACTGTAGTGATACCACAGTAGTGTTACTGTAGTGTTACCGTAGTAGTGTTACTGTAGTGATACCGCAGTAGTGTTACTGTAGTGATACCACAGTAGTGTTACTGTAGTGATACCACAGTAGTGTTACTGTAGTGATACCAGAGTAGTATTACTGTAGTGATACCACAGTAGTGTTACTGTAGTGTTACCGTAGTAGTGTTACTGTAGTAATACCGCAGTAGTGTTACTGTAGTGATACCAGAGTAGTGTTACTGTAGTGATACCACAGTAGTGTTACTGTAGTGTTACCGTAGTAGTGTTACTGTAGTGATACCACAGTAGTGTTACTGTAGTGTTACCGCAGTAGTGTTATTGTAGTGTTACTGCAGTAGTGTTACTGTAGTGTTACTATAATGTTACTGCAATAGTGTTATTGTAGTGTTACCGCAGTAGTGTTACTGTAGTGATACTGTAGTGTTACTGCAGTAGTGTTACTGTAGTGATACCAGAGTAGTGTTACTGTGGTGATACCACAGTAGTGTTACTGTAGTGTTACCGTAGTAGTGTTACTGTAGTGTTACCGCAGTAGTGTTACTATAGTGTTACCGCAGTAGTGTTACTGTAGTATTACCGCAGTAGTGTTTCTGTAGTGTTACCGCAGTAGTGTTACTATAGTGTTACCGCAGTAGTGTTACTGTAGTGTTACTGCAGTAGTGTTACTGTAGTGTTACCGCAGTAGTGTTACTATAGTGTTACCGCAGTAGTGTTACTGTAGTGTTACCGCGGTAGTGTTACTGTAGTGTTACCGCAGTAGTGTTACTGTAGTGTTACCGCAATAGTGTTATGGTAGTGTTTCCACAGTAGTGTTACTGTAGTGTTGCCGCACTAGTGTTACTGTAGTGTTACTGCAGTAGTGTTACTGTAGTGATACCACAGTAGTGTTACTGTAGCGTTACTGCAGTAGTGTTACTATAGTGTTACTGCAATAGTGTTATGGTAGTGCTACCGCAGTAGTGTTATTGTAGTGTTACTGTAGTGTTGCCGCAGTAGTGTTACTGTAATGTTACTGCAGTACTGTTACTGTAGTGTTGCTGCACTAGTGTTACTGTTGTATTACTGCAGTAGTGTTATGGTAATGTTACCACAATAGTCTTACTGTAGCGTTAGTGTTACTGCAGTAATGTTACTGTAGTGTTCTTGTAGTTTTACAGCAGTAGTGTTACTGCAGTGTTACTGCAGAAGTGTCAGAGTAGTTTTTCTGTAGTAGTGTTACTGTAGTGTTACCATAGTAGTCTTACTGTAGTGTTATCACAGTTGTATAACTGGCACAGTGTACTGTACTGTTACTAGCTGCAGTGTTACCACAATAGTGTTACAGTAGTAGTAGCTTACCATTATTACTGTATTTTTCCTATAGTACAGTAGTTTACAACAGTAATGTAACTGCAGTAGTGTTACTGCATTAAAGCACTCAAAGTAGTGTAGTGTTACAGAAGTGCTACTGCAATACTGTTATTGAACTGTTACTAGAGTTACTGCAGTAATGTTACTATAGTGTTATGGTATTAGTGTTACTGCACTGTTGCTGTACTAGTGTTACTACATGCTGACTATTCCTTCTTATTTTCACTAAGTGGCTTTTTCACCAATCTTGGTCTCAATTAGAGTCTCAAAGCATTGGCTAGAAAACAAAGGCTAACATTAGCAATGTAAGCTCCTAAAATGCTGTGTTCAAAAGTTAAGAACTAAAACCACTGGCAGATATTTTCCCAGTAAGATGGTATTACGTAATTATTGGCTAATAAAACTTCAAATCAATCAAGTCAATCAAAGTCAATCAAAAGCGAAAGCCCTTTGCCTTCCAGATGAGGACCAGGATGAGGGTAGGATTGTGTTGTGAAAGGATTACGGCTCTAGATTAAAGGATTCTCGGTATAAACAACTGATGAATGCACACCTTATTAGTTTAACTGATCATTTAAGCAAAATAAACTTACACTGTCCAGCACTGGGACTGTAACTCGTCTTTTACTGGGGCTCTGTTGTTCTGTGCATTCATTCTGGTGGATTGTGAAGGGTCACTCCAGGTTCTGAGACGTTTCTTGTTCTTCTTTGGTTTTCTGCTCATGAACAGAAGAGTCTCTTCCCCACCTGAGCCGCCGTCACGCGTGTTTGAGCTGCGAGCTCTCGGGCTGCAGGTCTGATTGCTGTCTGTGTTTTATTCACTGTTTCAGATGTTTGTGTTCTTAAAGTGCCTCACCTGTTGGATCAGAGAGCTGCCGTATCTTGCCCGGGGCTGCTCGAGGCCTGACCGCCTCTCTGTCCTGCAGCTTTTTAGCGGTTTAATAATTGAGACAAATATCCTGCAATCCTCCTCCGTGATTTCAGCGTCCTCCGAATCACTGGAGTTTAATTTAGCCTCCGGCGCTCTCCAGCTCAGGGACGTTATTGGGAATATTCGCGCAGCATAAAATCGATAGATTGCTCCATGTTATACATTTTCATTAGAGTGTCCTTTAGACAGTGGGTTCAAAATGAATATTCTGCTTATTAAGAGCACACACTCGACTTGATCCTGCCACTTTTGACCCATCTGCTTCTGTTTGTGCGAGAAAAGGCAGAATCTGCTGGATTAGAGGTTTTACTGGAGCATTAAAGGTGTCTTAGGCAGGTTTTAAAGGTATCTTAACAGGTATTAGAGCAGGTGCCTTTAAGGGGTGTTGAAAGTGTGTGGCATTTTCTGTGACATTTATCATCAATGTGTACAAGTAGCTGAAAAAGAGAGATCGAGCGAGCGAGCAAGAGAGAGAGATGTGGGCCTGAATGCACATGAGATGTTCACACTTAAGCAGCTTAGAAGCCACATTTGACTACGGCCATGTTGTTAGAAACCCCCACCCTGTAGCTCATTTCTTAGTTAGCAGTGCTTTGAAGATGAAAGAAGGCTAATCTGGGAATATCACCTGTATGTCCATCAAAAGTCAGATCATGACACCAAAGTTGCACCTGATGCAACTGAGAAGCTCTCAACATTTAACATTAAACCAGACTGTTACCGGTACAGTTTGGGCCAAGAAGAAGAACATCTGTTTTGTCAGATTTGAGTCGGAAGATATAATTTGACATCCAGTATATGTCTTTTACACTGTTCTCAACCGTAAATTGACGTTTATCATCTAGTTTGGCTGATAAATACTGATGTGTGTCCTCAGCATAGCAGTGAATGTTAATACCAGCTTTGCAGAAACCAGTAATGAATGGTAGCCTATTTAATGCAAAAATTAGTGGTCCTAGAACAGAACCTTGTGGAACGCCATGTTTTACTTTATCATGTATGTTGGAAGCGCTCATAAAGTGGCCAGTGAGTGGAAGCACAAGGTAGATGTTTCTAATAAAGGGGCCAGTTAGTGGAAGTATAAGGTAGGTGTTTCTAATAAAGTGGCCAGTTAGTGGAAGCACAAGGTGGGTCTTTCTAATAAAGTGGCCAGTTAGTGGAAACACAAGGGGGTGTTTCTAATAAAGTGGCCAGTTAGTGGAAGTATAAGGTGGGCGTTTCTATTGAAGTGGCCAGTTAGTGGAAGCACAAGGGGGTGTTTCTAATAAAGTGGCCAGTTAGTGGAAGCACAAGGTGGGTGTTTCTAATAAAGTGGCCAGGTAGTGGAAGTACAAGGTGGGTGTTTCTAATGAAGTGGCCAGTTAGTGGAAGCACAAGGGAGTGTTTCTAATAAAGTGGCCAGTTAGTGGAAGCACAAGGTGGGTGTTTCTAATAAAGTGGCCACTTAGTGGAAGTACAAGGTAAGTGTTTCTAATAAAGTGGCCAGTTAGTGGACGTACAAGGTGGGTGTTTCTAATAAGGTGGCCAGTTAGTGGAAGCACAAGTGGGTGTGTGTAATAAAGTGGTCAGTTTGTGGAATCTAAAGGTAGTTTTTTAGTAGAGAGCCCAGCACATTTTTTTCTTCACTTTTTGTACACGGCCACAGTGAAAGCGAGCAGTACTGCAAGTGACCACAGCTTACATAATTGCCTCTGACCGCTGGTATATTTGTCACCTTCATGGAAACTGAGGTTTAAGTTGTTGTTTTGCAGCTTCAGTTGAGTTCTGAACATTAAAACGTCCAAATAAATCTCACTGACCAGTGCCAACATGCTGGTAACTTAAAAAAAATCAATATTTAGAGTGAAAACAAACCCAGAACAGTGACGCACTGCTGAGACAGGAATTTAACTCATGTGAGAGATTAATTCCGCACTAATGTTCGACTGACAGGTGTCTGAGAGAGCGAACGTTTGGAGCCATCTGTTCAAAGGAATAAGATAAATGAGTCTAAACTGATGAGATGAAGTTACAAATCTGCTTTTTACTCTCCGGCTTTGGAAAGTGTCTGTCGTACTTGTTGATATTCTGAGTGCTAATAGCTAACAAATAGCCTCCATCACAGAAAACCCATCAGCTGCTGATCTCGTTCTGTTTCTCAGCTTTCATATCACATCCTGAAAACCATTATAAAGCAATTAACAGAGAGAGAGAGAGATGGAGTGATGAGTTATTCAAATTAATGTCACGTTACAATTTGTATTTTAATGCATAATGCAGTGATATCGCTTCTCCAGCGCTGAGTCGCTCACTGTGTGGACTTTATCTAACTTTTCATCTGCATTATGTGCATTTCATACGCAATAAAATCACAATGTGTTCAAAAATATTTGCACATTTTTCTGCCAGCAGCTTATTTCCATTAAACTACCCTAAATAACATGGTTCTTCAAGGGTTCTTTAGTAAAGAAAATGGTTCTGTATAGAACCATGTCCGTAGTGTGTTAGAAACTTCAACTAACTATTCAACACTTTGTTAGAAACACCCACCTTGTACTTCCACTAACTGGCCACTTTATTAGAAACACCCACCTTGTACTTCCACTAACTGGCCACTTTATTAGAAACACCCACCTTGTGCTTCCACTAACTGGCCCCTTTATTAGAAACACCCACCTTGTGCTTCCACTAACTGGCCACTTTATTAGAAACACCCACCTTGCGCTTCCCCTCACTGGCCACTTTATTAGAAACACCCACCTTGTGCTTCCACTCACTGGCCACTTTATTAGAAACACCCACCTTGTGCTTCCACTACCTGGCCACTTTATTAGAAACACCCACCTTGTGCTTCCACTAACTGGCCACTTTATTAGAAACACCCACCTTGCACTTCCACTAACTGGCCCCTTTATTAGAAACACCCACCTTGCACTTCGACTAACTGGCCACTTTATTAGAAACACCTACCCTGTGCTTCCACTAACTGGCCACTTTATTGAAAACACCCACCTTGTGGGTTCTGCTATTGTTTACAAGCTTGACCTCATAATGATAGAAGAACCTTTTTTGGTGCTATACAGAACATTTTCAAGTTTGGTGCTATAAAAAACCACATACAACATGCTCTCCATTAATCTGAAGAACCATTTCACCATGCAAAGAACTCTCAAGGGATGCAAATGGTTCTTTGTGTGTTCGGCTGCTATATAGAACCACCGTCTTTACTAAAGAACCCTTGAAGAACCAGCTTTTTAAAAAAATTCAGATTGATGAAGAATGTGTTGGTTCTATATAGCACCAAAATCAGTTCCGCTATTGTATACAAGCTTGACCTCATAACGATAGAAGAACCCTTTTTGGTGCTATACAGAACATTTTTAAATTTGGTGCTATATAGAACCATATACAACACCTTCTCCATCAATCTGAATATTCCCAAGGTTTGTTTTTTTATTTCCAAAGTCCTGTTCCCAGAGTTCTATATTCTCAGGGTTCTATATTCCCAGAGTCCTGTATTCCACGGGCCCTATATTCCCAGGTTTCTATATTCCCAGAGTCCTCTGTTCCCAGGGTTCTATATTTCTATATTTCTCTGTTGTTAGTGTCCTATATAGCTAGAGCTCTATATTCCCAGGGGTTTAACATCCCCAGGGTTCTATATTCCTAATGTACTGTACTCCCAGGATTATGTATTCTCAAGATCCTGTATTTCCAAACTTCTATATTTCCCATCCTAAATCCCCAGGGCCCTATATATATATATATATATATATATATATATATATATATATATCTCAGTTGGTAGCGTCCTATATTCAGAGTCCTTTTCCTACAGTCCGATATTCCCAGAATCCTCTGTTCCCAGGGTTCTATATAGCTAGAGGTCTATATTCCCAGGGGTTTAACATCTCCAGGGTTCTATATTCCTAATGTACTGTACTCCCAGGATTATATATATTTCCCGATTCCCAAAGTTCTGAATTCCAGGGATCTATATTCCCACATTTCTATATTTCCAGGGTCCTGCACTCCCAGGATTATATATTCCCAGAGGCCTGAAATTCAGGGTTCTATGTTGCCAGCGTACTGTATACCCAGGGTTCTATATTCCTAGCATTTTAAAGTCCAGGGTTGTACATGTCCAGGGATATATATTATCAAGATCCTGTTTTTCCAAACTTCCATATTCCCCATCCTAAATTCCCAGGGTTCTATATTCCTAGGGTCTTGTACTCCCAGAGTTCTATATTCCCAGAGTTCTCTTTTGCTCACACATGAACACAAGATAAAATATTTTTTAAGACTGTAGCGATAAAGAAATCATTGTATAATGACATCATTTCTATATTCCATTGTATGTTTTATGTTAAACTCAGTAAATAAATAGAAATTATGCAGAAAGAATTCATATTTAAGTCTATTTTTTAACATCCAACTGTATCTGTTGTTCAAGTAAACTAAACAAAAGCTCTCATTTACACAGAATGAGGTTGTTTGTTTGTGAAGTTGTTTCTGTTTCTGCAACATCTTGAGTTTATTTTTTCACATATAATCAATTTTAAAATTTGTAAAATATTAGAAATTAAGCTGTTTCCCTCACTGACAGCACAAGACATTCCAAAGGGTTAAAGATCATTTTTCCATAAAGATCCCTCAGAGGGAAACGTGTTTAATGAGGGCAAATATTAATGCGGATAAACGTTTATTTGAATAATGAACTCGTCTAGTGAGGCTCAGCCTGAACACTTACATATTTATATACGTATTGATTAAAATAGTGATATGAGGCTGTGTGAGGTTTGTGTGGGTGGTGGAGGGTCAGGGATGTATGTGGGGGGGGGGTCTAGGGGGTGTTGGAGGGATGTGCAGTGGGGAATGAGGGGTTATGTGGGGGTCTGTATCTGGTGCTGATGTGAGTGAACAGCTGCTGTAGCAGGTTTGACTGTTTGATTTGTAGCAGTATGTTGGGATTTTTCCAGAAAACCCATTACACACACACACACACAGACACACACACACACACACGCACACACACACACACACACACACACACACACGCTGCTGTGTGTAGCTGTTGAAACTTAAACCTCCAGCGGTGCAGCAGCAGCTCTGTAAAGTGGAATCCATCAGCAGAGTGGCTACTAAACACAGACTGAGGCTGGAGCAGCGGAGTGGGCGGAGTTTTCCCTGAGTTCCCTCAGACCATCACTTTCTCAGCGAAGTTTCTAGGAAACAGCCCTGTTTCCAGCGCCCTATATTCCCAGAGTCCTCTGTTCATTGGGTTCTGTGTTTCCAGGGTTCTATATTCCTAGATTCCTAAATTCCCAGGGTTTCACTTTTCCTGGGTTCTGTATTCTCAGAGGCCTATATTCCCAGTCCTCTGTGCCCAGGGTTCTGTATTCCCCACAACTCTATATTCTCAGAATCCTCTGTTCATAGGGTTCTGTGTTTCCAGGGTTTTATATTCTTAGATTCCTAAATTTCCTTGGTTCTATAGTCCCTGGGTTCTATATTCTCAAAATCCTATATTCCTAGAGTCCTCTGTTCCCAGGATCCTTTATTCCCAGGGTTCTGTATTCCCCACAACCCTATATTCTCAGAATCCTCTGTTCCTATGGTTCTGCACTCCTAGGGTTCTATATTCCCAGAATCTTAAATTCCCAGGGTTCTATAGTCTCTGGGTTCTATATTCTCAGAATCCTATATTCTGTGAGTTCTCTGTTCTCAGGATTCTGTATTCCCAGGGTTCTGTAGTCCCCACAACCCTATATTCCCAGAGTCCTCTGTTCATAGAGTTCCATGTTTCCAGGGTTCTGTATTCCCAGGGTTCTGTATTCCCCACAACCCTATATTCCCAGAGTCCTCTGTTCATAGGGATCTGTGTTTCCAGGGTTCTGTGTTCTCAGAATCCTATATTGCCAGAGGACTCTGTTCCCAGGGTTCTATATTCCCAGATTCTTAAATTCCCAGGGTTCTATAGGCCCTGGGTTCTATATTCTCAGAATCCTATATTCCCAGATTCCTCTGTTCCCAGGATTTTATATTTCCAGTGTTCTCTGTTCCCAGTGTCCTATATTCCCAGATTCCTGTTCGCAGAATTGTAAATTCCTAGATTCCTCTGCTCCCAGTGTTCTATATTCTCAGTTTATATGCCAAGAGCCCTGATTTCCCAGGGTTTCATATCAGCAGACTTCTACATTCCCAGGGTTCCATATACCTAGATTCCTAAATTCACAGGGCTCTATGTTCCAAGGGACTTATATTCCAAGAGTTCTTTCTTCCCAGAGTTCTGTATTTCCAGGGTTCTATATCCCTAGATTCCTATATTTCCAGGGTTCTTTAGCTCCTTGGTTCTATATTCCCAGAGTTATCTATTCCCAGGATTCTATATTCCCAGTGTTCCATATTCCCCACAACCCTATATTCTCAGAATACTCTGTTCCCAGGGTTTCCTATATTCCTATGGTTCTATATTCCTAGAGTCCTCTGTTCCCAGGTTTCTATATTCCCAGGTTTGTATATTCCCAGTGTTCTCTGTTCCCGGTGTCCTATATTCCCGGAGTCCTGTTCCCAGAGTTGTATATTCTTAGAATCATCTGCCCCCAGGGATTCTATGTTCCCAGAGTCATCTGTCTCCAGGTTTCTATATTCCCAGAATCCTCTGTTCTTAGTGTCCTATATTCCCGGAACCTTTCTTCACAGAGTTCTGTTCACAGAATCCTATATTTCCCGAATCCTCTGTTCCCAGGGATCTATATTCCTGGTTTCTATATACCTAGAGTCCTCTATATTGCCAGAGTTCTATATCCCTAGGGTTCTATATTTCTAGGTTACTGTACTCCCAGGGTTATATATTCCCAGTCCTAAATATTAGAGTTCTATATTCCCAGAGTTCTATTTTCCCAGGGTTCTGTGTTCCAAAGGTCCTACGTTTGCGTTCATGTGGAAAGCTGTGCTGGTAGCTCCGCTAACTAATGTAAAAGAGACGTTTATTGTGGTGTTTGCTGTTGTTTATATTGTTGTCTGTGGGTTTAAGGTGTGTTTGTGTGTTACAGTGTCAGGTTGCGAAGTTGGTTGGTGGGGTTCAGTGTAACCTGCAAAAAATAATATCTTGTCAAGTGAAATTGTCTGATATTTCTTATTATGAGTTGGTTTTGTGATTATGTAGTATATTTCTAGACATTTCTATTTGTTTTATGTAATTTTATCAGATAATTTTGCTAGTTTCAGGTAAATTTATTAAAACAAGCCAAATGATCTGCCAATATAGTGAGATCATTTTACTCAATAAAATTATCTAAAACAAGTAAAAATGTCTAGAATAGCAATTGCCTAGCAACACTCAAGCAAGCACCTGGGATACTACAGCAATTGCCTAGCAACACCTTAATAACCACCTAGCAACAATTTAGCAACTGATTGGGATGCAATAGCAACCACCTTGCAATACCCTAGCAACCACCTTGCAATACCCTAGCAACCACTAACCACAGCAATCACCAAGTAACACCTAGCAACCAGTTGGGATACCATAGCAATCACCTAGCAACACTTTAGCAACCACTTGGGATACCATAGCAACCATCTAGCAACACATTAGCGGACTTGAACTGTGCAATCACTGCATTTTCTCCTAGTTTGCCATGAAACTAAATCTGATGGTTGTTTCTATAAGACGACGACCCCAAACATACAGCCAGAAGAACTGTAGTCTGGTATCTGCAGAAGGTGAAGGTTCTTGCGTGGTCTAGCTAATCTGCTGATATGAATAGTAGTGCATCATGTAGTGAGCATGATCTAGTACACATCATGCAGTGCACATCATGTTTTATACATTATTTCATACACTGTATGCAGTGCATATCGTACAGTTCATCTGGACTCGAGTGTCTCACACAGACAGGATGGTTTCTTAGGGTTAAATAACCTTAAAATAAGCTTTCAACAATCTCGACAGGAGAGATATCAGATTTACAATAGACCATTTTTTGCAGTGCACCATAGAGAGGAATCCTAAGCTGACCCTCCGTTCTGAGTGTTTTTCAGTGGCCTTTCTGCCGGTTCTTATAAAAGAGCATTTTCTGAGCACAAACTGTGCCTTTCTATGGTTCTTCTTCACCTACAATACACACCCCACGCATTAGTGTTATAATGTACTCCAGTTTAAATGAGACTCGACTGAAACAACCTCCAAAAAGAGAAAAAAAGGAAGTCAAAAACATCAAAAGGACAAAACTGAAAGCCTGACTATAAAGAAAAGGCGTGAATCAGCTGGAATTCCGCGGAGCGTTTATGTGAAAGCTGCTGCAGGACCGGAAACTCTTAAAATCCAGCCCAGTCCATCCTCTCGCTCAGACTTTTACGATTCACCCACATAAACCACCATATGGGTCCTCCAGCAGATACAAGTGATGAGACTGCAGAAAGAGAGAAAGAGAGAGAAAAAGAAAGAAAGAGAAAGATAGAGCCCAAAGAGAGATTGGGGGGGGTAAAAGAGATTTAGAAACTGATGATATTACACAGGTTTGTTTATACTAACAGAGAAAGCAGAAACTCTGATTCAGTCAATAATGTAGATAGTGTACCTAAACAAAATGAACCATTCAGAACATTATTTAGTACACATGTAATACACACAGTGAAGGGGGAACCTTTTTAAAAAATGGTTCTATAAAGCAGCAAAAAGGGTTCTTCTATTGTATACAGCAGAATGCTTTTTTGTGCTATATAACAACCATCTAGCAATTGCCTAGCAACCATGTAAAATGCCATAATAATAATCTTGCACCAACCACTTGGGATACCAAAGCAAGCACCTAGCAACTCTTTAGCAACCAATTGGGATGCCATAGCAACCACCTACCAGTGCCCTAGCAACCATCTGGGATATCATAGCAACCACCAGCAACACCCTGGCAAACAGCTGGGATACCACAGCAATCGCCTAGCAATGCCCTTGCCACCATCTGGGATATCATAGCAACCACTAGCCAAAGCCTGACAACCACTTGGGATACCATAATATTCGCCTAGCAACGTTCTATCATCCACTTGGGATACCAAAGCAACCACCTAGCAACACTTTAGCAGCCAGTTGGGATGCCATAGCAACCACCTAGCATTGTCCCAGCAACCATCTGGCATACCATAGCCACCACCAGCAACACCCTGGCAAACAGCTGGGATACCACAGCAATCGCCTAGCAACACTCTATCAACCATGCAGAATACCATAGTAAACGCCTTGCAACACCCTAGCAACCACTTGGGGTACCATACCAACCACCTTCCAACACTTTAGCAACCAATTGGGATGTCTTAGCAACTACCTAGGAATGCCCAGGCAACCATAGCAACAACGAGCAACATCCTGGCAACTACCTGGGATACCACAGCAATCGCCTAGCAATGCCCTTGCAACCATCTGGGAAATCATAGCAACCACGAGCAAAACCCTAACAACCACTTCGGATACCATAGCAACCACCTTCCAACACTGTAGCAAGCAATTGAGATGCCATACGCTAATCTAGCAACCATCTGGAATACCCTAGCAACCACCAGCAACACACTAGCAACCACCTGGGATACCATAGCAATCACCTAGCAACACCTAAGTAACCACCTGGGATACCATAGCATCACCTAGCAACACCGTAGCAACCACTTGGGATACCATCGCAACCATCTAGCAACATGTTAGCAGGCTTAAGCTGAGCAATCACTGCATTTTCTTCTAGTTTGCCATGAAACTGAATCTGATGGTTGTTTCTTCAAGATGACGACCCCAAACACACAGCCAGAAGAACTGGAGTCTGGTATCTGCAGAAGGCGAAGGTTCTTGCGTGGTCTAGCTAATCTGCTGATATCAATCCCACTGAAAAGTTATGAAGGAATTTCAAAATTGTCCCAACGGTGCACCTTACAGCACCAAACCTCCCAGAGCAGATCATACAGTGTGTTACACAGCACACATCATCTAGTCCACTGTGTAGTACGCATGATCCAGTACACACCATGCAGTGCACGTCATGTTTTATACATATTTCATACAGTGCATGCAGTGCATATCATACAGTTCATCTGGACTCGAGTGTCTCACACAGACTGGATGGTGTTTTCTTATCTAATGAAAAGCTAACACACGAGTACACACAGATTCTCTCTCTCTCTCTCTCTCTCTCTCTGTATCTCTCTCTCTCACCCTGCTCTCTCTCTGTATATCTCTCTCTCTCTCTCTCTCACCCTGCTCTCTCTCTCTCTGCTCTTTCTCTCTGCTCTCTCTCTGTATCTCTTGCTCTCTCTCTGTATCTCTCTCTCTCTATCACCCTGCTCTCTCTCTGTATCTCTCTCTCTTTCTGTATCTCTCTCTCTATCACCCTGCTCTCTCTCTGTATCTCTCTCTCTCACCCTGCTCTCTCTCTGTGTATCTCTCTCTCTCTCTGCTCTCTCTCTCTCTCTGTGTGCAGTACGTAATGGGAGATGAGAGCATAACACAGCAGCTAAATGGACACACACACACACACACACACACACACACACACACACACAGTAACAGCACACCTGGGAGAGAACTGTGTGTGTGTGTGTGTGTGTGTGTGTGTGTGTGTGTGTGTGTGTGTGTGAGAGTGTGTGTGTGTGTGTGTGTGTGTGTGTGCACTCTGGAAACAGTCCAAGTTAAAAAAAAAAAATCCACGCTTCAGCCTCTCCTCAACACTCACACTGTTGCTTTATACATCCAACCAACATGCAAAATACAGGTGGTCCTGGGGGGTCTGGGACCCCCTAATTAACCTCTTTGACCCCCTGAATGTCTCAAAATCTAAATTCTGAGGGGCCCTGAAACAAATGTATTATAAAACTGTCCATTAGAGAAAATCAGCCCCTCAAATCCAGATTGAGTGAAGATCATATCTGCTTCCCCCACAGTCAGCTTCTGTCTCTGGTGTTCTTAACTAACTAGAGCTGCAGCACTGCTCTGCCTCAGGGTGGCGCACTGACATTTATATATACTACAGCTATAGACACTACACCTATATATAATTCAGCTATATATACTACAGCTATACATACCACAGCTATAAATACTACAGCTGTTTCTACTACAGCTATACTAGTTCTATATTTACATGTGTATATACTACAATTATACATACTACATCTATATATACCACAGCTATACATACTACAGTCATACATACATTTATATATACTAATTACACATACTTCTATATATACTACCCTTATATACACTACAGCTATACAGGCTACATCCATTTACAACTATTTACTACAGCTATAAATGTTACAGCTATAGATACTACACCTATATATGCTACAGCTATAAATAAGTTATACATTTACGTCTGTATATACTACAATTATACATACTACATCTATATACACCAGTTATACATACCACTTCTATACATACTACATTTATATATACTACAGCTATATACTCTACAGTTATACATAATACATCTATAAACACTAGTTACACATGCCACTTCTATGTATACTACATTTATAAATACTACAGTTATACATATTACATCTACATATACTACAATTATACATATATCTACATATGCTATGTCAATATATACTAGTTACACATACTACATCTATATATGCTACAGCTACACAAACTACAATTATACATGCATTTACAAATACTAGTTACATATACTACTTTTACATATACTACCTTTTTAAAGACACTACACCTATATATACTACAGCTATACATGCTACAGCTATTTATACTACAGCTATACCAGTGATATATTTACATCTGTATGCACTTCAGTTATACATACTACATCTATATACACCAGTTATACATACCACTTCTATACATATTACATTTATAAACACTACAGCTATGCATACTGCATCTATAAATACCACAGCTGTACATATTACAGTTATACCAGTGATATATTTACATCTGAATGCACCAGTTATACATACCACTTCTATACATACTACATTTATAAATACTACAGCTATGCATACTACATCTATATATACTACAGCTGTACACACTACAGTTATACATACTACATCTATATATACTACAGCTATACATGCTACAATGATATATCCAACAGCTATAAACACTAGTTACACATGCCACTTCTATGTATACTACATTTAAAGATACTAGTTATACAAATTACATCTACATATACTACAAATATATATATATCTACATATGCTAAATCTATATATATAAGATATACATGTTACAGCTATAAATACTGCAAGAAATCCTCCAACCAAGACATGCTTAGTGTCTGAAGTTGCTTCTTCAGCTTAAGCGCTGCAGCTACGAGGCTAATGTAGCTAAGAAATAATAGGTAAAAAGTAGGTAATTGTGGTGATTGGGAAATGCAGTTAGCACCAGGCTAATTGGTGGGGTATAAACTTCTATTACCTGTTTGCTACATTAGCCTCGTAGCTCCAGTGATAAACCTGTAAAGCAGATTTCAGATGCCGAACTATTGAACTATCGCTTTAACCTTTAGGGAGAGTTTGAGATACTCTCAGCTTTCTGTGGAGCTCTTATGGAAGCAGAAAGTGCCCAGAAAGTGGAGCAGGTATTTGACTCTCCTTGACTCATCACTCAGTGAGACTGCACTTCGCAGCAGCAGCATTAAACTCGTCCTTCTCTCTCTCTCTCTGTGATAGACTTTAACGCTCCCTCCATCATTTTCTTCTTTCATCAGGAAGATGAAAGAGGAGAGGGAGAGAATGAGGGGGTGGAGGAGAAGAGAGAGTGAAGGAAATAAGGTGTGGCAGAGGGATAACGAGAGGAAGAGGATGGTGTACTTGCTCGATGAAGGCTCATTGGAAAGATGAGTGAGGATGGAGGAATGATAGAAGAGAAAATGATGAACAGATGATCAATTAAATCTCAATTAATCAGTACCAGTTATACTGTTAGATCAGGGAAATCAATAGAGTATCTGAGCATTCAGTCTGTGTTTTAAACATCAGTAATATTCACATACAGTGCACATCACATAGTACACATACTGCGCAGATCCCATAGTACACATACTGCGCAGATCCCATAGTACACATACTGCGCAGATCCCATAGTACACATATAGTGCACATCCCATAGTACACATACTGCGCAGATCCCATAGTACACATACAGTGCACATCACACAGTACACATACAGTGCACATCACACAGTACACATACAGTGTAGCTCTTATGGTACACAAATAATGCACATTTCATAGTACACATTCTACAGTACACTTCCTACAGTGCACATTCTATAGTACACACTCTATAGTATACATTCTTTAGTACACATTCCATAGTATACATTACATAGTAAACATCCTATAGTATGCATTTACAGTACACATCCTACAGTATACATTCTATATTACACATTCTATAGTACACATCCTCTAGTAGACATCCTATAGCACACATTTTATAGGACACATTCTGTAGTACGCATTTGATAGTACACATTCTATAGTGCACATTCTATAGTACACATCCTATAGTACACATTTTATAGGACACATTCTGTAGTACGCATTTGATAGTACACATTCTATAGTGCACATTCTATAGTACACATCCTATAGTACACAGTCCATTATATACATCATATAGTAAACATCCTATTGTATACATTCTACAGTACACATCATATAGTTCACATTTTATAGTACACGTTCTATAGTATGCATTTTATAGTACGCATATTATTGTACGCATTCTATAGGACACATTCTGGAGGCCCTGTTTTTAGATTTTTACTCTTATTCTGTAGAAGAAAGAAGAACCACAAGAATCTCTCTCTCTCTGTCTCTCTCTCTCTCTCTCTCTCTCTCTCTCTCTCTCTCCGTCCGTACTTGTTTGTCAGATGCTGCCGGTTTGATTGACAGCTGGTAGATTGGGTGAGAGCTCTTCCTGTCCACCCACCAGTCAGCCCCCTCGTTCAGTCCTGCTGCATGATGGGTGGCGGTCAGAGGTCACCGCCCCTCCCTGCACTCGATGAAGACACTGAAGGAGAAGCACAGCTGTAGACTGTCATCCCTCACTCTACCTCCTTATCCCTCTCTCTCTCTCTATCATCCCTCACTCTACCTCCTTATCCCTCTCTCTCTCTATCATCCCTCACTCTACCTCCTTATCCCTCTCTCTCTCTCTCTATCATCCCTCACTCTACCTCCTTATCCCTCTCTCTCTCTCTCTCTATCATCCCTCACTCTACCTCCTTATCTCTCTCTCTCTCTATCATCCCTCACTCTACCTCCTTATCTCTCTCTCTCTCTATCATCCCTCACTCTACCTCCTTATCCCTCTCTCTCTCTCTCTCTATCATCCCTCACTCTACCTCCTTATCTCTCTCTCTCTCTCTCTCTATCATCCCTCACTCTACCTCCTTATCTCTCTCTCTCTCTATCATCCCTCACTCTACCTCCTTATCCCTCTCTCTCTCTCTATCATCCCTCACTCTACCTCCTTATCTCTCTCTCTCTCTATCATCCCTCACTCTACCTCCTTATCTCTCTCTCTCTATCATCCCTCACTCTACTTCCTTATCCCTCTCTCTCTCTATCATCCCTCACTCTACCTCCTTATCCCTCTCTCTCTCTATCATCCCTCACTCTACCTCCTTATCCCTCTCTCTCTCTCTATCATCCCTCACTCTACCTCCTTATCCCTCTCTCTCTCTCTCTCTCGCTCTCTCTCTCTATCATCCCTCACTCTCCCTCCTTATCCCTCTCTCTCTCTCTATCATCCCTCACTCTACCTCCTTATCCCTCTCTCTCTCTCTATCATCCCTCACTCTACCTCCTTATCCCTCTCTCTCTCTATCATCCTTCACTCTACCTCCTTATCCCTCTCTCTCTCTCTATCATCCCTCACTCTACCTCCTTATCCCTCTCTCTCTCTTTCTCTCTATCATCCCTCACTCTACCTCCTTATCCCTCTCTCTCTCTCTATCATCCCTCACTCTACCTCCTTATCTATCTCTCTCTATCATCCCTCAATCTACCTCCTTATCCCTCTCTCTCTCTATCATCCCTCACTCTACCTCCTTATCCCTCTCTCTCTCTCTATCATCCATAGTACACATACAGTGTAGCTCTTATGGTACACAAATAATGCACATTTCATAGTACACATTCTACAGTATACATTCTATAGTACACATTCTATAGTACACACTCTATAGTATATATTCTATAGTACACATTCCATAGTATACATCATATAGTAAACATCCTATAGTATGCATTTACAGTACACATCGTACAGTGTACATTCTACATTACACATTCTATAGTACACAGTTTATAGGACACATCCTATAGTACGCATTCGATAGTACACATTCTATACTGCACATTCTATAGTACACATCCTATAGTACACAATCTATTGTATACATTATATAGTAAACATCCTATAGTATACATTCTACAGTACACATTCTATAGTACATATCCTCTAGTACACATCATATAGTTCACATTTTATAGTACGCATATTATCGTACGCATTCTATAGGACACATTCTGGAGGCCCTGTTTTTAGATTTTTACTCTTATTCTGTAGAAGAGAGAAGAACCACAAGAATCTCTCTCTCTCTCTCTCTCTCTCTCTCTCTCTGTCTGTCTCTTCACCTCTCTCTCTCACTTTATTATCCCTCTCTCAACCTCTCTTTCACTCTATTATCCCTCTCTCCACCTGTCACTCTATCATCCATCTCTTCACTCTTCTCTCACTCTGCCATCCCTCTCTCAACCTCTCTCTATCTTTATCTTTCCTCTCTCCATCCCTCTCTTCTCTCACTCTATCATTCTTCACTCTGCTGCTCTCTCTCACTCTATCATTCCTCTCCCCAAACTTCTCTTATTCTATCATCCCTCTCTCCACTGCTCTGTCTCTCTCTCTCTTGTTTGTCCTTCCATCCTTACTCACTTATTAAGCCTGTCAGAGGTGCAGGTTCTACAGAGCCCTTTAAAACTGAATGAGTGAGTGATAAAAATGCCCAGCAGTAGTGATGGTCATTAACTGACTCGCAGACATGTCCTCAACTGACTCATGACTCAATTTAGACTCGTCCTTAACTGACTGTTGGCTTGATTAGAACTCGTCCTTAACTGACTCGTAACTCGAACTGAACTCATCCTTAACCGACTCGTGACTCGACTAGACGTCACCTTTAACTGACTCGTGACTTGACTCTTACCATTCACAACACATTCTCCATGAATCTGGAGAACCATTTCACCATGCAAAGAACCACTTAATCACTCAAACGGTTCTTTCAATGTTCATTGCTCTAAATAGTGACTCGGCTAGGACTTGTCCTTACCCGACTCTTGGCTTGGCTAGAACTCACCCTTAACTGACTCGTGTCTCAAATCGAACTCGTCCTTAACCAACTTGTGACTCGACTAGAACTCACCTATAACTGACTCGTGACTCGACTCGGACTTCTCCTTAACTGACTCGCGACTCGATTTGAACTCGTAACTTAACCGACTCTTGACTTGAGGAAGCCTGTGTTTGCCTTCACCCTCCTAACGCTTGTGGTATCGTGTGATTGTGGGAGTCCTAACTAGTGGATGGAATTGAATATGACTACATTGGAGAGAAAATTGGAAAAAACAATTCCTGACAAAGACAGTCCAACAGTAACAGCTGCTAAAGGTTGAACAGATTTTCCCAGTTATCGTTTTGGAGATAGGAGGTTTTGGTCCGACAGAGCAAATCATATCCTATTTCATATAATCCTCCAATTTGTGCTGCAGAGATGAACCATGATTTACTTTTAAAAGCTCTCTGACTGCGTTATTAGTTCAACTGAAAACAATCACCAGCTTTCAGAAACCAACAGAAGTGGCAGCCTATTAAACCCAGCCAGCTCAGTAATCTCAACCAGGTATCTAGAACAGACTGTAAGAGTTAGAACCAACGAGATTTACTTACAGAGAGATGTAGGTTCTCACAAGTATACAAATACAAGCTTGTGTGTGTGTGTGTTTGTCCAGTCAGATGTTTCCTCTTCTACCAACACTGTACCATCTCCCTCAAGAACCCTGCACTCTAATTAACACCCCCCTCAGAGCGAGAGGCTCTTAATAAGAACGGTAATTGAATGTTGGGAAGGTCTCTGGGTGCTGCTTTAGAACCTTCCCCCCAACCCCCTACTGAACTGTTCCTAGACCAGTGATGTCATTAACCCTTAGCTGTTCAAACAGAACAACAGTAACTTAATAAACAACAGAGAGAGGCAGCGAGAGAGAGGCAGCGAGAGAGAGGCAGAGAGAGAGTTCTGTAGTTATAAAACAAACATATGCATACAGTACTGTGCAAAAGTCACAGACCCCCACCTTTGTTTTTTAATTTCCAGACAAAACGGTCATTAAGTACTTATTCATTTTTCAGTGCCAGGAAAAATGCACAAACATATATTGAACAAAAATGACACAGATGCCTCAACCTCTAAATATGATATCACATTTTACAAGTTTGTAACAGTGTAACACCGCAGAGAAAGATCACATGAAGAATGAGGAGCTCGTATATTAAGAAGAGAAGGGGCCTGAGAACTGAGCCCTGAGGCACTCTGTTACTGTAATGGGAAAAACGTATTGGGACACCTACACATCACACCACCTACAGGAGCTTTAATGAGTCCCGTTCTAAATCCAAAGGCATTAATATAGAGTTGGTCCCCTTTGCAGCTATAACAGCTCTTCTGGGAAGCTTCTACAAGATGTTGGAGAGAGTCTGTGGGAATTTATGTCCATTCATCCAGAAGAGCATTTGTGAGGTCAGGCACTGATGTTGGACGAGAGGGTCTGGCTCACAATCTCTTTGGGATTCTAGTTCACCCCAAAAGCCAGTCAAGTTCTTCCACACCAAACTCACCCAGTCAGGCCTTTATGGAGCTGCTTTGGTCACTGGGGCTCAGTCATGCTGGAACAGGAAAGGTTTTTCCCCAAACTGTTCCTACAAAGTTGGAAGTGTACAATTGTCCAAAATGTCTTGGTTCTGCTGAAGCATTAAGATTCCCCTTCATTGGAACTAAGGGTTCTAGACCAACCCCTGAAAAACAGCCCCACATCATCATCCCTCCTCCACCAAACTCTACAGCTGGCACAGTGCAGTCAGGCAGGTAACGTTCTCCTGGCATTCGCCAAACCCAGACTTGTCCATCAGACTGTACAGTGTGTCCAGTGGCGGCGCTTTAATCCACTCCATCCAATGCTTGGCGATGTGCTTGGTGCAGCTGCTTGGCCGTGGAAATCATGCCATGAAGCTCCCGGCTCAGAGTTTTGTGCTGATGTTGATACCAGAAGAGGTTTGAACTCCTCAGCACTCGGTGACCTGCTCTGTACTGTTACATCACTGTACAGGTACGACAACATTAGATTGTAACTTTGCTATCAGATGCTACTGACAAGATCTACTATTCTATTCTTGAGAACTGAGAACTGAGCCCTAAGGCACTCCGTTACTGTAATAGGAGTAGAGAATTATTGTGATTATTATTGTTTACTAATTATAATAAAATAGCTTGGTCTGTCAGTGAGGTACCACCTAAACCACCCCCAGCAATGCTAACTGAGAAGAAACGAGAAGAAGCGTGTCGTTCATCTTAGAAGTAAAGTTTATCATAATTGTGTGACCCCTTCTGCTGCTTTATGTCAGGGATGAGACAAAGAGGTTGAATAAACACCGTGTAAAGTGTGAAAACATTCTCTGCAGAGAACATAATTCTGCACATTTTAATGCACAATTACTGTTTATTTATTGTGAATGTAAAAATATTGGGGAAAATAAAAAAACATAAATTGTGACTTTGAACAAGAATCGGGACACCCTACCCTAAAACAGAGGGTTAAGGGCTCAGTAACAGGGGGAAGGGGTGAAACGGGATTGGGCCTAAATTGAATACAAATATCCGAGATTCCACGGTCCGTATCTCTGGTTCCTTGGCAGCTAGTAATGCAATCCAGGGCTTGTGGGAAAGGGCGCGCCATGCTTTACTGACCTGTGGAGTTTGGCTTTGTAACAGATTTGGCTTTGTAACGTTCCCTTCTCCTGTCGTTTTATTCATGACGTCTTCATCAAGTTGGTATTATGGCATGTTAATAATAAATACCACTATAGTGATACAAAATCTTTTCATAATAATGATGATAATATTTGTCATTCTTGCATTCACTGCTAAAATAAACAAATGTCATTAGCATAGCGATAAAAAGATGATGATATGAAGAAGTAGGAGCTCATATATTAAGAACAGAAGGGGGCTGAGAACTGAGCCCTGAGGCACTCCGCTGCTTTAACGGGAGTAGAGGAGAATTAGTGTTTACTGATGATGATAAAATGCTTTAATCCCTCAGTGAGGTACAACCTAAACCACCGCCAGCAATGCTAACTGAGAAGAAATGAGACAGAAGAGTGTCTTTCTTCTCAGAAGTGAAGTTTAGCGTGAACGTGTGAACCTTCTGCTGCTTCACGTCAGGGAAAAGACAAAGATGTTGAATTTTGCAAAAAGGAGAGACAGAGAGAGAGAGAGAGAGAGAGAGAGAGAGAGAGAGCGAGAGAGAGATATAGAGAGAGATGTGTGTGAAACGCTAAAATAACATATCCTGTTCTGAAGGGATGAAAGAGATGGAGATGAGGCTGAGTTACATTCATTGTGACAGAAAGAGAGAGAGAGGGAGAGAAGGAAAGAGAGAAGAAAGGGGGATGAGTTCTGATAGAGCTGCTGTGAAGTGTTTCCACTTGTTCGCTCTCTGCTTTGTCAGGATGTCTGAAACGTTCCTCAGAAGTTTCTGGAGCCACTCACCAGCGAGGAGAACCGTGGAGGAACATTCAGAACGGCTTTCATCACACGCGCCGCCGGAATCAAACAGCCGTCACCGCGCCGGCGGGGCGGATCCTTCATGTCTGCGGAAACGCCGGAGCTGACGGCAGCAGAATAAAACCAGCAAGGTTAAACTTCAGAGGAAGAGGAGCGAATGGAGAGATGAAGAGCACAAGGTCAAAAACTGCAGCTCGCGGTTCATTAAAGAGATACTTTGAGGAAAAATCTCACTGACAGGTTTTTACACTGAATGGAGTGAATTAGCCGAGACGTCCAGCGTCTGAAGTCTGATTCTTCAGTATTAGCACAGGGAGCTACGAGGCTAATGTAGCCAATGAGGAATGGAAGCTTATAGCCCACCAATTAGCATGGAGCTAACTGCTCACCTGAAAGCATGTGGAGGTGTTCAGTAATCAATAATAGACTTGATTGCATGGCTTTTAAACATGCACTAAACTTAGGCTGCTACTGTTTATAGCTGTTGTTTTGTTTTAAATAATAATAATAATAATAATAATAATAATAGTAATAATACACATTTGTATATTTATATAGAGACTTTCACAATGATGAAGGTAAATAAAAGCAACACAAGAGAAGAACAGAAATCAGAGATAGAAGATAAAAACAGAAAAAGAAGCAAAAAAACATAATATATATGTTTAATATTCAATATATAAATAAAAAATGAAATAAGAAGATATTGTAACTAAAAATAAAGAAATAAAACAGTAATAAAAATAAAAAGTAAGAAAAAAATAAATTACTTCAAAAAGATTTAAGATTTTAGATTTTAATAATAATAATAATAATAATAATAATAATAATAATAATATTTAATTTATAGAGCATAATTTTCTATTTTAATTTTTTTTTCAATAAAAGCAATATAAGAAAAAATAATAGCACATAAAAAATAAAAAAAATATATTATTATTATTACTATTATTATATTGCTGGTTGCAATCCATCTTAACTTTAATTGTGAATTACATTATTAGCCAAAAGGGTTCTGTATACTACGAAAAAAGGGTTCTTTGGCTTGTAACAATGGTGCTATATAGAACCCTTTTCATAATAATACTACATAGAACCATTTATAACCCATTCTCCATCAATCTGCAGAACCATTTCACCATGCAAAGAACCCTGAACCACGCAAAGGGTTCTTGGAGTGTTTATGGTTCTATATAGATCCATTTTCTTTACTTAAGAACCCTTGAAGAACCATCTTTTTAAGAGTGTAGTTCTAAACTGCCACAATGTGTAGATGTTTAAAATTTACTCCAGATGTTCTGAAGTGGGGAAATGAGGTCTGTGTGCTTCTGCCGCCCTGCTGGATGGGAGTATATAGTCCAGATCCAGAGTAAGTTAATGCCAGACACTTGTGCACTGGAATGCTAATAGCGCCCCCTTGTGGAGAATATGAATAATTCAGGAGGAAATCATTTCTCTGTACATCTGACATTAAAATACAAATCTTTAACTTACTGTTTCTGTTCTCATAGGTAAGATGATCATTTTTTCCATCTACTAAGAGACACGTTTCCCTCAAGAACCCGTTTTATGTCATTTTTAAAAAAAATCATTTGTGCTAATCACTCAAAACTTTGTAGCACCAGCGCTACATGCTCAAAAAGCTCTGAGTTTTCCTGTTTTCCTGAGTATGAAGGATGATCCACACGTGGACTCTTTCCATGTAACACCTAAAATATCCACACTCTTATAAAAGATGGTTCTTCAAGGGTTCTTTAGTAAAGACAGTGGTCCTCTATAGAACCTTGATCACTCAAAGAACCACTTGCATGCTTGAATGGTTCTCTGCATGGTTAAATGGTTCTTCAAATTGATGGAGAATGTGTTATATGGTTCTACAGAGAACCTTTTCAAAAAGGTTTCTGTGTAGCACCAAAAAGGGTTCTGCTGTTGTTATGATGTCAAGGTTGTAATCATAGAAAAACCCTTTTGGTGTAAATATAGGAATCATATTCACTGATAAGGCTTTAACACACTGAGCGTAATTTTATTGGTGTGATTTATTCAGACGCCAATTAATAATTTTTTCTGTGTAATGGATGAAATCTTTTACATTAATGACAATTTTTGGGCAGCAAAGATCCATTTTTTTGTTTGTCCTCACTCACAATGTCAGTGTTTACTTGTTTGTTTGTTGTTTTGTTGCACAAACATGAAATTCCAAAATGTTCTGTAAAGTTTTGATAAAAAAAAATAGATTTTCCAAAATGTGCTGTAAAGTTTTGATTAAAAAAAATGTTTTTTCAAAATGTTCTGTAGAGTTCTGACTTTAAAAAATTGATTTTCCAAAATGTGCTGTAAAGTTTTGATTAAAAAAACAGATTTTTCCAAAATGTGCTGTAAAGTTTTGATGAAAAAAACTGATTATTCCAAAATATTCTGTATATTTTTGATTAAAAATGGATTTTCCAAAATGTGTTGTACAGTTTTGATTAAAAAGAAAAGATTTTTAAAAATGTGTTGTTAAGTTTTGATCAAAAAAATGGATTTTACAAAATGGTCTGTATAGTTCTCATTAAAAAATAGATTTTCCAAAATATGCTGCATAGTTTTGATTAAAAAAAATGGATTTTCCAAAAAGTGTTTGTCATTTTAATCTCAGATTTGATTAAAAAAAAATCCTTTGTGCTAAATATTTGCAACTTTTGTAGCACCAGCGCTACATGCTCAAAAAGCTTACAAACAGCCGTGAGTTTTCCTGGTTTCCGAGCATGAAGGATGATCCAGATGTGAATTTTTTCCATGTAACATTTGAAATATCCATGCTCTTATAAAAGACTGTTCTTCGGGAGTTCTTTAGTAAAGACAGTGATCCTCTACAGAACCTGCAATGTAATAAAAGTGAAATTAAAACCTGGAAAAGAAAAACTAAACACTGAACTACAGTTAAACTATGAATGTGTTCTGAAAGTTCGCTGAAAAAACGAACTAAAGCTGAAAAAAACTTTACAGGAATAGTAAAACTAGACCAGCTCCACAGGAATAAACCCCAGAGTGAGTAAACTAGAATGCAGTAATAGATTTTATGTGCAAATGATGAAGAAGTTTGAAGTAGCTTCACCGCCACTTGGTGTATCCAATCCCGGCCATCCGAGAGTCAAAAGGCGCGGAACGTGTAAAGAGGATCTCTCGCTGTTTTCAATTTAGACTTCCCCGTAAAACCCTCTCGAACTTGAGTGGGTTTTAATTCACACCAAGTTTATTTGAAATGAGACGTGACTCCGCATGTAATCGGAATGACCTGCGAGACGCATCCAGCGACGAGGAGTGCTTTAATTACACTTTCCGACTGAAACCTGAGGACGATGAACTAAGCGGGCCTTAATGAGCTTTAAATGTCTTCCTGTCAGAAGTGTTTTGGGCCCCGTTTGGTGCGGTTTGGTGTTTTCTTATTAGATCCTGCTGTCGTTAGAGCTGCATCTAATTCCCGTCGCCTAATCCGCTTCCAGGCGGCCTGGCGGATCGTCATCTCCGCGCTGTCAGCGAGATAATGATGATATAATAACAGCCTACACGCTTCAGCCATTAAGGAGCGGAGAAAGCGCCGCGATCGTTAAGGAGTGGAATAATTAAAAGCCACCCAAATGAGAGGTGAGAATGAGATCTGCGTTTGAGGACGAGGGAAATAACGGAAGCCGCTCACGCACGTCGTCTACGGCAACGAAAGGAACGTGCGGAGCACTTAAAAGCCTGGGCTTCCCATGAGGCCACTCAGAGCCAGACTTGTGGACAGGGCCAACAGCCTTTCCTAGTAGAGTCATGCGTCCCCTGCCAACTGTGACACCTTTAACAGCGAGACAGGAAAGGGCTCAGGAAAGGTCAGAATGAAATATAGGGAAGACACGTGGCAGCCAGCAGGGGGCGCTGAGCACCAGGAGTATTTACGATGCTTCCAGATGTCATGGGTTGATGCTAATAGGGGGTTTGGAGGAAATTACAAGTCATGATTTTCTGAACACTATTGTGACTGTGATCACAAAATAGAGAACTCTACAGACAATATTGGGAACATTGAGGACTCACTGGGAATTTTGGGAACTCTGAACTCCGGGATATTCTGGGAACAATGTTGGGAATATTGAGAACTCTGAGAACAATCTTGGGAATGTTGAGAACTCTGGGAACAATACTGAGAATACTGGGAACTGAGGAATGTTGAGAACTCTGAGAACAATATTGGGAATATTGAAAACTCTGAAAACAATACTGAGAATATTGAGAACTGAACAATATTGAGAATAGTGAGAACTCTGGGAACAACATTAGAAATGTTGAGAACTCTAGCAACAATATTGAGAATGTTGAGAACTCTGACAACAGTACTGAGAATGTTGGAAGTTCTTGGAACAATATTGGGAATGCTGAGAACTCTCAGAACAATACTGAAGAACCTTAAGACCTCTGAGAACGATATTGAGAACATTGAGAACTTTGAGAACAATACTGCAGAATGTTGAGAACTCTGGGAACAATACTGAGAATATTGAGAATTCTGGGAACAATAATGGGAATTTTGAGAGCTCATGGAACAATATTGAGAACATTGAGAATTCTGGGAACAATATTGAGAATGTTGAAGAGACTAGCAGTGATAGCTTTGTAACTCACTCTATCCAAACCAGTTTTTAAAACTGCTGCCTGTTGTGGTCCATCTCTGCGAAGTCTGCTAATAAAACAGCGCCGCCAGCTGGTGCACCACAGATTTGCGCTCCCTGGTTCCCTTTATTTCATCACTTTACAGCGCAGAGCTTTGCTAGGGAGCTGCTGGGAGGATAAAGGCTACAGTAGAAAATGTGTGAATTTATTTTCACTCAGAAAATCAACTAAACATTAAATGTTTCAGCTCTGCTTTCAAGGAGGAGTTAGCCTGCTTAAATGTTCCACAGAGCTCAACCGAGGGTGCAAATACTCGGACGGAGGGGGTAGAGCATGCTTTCACATCCTAATCGGACGCTGTGTGTTTATGGATCTGCTCCAGTGTGGTTTGTATATTCTGGTCAGAAAGTGGACCGACTGCTAGCTTTTGATAAAATCAGGGCCGTCTTGTCGTGACTGGGCTGCAGCTGAGGGATTCTTGGCGTCCTTTGTGTTGGCAGTGGACGCTGTTAGACTGGAGTTGGTGCAGTTTTATTGCAGTGAGAAGAAAGAGGAGGGTTTTAATCAGGCCTTTCTGATTAAACATTAGCTCTGATTTTGACTGTTTTCATCTTGTAGTTTTTTTATTAGTATTTTCCATTATTTTACGTCTACTAAAATATTTTTTGTCTCCTTTTTTATTAATTTATTTATTATTTTTTGTGTTATTCTCTCACATTACTGTGAAAAGCCCTGCTCCCCCAGCTGAAATGGAGGTTTTCCTCCATTTTGTTCCCAATTTGCTCCGTGCAGTTTGATTTCTTTATGAGATAAGTGATCTAAACTCAGTCAGAAATTGGTGGGGCGTCGCCCCAGCACTCTGAAAAGTGGTGCGTCAAATGCTGTGGTTCCGGCAGTCCTGGGTGTCATGCCTGTATCAGGATCTAAACTACCACACTGGACAGTGTGAGCTGGTCTGTGTGGGGTATTTTGGTGAGGTCAGTCAGAAACTGTTAAAAATGTACTTCGAGTGGTAAAAAGCAAATTAAGTCCTTACCAAGCAAAAGTTTTACTACACACTTCAGTATCATAAGTAATAATAAAGCTTTGTATGAAATAAACCTGGAGTGTTAAGAGGTTTTAAATAGTTTTATTTAACTCAAAATACTTTGTATAAAATGTTTGTTCAAATTATTTATTTAAGTTGAATAAAACTGTTTACTTGTTTTCACGTGTGAGGTAATGTGACCGCGTGTGGTGGATGAGATGAAAACTTCGGGAGGACGCAAAGGTGAGGATCCATCAGTTCTTGTCAGTTTATTGAAGTTTACAAAAAAGTAGGAGAAAAAAAATACAACAAAGGAAAAAGGAAAGGCATAAAAACAGTCACCGGGCTTCCCCCAGCCTCTAGACTATCCCCGTGTCTACGAGCCCGCCTGCTGGGCCCTGCCACCCTTAGCAGACGACACGTCTGCTCCAAGCTGTCGTACCTCTCTCACGTGCACTGCTGCCTTAATGCCTCCCCTTCCCTGGAGCTGACCATCCCAAGGGGTTACAAACAAGAGAAGAATTTAAACCAGTACATAATATACATCATTTTTCATCATCGTTCATTTTTCCATAGAGATCAACGGTGTAGAGCTGGAGCTCCTTATATGGTCATGACTCCACCTACAGAACAATGACACGGATATAGACAGGTATAGGCCACGCCCCCCTCACCTCACATACTGCACAGGGCTTCACAGTGCTCAGTGTGTGTGTTGGGGGGTCTTCAGCTATTCTCTCTGGTGTTTATCAGTCACGCTGCCATGGCGACCACATGAGGATCTCATTAGAAGGTGTATCAGAGCCCATCTGTGTGTCCCCTGTCAGTCTGTCTGTTACAGCACAGGAGAGCTACTGCATACTGATACTGCCATACACACTCGCTCTTTCTGTCTGTCTCTCTCTCTCTGTCTGTGTCTCTTTCTCTCTCTTTCTGTCTCTCTCTCTCTCTCTCTCTCTCTGTGTCTCTCTCTCGCTCTGTCTCTCTCTCTCTATGTCTCTCTCCCTCTTTCAGTCGCTCTGTCTCTCTCTCTCTCTATGTCTCTCTCTCTCTCTTTCTGTCTCTCTCTCTCTTTCTGTCTCTCTCTCTCTCTCTCTGTGTCTCTCTCTATCATCACGTCTGTAAGGTCCAGTTTTGCCGAAGCAAAATAACAATAACAACAATGCCAAAAACAAACATGAACGCATAATAACAATATATCACATTATAACAGTAATGACAACAACATTGTTGACTTTATTCAAAGGAAAAAATGTATAATTTGAAATAATTCAGAGTGAGTAATTATACAAATTTGGAAAGTTTTTTTTAAATGTATACATATGTGTAGTGTGGGGTCCTTAGTCCTGCAAGTTCCTGGGCACAACAATCACCAGAGACCTGAAGTATGACAGCAACATCAGCTCCATCACCAAGAGAGCCCAGCAGAGGATGTACTTCCTGCGCCAGCTGAGCAAGTTCAACCTGCCCCAGGAGCTGATGGTGCGGTTCTACACAGCCAGCATAGAGTCTGTCATCACCACGTCCATCACAGTGTGGGGCAGCTCAGCCACCAGGCATGACCTCCACAGACTGCAGCACATCATCAGGTCTGCAGAGAGGACAACTGGAGTTAAGCTGCCCACACTGCTGGAACTGCGTGCCTCCAGAACCAGGAAGCGTGCAGAGAAGATCTCCACTGACTCGTCTCACCCCAGACACCACCTGTTCCAGCTCCTGCCCTCAGGCCGGCGCTTCAGCCAGATGAGGATTTGGACATCCAGGCTATAGAGGAGCTTCTTCCCACAAGCCATCTCTCTCTTAACCAGTTAAAATATTACACATAAACAATATTCCAGCTTCATACTACACTTCATAAATACTGGTATATAGTATCAAACTCAACTCCATCCTCTGGAACTGCCGCCTCAAACCAGTGTTTATTCTAGCATCTTACTTACCTGCCTTATTACCCCACTTATCTGACTGTTACCTCACTTACCTGCCTTACTACCCCACTTATCTGACTGTTACCTCACTTACCTGCCTTACTACCCCACTTATCTGACTGTTACCTCACTTACCTGCCTTACAACCCACTTATCTGACTGTTACCCCACTTACCTGCCTTACTACCCCACTTATCTGACTGTTACCTCACTTACCTGCCTTATTACCCCACTTTTCTGACTGTTACCTCACTTACCTGCCATATTACCCCACTTATCGGACTGTTACCTCACTTACCTGCCTTATTACCCCACTTATCTGACTGTTACCTCACTTACCTGCCTTATAACCCCATTTATCTGACTGTTACCTCACTTACCTGCCTTATTACTGTGAGCTCCTGTCACCAAAACCAAATTCCCTGTATGCGTCAGCAAACCTGGCCAATAAAGCTTGATTCTGATTCTGATTCTGATTCTGATCCTGATTAAATTAAAAGGGTTGAACTTTCGTTTTGGTGTGTTAACAGTTTAAATGAAAGGGTTTTTTTCTGAATTCTGTATTGGCCGTCGGTTATTCAGGGGACCAAACTGAACTAAAAGAGCTGATCAGGCCCTGTAAGAGCTCTGCTGGCAGAGAGGGGAGGAGTCACTGGGACAGGTGACTGGAACCAGGAAGAGGGAGGAAAAGAAAGTTTGGCCATGTGGAAGTGAGGGTGGTGATGTGTTTGGGGGAAAAGGAGCAGCACATCCCAAAGCCAACCACCCTACATGGGGACTAAAGCCCTCGGCCGAGGATTCGTCAGAAGGAGCAGGACGAGGGCAGGGAGGAGCTCGAAGGTGGATTTCCTCTGATGGTCTTGGGAGTAATCTGAAATCGGTGAGATCTGCCCCGGAGTTTTCTGTTTTACTAAGGAACTGTGGGATTTGGGATTCTCTCTCCCCTTCTCTCTCTCTCTCTCTCTCTCTCTCCTTTCCATCTTTCTCTACTCTGTTTTTCTCCATACATAATTCTCTATATTTCTCTCTCTCTCTACTCTCTCGCTACTCTCTCTCTCTCTACTCTCTGTCTACCCTTTGTCTACTCTTTCTGTCTTTCTGTCTTTCTCTTTTTCTTATTCCTCTCTCTGTATCTGATCTTACACTACATGTTTTCTCCCTCTGTCTTCCTTAAGCTTTGCTCTCTCTGTCCTCTCCATCCTCTTCATTGCCCCACTCTCTCCCTCTCTCTCTCTCTCTCCATCGTGAGGACTCTTCAGAAGGCTGCATTGTGTGATTGGGAGTGATCGGCTCTGTTGTTTTTATTGTTGGAGAGTTTTTCGAGTGCCTGCTGTCAGCTGGAGCTTCATTCACGCTCCGAATAACAAACATGCCTCACGTCCTCTCCCAGACAACAGCATCTGAAACTGAGCACCCATCAGAGCGGGGTGGTGGGGGGGGGCAGTTTCTAGATGAATTCTGAGTGTCATTTTGTAATAGAGGGCTCAGTGAGAGCAGAGTATCACACTGCACACCGTCTGATAACTGCTCCTCTGTCTATTCTCTACAGATGAGTCAGACTGTCGCTAAAGTTGTAGTTCGCAAAAAATCCCCTCCTCACCCCAAACGCGGTCGGTCAGCCGAGACGTGTTCAGTGTGTGGAGTTCACTTCTTTAGTTTTAGCTCTGGAGTTACGAGGTTAATGTAGCTTATACCCCACCAATTAGCATGAGTGCGTGCCTAAATGACCACACATTCACCTTAAACTGTGGAGGTGGTCAGTGTCTCTACTAGATTATGTGACTTCTAAACACTGTGACCCCGTCATGCATCTTGAGTATCAGGATTATCTCTGGAGGCCGAGCCACATAAAACCACGTGTAAACGAAGCCAAGATGCATTTAAAACAGATACAAATCTGCCCACTCAGACCACTTTAGGAGGTGGACTGAGACACATTTGAGCCACATGTTATAGCAGCGTAAACACATCTGTCTTTCCAAGACACATTCAACTACCAAACTCCTCCCAGTACAACCGAAATCCCTCAAAGCACAAAGGAAACCCCTCCCAGTACAACCAAAACTCCTTCAAGTACAATTAAACTCCTCCCTGTGCAACCGAAACTCCTCCCAGCACAACAAAAAATCAACCCCCCCCACTACAACCGAAACCCCTCCCAGCATAACTGAAACCCCTCCCTTTACAACCAAACCCCCCCAATATAACCAAAACCCCTCCCGGTACAACCGGAACTACACCCAGTACAACCAAAACCCCTCCCAGCACAAAAGAAACTCATCCCAGTACACCTGAAACTCCTCCGGGCACACCTGAAGATCTTCAGGTACAACCGAAACTACACCCAGTACAACTGAAACCCCTCCCAGCATAACTGAAACCCCTTCCAGTACAATTGAAACTACACCCGGTACAACCAAAACTACACCCAGTATAACAGAAACTCCTCTCCATGCAGTTTGTTAACTGGACACATGGTTTGTGTCATGGAGGATGCAGATAGACAAAACTAAATGCTTAACAGTAATATGGACAGACACTACTGTGCAAAAGAAACTGGAGACGACTCAATAAACAGTTGGTAATTTGTTTCTGTGTAACAACCAGATTGGAATTCCCCGTCCCGATTTCACTCTGACTAACCTTTCACTACCAAGCGTAAATGCATGGGCCTAAAATCTTATCAGGATACAATCCAGATACCAGATACATGAAGTGACCAGTTGTAAACGGGGTCACTGTGGCTCATTGTTATCCAAAAAGTATGAATTTGCAAAGTTAAGCTGATAACACATTAACACAACTACACTTTAACTCAAAACCAAGGCTTTGCGTAGCTACTGTCAGGCTGGATTCAGTGATTTTGCACGAAAGCCAAACTCACATCTGACACCACCAGCATTAGTGATTAATTTGTGATTGACTACACAAAGTCATATGATTAACCATGATTTTGTGAGTTCAGACCATGCCTTAAACATGGTGGTGGTAGTATGAGGGCCGACTGAGGAGAGCTCTGAGAACTGGGGCTGCAGTCCTGGGCAGCTTCTGCCTGTGGCTAGAAGGCCGGACCCCCTCATAGCTGTAGTAGGACTGATGCAGGACTGAGGAACAGGGAGGAGATGGGGTGGCGGTGGGGATTGCAAACACTTCGTCACCAGAGCAGAAGGTGAATTTTTAGGGGGTTAGATTAGAATAAGGAGGGGTTTCAGCCATGTTCCTCCCCCCAAACTTCAGTTTTTTTTTTTTTTGTTTGTTTTTTTATTGCACTCTATTCAGTATTAACAATTATACATTTAAATCTCACACAGCAGGCCAACATACATAGGATTTTAAGAAAGATTTTCTATGTAAGTCCACAGTGGGACCCAAAGTTTCCAGAATTTGTCCGTCTGGTGACGTAGATCGTAGGTCAGTTTTTCCAGGGGAAGCAGAGTTGCAGCTTGGGAAAGCCACTGCTCAATAGATGGTGAAGAGGGGCTGGCCCATCGAATTAGGATACATTTTTTTGCCAGAAATGAAAACATTAGAAACAAAAATTTGCCATCAGTATCAAAAATATGTTCTGCTCCTATTCCCAAAAGATACAGGGCAGGGGATTTCTGAAATTGTGTCTGAAGGATATTTTCTACCGTGATGTGTACTCTATCCCAGAAAATGCCAATTTTTTTACACTGCCAAAAGGCATGAAAAAACGTTCCTTTTTCAGTTTTACATTTAAAACACAAATTAGTTCTGTCTGGAAACATCTTCTGTAGGCGAACAGGTGTAAAGTATATCCTATTCATGAATTTAAAGTTAAGCTCGTGAACACCAGATGAGGTACACCTGGGAAACAGACCTTTACAAATATTGCACCAGTCCTCTTCTGAGATAGGTTGGTCTAAGTCCCTTTCCCAAATTCCCCTCAGAGTGTCTGACGATGGTTTAACACTCTTTAGCAAAATGCCATGAATTAGTGAAATCAATCCTCTAGTCTGGTCCTTCTTAGCTAGCAACACTTCAAGATCGGTTAATTCCTTTCTAAATCTCCCATCCTTAATGGCTGAGGTGATCAGGTGACGAATCTGAAGATATTTGAAAAAATCTGACCTAGGTAACTCATATTCTTCTTGCAATTGTGTAAACGATTTGAGCAAACTACCAGAAAACATATAAGAAATGTTTTTGATCCCTCTGTTAAGCCAAGCTGAGAGTCCAGAGTTACTCAGCTGAGAAGGTAAATCTGGGTTGTGGGCCAGAGGGGACAGTAGTGAAAGACAATGAGGAATCTTAAGATATTTCTTAACATCTGTCCAGGCCATAAGGGTATTGTGTAAAATAAAATTCTCAGAGACACACCTCACCTTTGCAGCATCATTAATAAACGGTAAGCAATCAAGAGGAATAGGGCTACATGCCCCTGTTTCCATAGAGACCCAGCGAGAATCCAACCTATTTGTACACCAGCTGATCATATGCTTTATTTGAGATGACCAATAATACAACTGCATATTAGGCACACACGCACCACCTTCCTCCTTCGCTCTTATTAATCTAGAAAATTTAAGTCTTGGCCTTTTATTATTCCATATAAATTTTGAGAAACTTTTCTCTAGATCCTTGAAGAAAATTGTGGATAAATGGCAAGGGATTGACTGAAATAAATAGAGTAAGCGAGGGAGGATATTCATTCTTATTATGTTTACCCTGCCAAATAAGGAACAAACTTCAGTTTTAACTAAATAAAATGTTTTAATTGCTTGGCAGCCCCACTATAAACACTAATAAAACACCTTCATTCTCAAAGAAACACCATAAATCTCCACAACCACAACCATTCTCAAACAACTTTATGATTCTTCACCAAACACCAGTATTATCCAAGACCACCATTCTTGAACAACTAACAACCTCACGTGTTGGGTCATGTGCCATTCCTGTGTGAGACTCTTGAAAGTCTCCAGAATGTTCTCCTCCACTCACACTGGTTCTTTTGGGGTATCAGTTGAAAATCTGGAGAACTATAAAGCTGCATGTGAAGAAGTGTTTATTTGTGTTGTGTATTGTGTTGGTGTTTCAGAGACAATGTTGGTTTTGGTGACCAAAGATGTGGAGAACACTGGTGTTATTTGGAGAATGTTGACGTTTGGGAATGATGCTGTGCGTTAGAGAATGATGAAATTTGGGTCAGAATGATGGTGTTTGGGGAGAATGATGGTGTTTGGTGGAGAATATTGATGCTTGGTGGAGAATGTTGGTGTTCAGTGGAGAATGTTGGTGTTCGTGGGGAGAATGTTGGTGTTTGGTGAAGAATGATGGTGTTCGGAAAATGTTGGTGTTATGTAGAGAATGATGGTGGTTGGTGGAGAATGATGGTGGTTGGTGGAGAATGATGGTGTTTGGTGAAGAATGATGGTGTTTTGTAGAGAATTATGGTGTTTGGTGTAAATTGGTGTTTTGTAGAGAATGTTGGTGTTTGGTAGAGAATGATAGTGTTAAGTGGAGAATGTTGGTGTTTGTGGGGAGAATGATGTTTGTTTTTTGTACTCTATGTATCATCTTTGTTCTCTTGGATATTATCTTATGTTTAATTTATTTAGATTTCAATTACAGTTGTCTTCAATAATACCTCTGGTTACTTTGTTGGTTGTGGTGTTAATGATGTGCTGAGGTGAAAACATTCCCTCTAAAGATCTTGAAAACTAAAAGATTGTGTTGTTTAAAAATTATTTTAGAGCTGATCACTGATGACTGACCTGCGAGAGATGAGGTGTCACTGCTCCGGAGTGAGGGAGAGCTGTGAGCACTGTTTAAAATCATTAATCAGTCTTCAAACTCTGAGTGAGAGTCAATAATGGACATCTGTCTCTGTAGCTTTCAGCGCTGTTTCTGAAGTCCTCCGATGTCTCAGGAATGTCTGGGGAACTTTGGAGTGTCTGACGTAAATGCCTGAGACGCTGATCAGACAGTGAAGATTCAGCTGAGAGAGTCAGGCATTCATTAGCATGTGGGAAGTTCAGCAGTGATGGTACAACCATAGAAACAAACTGGAACTGTAAAGCTCAATACTTTTAGGAGCAAAAACAAACATGATGTCGTTTTTTTCCAGATTTATCAGTGTGTGGGACGTAAACAGAGAGATTCAGAGTGGTTTGGTGTGAAATGGTTTAGATGTCTTTACAGTGGTGGTGATGGGAACCAGGGGTCGCCATGACTACAACACAAATATAGACATTTTATTAACTATCCAGAACCACCAGTGAACCTACACGAGTCTTCTGAGTCTATATGGAATGTTGATGATGGAAAATGTGGTTTTCTTTGGGGACTATTTTGTCTCAGTTCTCAAAACTATCATAAAACAGTGTCTCAGTCATCAGGCAGTGAATTCATAACCATTTCATGCGTAGCTACTGTCAGGCTGGATTCAGTGATTTTGCACGAAAGCCAAGCCCACATCTGACACCACCAGCGTTAGCGCTGCTAATACGTAACGTGCCTCTTTTCACAGCATTTGGCGGAAAACAATGGACGCCTCAACCTCCAGCAACTTAACAGTAGCAATTGCTAAACGAATAGCCACAGCATGCACTCTGGTTTACACAGTGACAGACAAAGGTCTGTGCAACATAATTCAGGTCGCGTCTAATGACTCAACTTATGAGCTGCCCATGAGAGCCACGGTCAGCAGTAGGATACAAGAGCTGTATGAAACAAACAGGACAAAACTAGCTGAACAGTGACTGTCACGTTTACTGCAGAGCGAATAAAATTAATTTTACATTTTTTATTGTTCCAGTTACATAAACTTGTAAAGTAAATTTGTATGAAACATGCTGTGTCCACTTTTCTTAACACCACAATCTTTCACTGGGGTAGAATTTCAACACTAATTTGTGATTCATTTGTGATTGACTACACAAAGTCATATGATTAACCATGATTTTGTGAGTTCAGACCATGCCTTAAACATGGTGGTGGTAGTATGAGGGCCGACTGAGGAGAACTCTGAGAGATGCAGTCCTGGGCAGCTTCTGCCTGTGGCTATAAGGCTGGACCCCCTCATAGCTGTAGTAGGACTGATGGTGGTACTTTTTTACTATCCAGAACCTACACGAGTCTTCTGAGTTTATATGGAATGTTGATGATAGAAAATGTGGTTAAGTTTTCTTTGGGGACTATTTTGTCTCAGTTCTCAAAACTATCATAAAACAGTGTCTCAGTCATCAGGCAGTGAATTCATAACCACTTCATGTAGGAACTTTCTGTGAGGGAGCTTTTAGAGGTGGACGCCTGGTTCCTATCACCACCACTGAACAATTCTGACTCTAGAACAGAGCGTTTCACACCAAACCACTCTGAATGACTCTGCTTACATCTTCATCATTTAATAGCCTGTTTGCATATGGCATCACATCACTGCATTGCAGTGGTGCAAACTGTAGATGGAGGGCAGGAGGTGATTTTCTACACAGGAAGCTGTCACAAACTCTCAAAATGGCTGAGGTTTGCTTTGTGTATGGTTGCTCAAATCAATCTGAGAAACCATGAGGAGCTTTTATCGAGCACCAAAAGTTATTATTTATGAAGGAGAAAAATGAGAGAAATTAACCAAAAACACCAGCGCCATTTAAGGTGGAACAGGAAAATTCGAATAGGAAGCCAACTTCAGCCTCATAAAGTTTCCCGCTTTCATACCTTTTCATATCTTGATAGCAGACAAGTCTTTCAGTTCAGCTGAAAAATCGCTCCTCTTCATAACAGAAGGATCACGTAAAACTTACTGACTTACCAACCGCTTCACTGCTCACCGTAACGCCTCCACACTGAAGCCTTTGACAGTTTTACTTTCACTTTTGCCAGATGCTGTCCTACTGGCATCATCATGGGGCCGCTTCTTGCCAGCTTCACCATCAAGCTTCACCATGCCAACTTCTCATGAAGCCTCTCAGCAATGTCCCTGCCATCATCGTCTTTTGCTGTGCTCTTTCTCTCTTGCCATTTGCCTGGAAGTTCTTTGCGGTGCTGTTTTTCCCCAGGCCGCTGGGGGAAATTGCTATCCCACTTCTGACACCAGTGTGGCATCGACAGAAGAAAAAGCGAAGGGGACGCCATGATTCTGGCTGGAATTCTGTGGAAAAGCTCATACAGAGCACTAAAACAATGGGGGAGGTCACCAATAGCCACCAGCATACCATGAGCCTTTGATCGCGGCCATCTGCATAGCCAGGCCCCAGAGTCTTTCAGAGTCAGCGCCAGCCAATAGTAAGTCGCTACAATATGCGGTAAGTTTCTGTTTATACCTTTCTCTTGCAGTATTGTCTAAACTAGTACAGTACAGGCTTATCTCCATCTCACCAATTCTGCTTTTCATGTCCTACCCTCCTTCTGGAATCATGTGACAACCAATCATGTAGGAAAATGGTGGAACTCTTCTTTAAATAAAGGACTGAAAGGACAGCTGGGTTTCCAGTTAGCACGGGCAGTGATGTTGTGCAACAAGTGAAAAGTTGGCTCTTGGCAAGTCGGCTTAATTGTAATGTTTATTCTTGAAACTTTCAGAAGAATCACTGCTTGCTTCCGTACTCTGGTCCTGTAGGTTAGGCCTGTTTGTACCGGTGAGTGTGGACAGCTGTTAGACAAGCAGAGAGAGAGAGAAAGAGAGAGAGAGAGACCTCTAGCAGTGCAGAGGTTCTTTTCAGGTTAAGGCTTTATTACTGCCACAGAGATCAAAGGACCAAGAAACAGGAAGACGCCCGCAGAGAAAAAAAAACAACAAAAAACAAACGGAGAAAGAGAGAGTGACAGAATAAAGACAAAAAGGCGCTTGAAGTTGTTCACTTTCACTTGACATTGACTTTGTTTTATTTGCTGCAGTGTTTATTTCTTTTTTTCCACCTGTGAATAAATATTTTTCTTGTGACTGAATGTGAGCGTTCAGGATGGATGTAAACATCCCGCCGTTCTTTCTCTGCCGTCCGTCTCCTTCCTGTTTAATTGCAGCAGATTTGATCTGAGTAAATAAAGCCAGTAAGATTCTTTACATTTAAAAGGTCTGAATTCTCCACTCTCGGCTTCATGACTCAGCTGGGACGACTTGGTGACCAAAGATGTCCAACAAGATGCCTTCAACTCTCAGACGCCTACAGTTTTATAAAAGATGGCTCTTCAAGGGTTCTGTAGTAGGTTCTGGTTCTATGAGGACGGTTTGCATGCTTAAGTGATTCTTCGCAAGGTGAAATGGTGCTTCAGATTGATGGAGAACGTGTTGTACATGGTTCTGTAGAGTACCAAAAAGGGTTCTGCTATAGTTACAGTCTCAAGCTTGTACACAACAGAAGAACTTGGCGCCATCTTTAGCCAGTTAAGCGTAACATGGTTCTTCCAGTTTTCAAGGTTCTATATAGAACCATTGTCCTTACTAAAGAACCCTTGAAGAATCATCTTTTATACCTTTCATTTTGCTTATTTACACAACTTCTTGCAACATTATTTAAATGCAATTCCATTAATTATTATATAATCAATTCACTTTCTGCAAAAAAAAAGTTTGTACACAATCATAACTTTCCAACAAATTCAAATAATAATGAAATATTTCCTCTTCCACTCACAGACAGTCACGCGTTCTGGATTGAAAGTTTAGAATCCGCACTTTCCACACTGTTCTTCACCTGTTCCTCACCTGCTCTACCTGGTGTATGGGCTCTACCTGTTTCCTGTTGCTCTGCCTTCTACCTGCACCTCTATGTCAGCATACTTCCTGTTAACTTCCCCGCCTGTTGTCTGTTATACTTTTTCTGTTCGTCTATTTTTCTGTTTACTCTTTAGCTGCTCTGCCTTCTACCTGCTCCACCTGTTCTACTTAGTTCCTGGTACCTGCTCTGTGTTACCTGCTCTATTTTCCTGCTTACTTCATGATATGTGCTGTAACTGACACTCCTAACCTGGTCTACTTGTCATCTGTTCTACCTGATCTACCTTTTCTACTTTCTGTTAATTGTTCCACCTGTTACCTGCCATGCCTTATCTATTTCCTGCTACCTGTTTTACCTGTTACCTGCTATACCTTGTATACTTCCTGCTACTTGTTCTAGTTGTTATGTGCTCTGCCTTTTTTACTTACTTCCTGCTACATGTTACCTGCTCTACCTTTTCTGCTTACTTCCAACTACCCGTTCTACCTGTTAACTGTTCTGCATTGTCTACTTCCTGCTATCTGTTCTACTTGTTATGTGCCATGCCTTGTCTACTTCCTGGTACTTGTTACCAGCTCTACCTTGTTTACTTACTTCCTGCTGCCTGTTACCTACTCTACCTTTTCTACTTACTTCCTACTGCCTGTTCTACCTGTTACATGCTCTACTGTGTCTACGTACTTCCTGCTATCTGTTCTATCTATTACCTATTGTACCTTGTCTACCTACTTCTTTTTACCTGTTCTACCTGTTAACTGTTTTGCCTTTTCTACTTACTTCCTGCTACCTAGTACCTGCTCTACCTTTTCTACTCAATTCCAATTACTTGTTCTACCTGTTACCTGATTGGTCTTCTTTATTTACTTCTTACTGCCTGTTCTACCTGTTAGATACTCTAGCTTGTCTACTTACTTCCTGCTATCTGTTTTTACATGTTACCTGCTCGGCCTTTTCTACTTACTTCCTACTACCTGTTCTACCTGTTCTACCTGTTACCTGCTCTACCTTGTCCACTTATGTCCTACTACCTGTTCCACCTGTTTCCTGCTCTACCTTGTCCACTTATTTCCTACTACCTGTTCCACCTGTTTCCTGTTCTACCTTGTCCACTTATTTCCTACTACCTGTTCTACCTGTTACCTGCTCAGCCTTTTCTACTTACTTCCTACTTTATGTTCTACCTGTTCTACCTGTTAACTGTTCTACCTTGTCTACTTACTTCCTGCTACTGTTTTGCCTGTAACCTGCTTGGCCTTTTCAATTTACTTCCTAATGCCTGTTCTATCTATTACCTACTCTACTTTTGTCTACTTATGTCCTGCTATCTGTTCTACCTGTTACCTGCTCTACCTGTTAACTGTTCTGCCTTTCATACTTGCCTCCTGCTACCTGCTCTACCAGTGCCACTTGCTAACTGCTCAAAGTTGCACTTGTTTTCTGCTCTGCTTGCTATCCACTCTGCCTGTTATCTAGTCTACCTGTTAATTAATCTACACACTACCTGCTACGTGCTTTACTCTCTATCTGCTGCGCCTGTTACCTGCTCTACTTGTTACCTGTTCTACATAATATATTCTACTTGCACTACCTGCTACATGTATCACTTATATGCTCTCTCTACTACCTGATCCACCTGTAACCGTCTCTACCTGTGGTCCAGATTTCACTACAGCGGTCAGTGTAAAGGTGGCAGATATGGAGCTGTCAGTGGGTCAGTGAGGATCCAGAGGTCAGGGTTTTGCTGCACAGCTGAAGGCCATTGTTCATTCCACGGTTCTATCCTGACATCTCCAGCACGGTGGGAGTTTAATTCTCTCTGTACGTGTCCCTCTGTTGGACCACTCTGCTCTGCTGTGCGCCCCCTGCTGGAATGGAAGATTGGGTCATGTGGAAGAATGAACCCACGCAGAGCAACAAAGTGAAAGCTCAGTGTGATCATATGAGGCTAGCTGTGGGCTACAAAGCTGTAAAATTCACCTGTACGGCTGCCGCACCTGAAAGCAGAGTGGACGATTTAAAGTGGAAACAAAGGAGAGTTTATTTAACTTTGTTTATAGTCAAACTCTACAGGCAGAAATCATTTTGATCCAGTCCATTATTTGTCTGATATTTGAATAAATTGCGTCTACAACAGATGCAATAAACTGCGATCAGAAAAACAGTCAAAAGAAACATGGATTTCAGCTTGTTTTGTCAACATTTGGCCAACTGTATCATTTAAATAATGAAGGCTTAGCTCCACCCACTCTCAGCACAACCATCAACCCGTGTCATATCTCACAGAAAAGCTTATTTCCTGTAGAACCTAACTAGAACATCCAAATATTGTATATTTTCTTTGTGCTAATGACGACATTCACGCAAATGTTATGTTTTCTGGACAATACTCGTTCTGCAAATGACAGTTTCAGCTTTTCTCCACATTTAGAATCCAAAATCTTACTTTCTAGCATTTATGAGATTTTACATGTTCATTTCTAACCACATTTTGACAGATATTACAGAAGGATTTCCAGTAACCCTTTACAATAACCTAATAACCACAGCTTAAACATTACATAACAGTTTTCTAATGGTAGTTAATAATTATTTAACTGTAATTTCTGCATTCATAGGTGCTACTATTTTTATTATGAACTGTTTACTTAATGACAATGTATTAAATTTAAGCATAATTAATGACATGTTATGAATACATTATAAAGTCACACCTTTATAATATGGGCCCAATTAATGCTTATGAATGTTTAAAAAGTATATATTAACCACTTTAATGATTAATTAAGAATTAACATCACAATGATGCAAATACATAAATAATCATATTCAATACGCTAATATAGGATAACAATATAATATAAACAAAAACACAGACAAACTTTGCTCTGCTTTAAGCTTTAGCTCCGCTATAGTCGCTTTTCTCGCATCTCCAGCAGGAAACTTTTCTGCAAAAGTAGAACAGTTTCTTGTAAAACGTCTCAAAGTCCAACTTTTTATGAGCCTGAAGTCGCTTCCACTTCACCAGCTTCTTGTTCAAATTGTCCCATTCCCGTTCGTTAAATGGTGCCTGAGGTGCCAGAATGTAACTGCTGCCTCATTTAAGGTGGAACGGGACAATGTGAATGAGAATCTGACTTGAGTTTCGCAACTTTTTAGTGATTGACAGTTTCTCGTTGCAGATTAAACTTATCAGGAAACCAGCTGGAGTGATTATAAACACAAAGTCCATTCATCTCCAAATTATCGATGTTTGCTTTCAGTCTCTCTCTTTGCCGTTTCGTTAGCTAGGTGAGATTGTCTGCGTTGCTATGGTGACTGTAGTCTGTGCACTGATCTTCAGGGTTAAAGGGTGAATTAGCAGTTCTACATTAACTCCAGAGTTTAAGACCATTTATTGTTAAACTGTGTTGAACGATCAGCAGAGCTTTATTTTACTGTAAAGGAGGATTATTTTATTTTTACCTACAAATCTGATTCAGCTGTGGAGCCACAACAGGGCAGTAAAAGAGCCACAGGCAGGATCTCAGCCTCATATTGCCGACCACTGAACTAGATGATTACTATGTAGTTATTTATAATTATTATAAATTGCTTTTATTATTTTATTTATTATTATTATTATTATTTTATTATTTATATTATATTAAATTTTATTAAATTATATCATTTTTGAGTCAAACAACATTCACAAATCTACAATTACAGATAATTTCCTACAATTCAAAATATTTTTATATGCCACTAAGAATCTCAAATGGCACCATTTAGTAATGCATATGTAAGTAAAATATAACCAATAACAAACTACTTAATAATGTTAAGATGCTGTTGATTAGGGCTTGTGATTATGAAACACCACCAGATTTCCAGATATATGGCTCATGGTAGGATTTATGACATTATATGATACAAAATGACTTTGAAATGACAATTAATAGTGTTTTGTTGATTAAACAGTAAAAAAAATTCCAATATTCTGTCCTGAATGCAGGGCGGCGCGGTGACGCAGTGGGTAGCCCTGTCGCCTCACAGCAAGAATGGCCTGGGTTCGATTCCCGGCCGGGTGACCAGGGTCATTTCTGTGTGGAGTTCTCCCCGTGTCTGCGTGGGTTTCCTCCGGGTACTCCGGTTTCCTCCCACAGTCCAAAAACATGCAGTCAGGCTGATTGGACTAAAATTGCCCCTAGGTGTGAGTGTGTGTGACTGTGTATGTCTGTCTGCCCTGCGATGGATTGGCAACCTGTCCAGGGTGTATCCTGCCTTCCGCCCAATGACAGCTGGGATAGGCTCCAGCACCCCACCGCGACCCAGAAGGATAAGCGGTTTAGATGATGTATGTATGTATGTCCTGAATGCAGGAAACATTTCATTTCTTACATCTTAAAGATATGCAAATGTATGCATGTATACTATGTCTCATTTGCATATTAAAATGTATTTTTTTAAACATTCAGTGCGAAAAGTACTTGTGGGAATGTCAGGAACCAGCAGGCAAACATTCACTGTTAAATCTATAGTTTTAAAAACTGCCCATATTCACCTGCAGCGTCGCCTTAAACAGATAATCAAACAGAAGGCTGGGTTTAATGGTGAATATTATTCAGGAAAAACGCTGTTTTATATTCCGGTCCATGCCGGTCGGTCGGCCGGAGCAGGGAAGCCTTATTATTCACCACAGTGTCTGCGTGCTGAATCTAAAAGTGCTTACTCTGCAGCTAGCGCTCCTCCGTTTGGCCGCCGGTGACTCAGAAGTGCTTACGTTTACAGTTCTCTCTATTTATTCACTCGTTCTCTCCTCCCTCGCTCGCTGGCGGTGACCTCTGACCTTAAACAGCCGTGTTCGGGGCCTTCCTGTCCCTTTCGATCGGGCCTGCTGCTAACAGCGTGCGCTCACACATACGCGCCGGACTATTAAGTAGAAATGACTGGAGGTGAGATAAAGGAGGAAAGCATTGACCTGCAGTCAGTGTCCAGAGTCCAGCTGTCAAAACACTGAACGCAGGACGCCGCTGTGGACAGTCAGTCTGGAAGCTTCCTCTCCGCGCTGCTGTGGTTGGCGCTGCATGTGCTGATATCAAAATTTATATTGGGGTAATTATTTAAGCTTTTGATACAATATACTACATTAGCGTTATAATGTAATGTAAAATGCTTAAAGCCAAAGTATATTCTAAATTAATTTTAGAGCTTCAGGGAACCAAAATCTGTGTTCTTTGTTTTTGAGTTTGTTAATGTTGTTCTTATAGGCCACAATCTACAAACCTTATTTCTGGAAAAGGTTTGTAAAATGGATTAAAAAACAAAAATGTGATTTGTTAATTTTCTAGAACCTTTATTTAATTGATAAAAGTACAAAGAAATGATTTTTAATGTTTCGGCTGACAAATTTGATTTTACTTTGTAAATATAAGCAAATTTTGAATTTGAAGAGTTTAAATTTGAGAAAGCTAACCACTCAGCGAAACTTAACCACACAGTGAAAGCTAACCACCCAGCGAAAGCGAACCACACAGCGAAAGCGAACCACACAGCGAAAGCGAACCACACAGCGAAAGCGAACCACACAGCGAAAGCTAACAGGTAGCATAACAGACCATCTGCATACTCGGTTCTACACTTCACTTATGCTTTTGTGTTTAGTTCTGCGTCAGTGCTGTAGCAGGATGTAGCTGAGGACTGTCAGTCATGCACACTCATTAGAATATTAGGCCACGCCCTAGACAGTCCTAAGAACTGAAGAGCAGTGTTTAAGACGTGTTTAATTATATTTCTTCTTGCTTTTCTCATTCAAATTTTGCTGAATGTTAATTGATGTTCACTGTGTTTAATTAGCATACAGGCCTTTTTGGAGCTGAGAATCTCATGAATGTTCGTCAGCCATGCATATCATGATATAACATACTTGATATGGAAGCCTTTAGTTTTTAACTAGTAACAGCTTTCACTGCCACGATAATGCTAATTTCTTAGCATTATCATAGCTGGCGTTTCCGAATCAGCACCAAGCGAATGGTTTAATGCTAAGCAGCTCCAGCACACAAGGACATTTGAATCTTTCGACAGTAATTCAGGTCACGTTTTTACTTTGTATGTTCCAGTTTTACAGTGAATCTTTCATAAACATTTTAACTTCAAGCCAAACTACTACTGGATTAGCCTGTTAGCTCTCTGCTGATCTGGGTGTTAAATAACGTAGAGCATATTTACGACCATTTAAACCTTTTACTTCATACACCGAACTTTTGAGTGCAAACATGCATATACATACATCAAATTAGCAAACGTCCAGCACGTTTAGTTGGCACAGAAAACTTCACGGCACCAAGAGCAAAGGGGACAGTAAGTAAGCTTAATGCTCATTGGCCAAAGCATCAGCAGTACTAATTACAGTATTTGACTTGACACTAATTACTCACCACAGTACATGAAAGGTCAGTAACCACTTTCTATCTGCTTGTAGAACATCTGGTGAGATTTTTGGACCATGCAGTTTATCCACCTTGCAGTTACTGACCCTGTCATGAACATCTACCACACACTGATCACGAGTTTATATTGCCTTTCATAGGTAGGACTGTTCTTTTCACCAGTTAAACAGAATGTTTGGGTTTTGTTTCATCACTCTAATCACTGTAAAATCCCAGGTTAATGACATACTAAGGCTTATTATTCAGTAACTGGTTGACGTGAACTGGTTGAGCTATGAAATAAAATTAGTTTGAAAAAAACGTTGGGCCAGCCAGTGGGCCCTGGCCATTTCAGGGGTCAAGCCTAGAGCCTGAATTTCCAACAAACACAAACTTCATTATTCCTCAACTATTGCCATCATTATGTACCAGACATTATTATTCTCCACCAAACACCATCATTCTCCACCAAACACTGTCATTCTCTACTCGATACCATCATTCTCCACCAAACACCATCATTCTCTACCAAACACCATCATTCTCCACCACTGTCATTCTCTAGTCTATACCATCATTCTCCACCAAACACCATCATTCTCCACCAAACACCGTCATTCTCCACCAAACACCATCATTCTCCACAAAACTCTGTCATTCTCTACTCTATACCATCATTCTCCACCAAACACCAACATGCTCCACCAAAGACCTTCATTCTCCACAAAACACCAACATTCTCCACCAAACACTGTCATTATCTACTCTATACCATTGTTCTCCACCAAACACTATCATTCTCCACCAAACGACATTTTCCACCACACACCAACATTCTCCACCAAACACTGTCATTCTCTACTCGATACCATCATTCTCCAGCAAACAGTCTTTCTCCACCAAACACTGTCATTCTCCACCAAACACCAACATTCTCTACTAAACACTGTCATTCTCTACTCAATACCATCATTCTCCACCAAACACCGTCATTCTCCACCAAACACCATCATTATCCACCAGTCATTCTCCACCAAACACTGTCATTCTCTACTCTATACCATCATTCTCCACCAAACACCGTCATTCTCCACCAAACACCGTCATTCTCCACCAAACACCATCATTCTCCTCCAAACACCATCATTCTCCACCAAACTCTGTCATTCTCTACTCTATACCATCATTCTCCACCAAACACCAACATGCTCCACCAAAGACCTTCATTCTCCACAAAACACCAACATTCTCCACCAAACACTGTCATTATCTACTCTATACCATTGTTCTCCACCAAACACCGTCATTCTCCACCAAACACCATCATTCTCCACCAAACACCATCATTCTCTTCTCGATACCATCATTCTCCTCCAAACACCATCATTCTCCACCAAACTCTGTCATTCTCTACTCTATACCATCATTCTCCACCAAACACCAACATGCTCCACCAAAGACCTTCATTCTCCACAAAACACCAACATTCTCCACCAAACACTGTCATTATCTACTCTATACCATTGTTCTCCACCAAACACTATCATTCTCCACCAAACGACATTTTCCACCACACACCAACATTCTCCACCAAACACTGTCATTCTCTACTCGATACCATCATTCTCCAGCAAACAGTCTTTCTCCACCAAACACTGTCATTCTCCACCAAACACCAACATTCTCTACTAAACACTGTCATTCTCTACTCAATACCATCATTCTCCACCAAACACCGTCATTCTCCACCAAACACCATCATTATCCACCAGTCATTCTCCACCAAACACCGTCATTCTCTACAAAACACTGTCATTCTCTACTCAATACCATCATTCTTCACCAAATACCACCATTCTCTACCAAACACCACCATTCTCTACCAAACACCATCATTCTCTACCAAACACGATCATTATCCACCAAACACTGTCATTCTCTACTCGATACCATCATTCTTCACCAAATACCACCATTCTCTACCAAACACCATCATTCTCCACCAAACACTAACATTTTCCACCACACACCAACATTCTCCACCAAACACCTTCATTCTCCACCAAACACCATCATTCTCCACCAAACACCATCATTCTCCACCAAACACTGTCCTACTCTCTCTGTGCTGCTCTTACATGTTTCCTATGTCCTCTCTCTCTCTCTCTCTCTCTCTCTCTCTCTTTCTCTCTCTCTCTCTCTCTCTCTCTCTCTTTCTCTCTCTTCCTGTCTCTCTCTCGCTCTCTCTCTCTTTCTCTCTCTCTCTCTCTCTCTCTCTCTCTCTCTCTCTCTCTCTCTCTCTCGCTCTCTCTCTCCACTGTAATGAATAAGGATGTCCTTGTTGATGGATCTGCGTTAATCACCGCTTTAGCTGGCAGCTTGCTGATAAGCACATTGATCCAAGGCAGCCTGGGGACTGGAGAGTGGAGCTGCTCCATTCATCACCCACACGCACACAGCACTGCCATTAGGGCTGAGTGGATGTCTTCTGCTCCCGAGGAGAACCCACACGTGTGGGTGAATAAGTAGAATGCTCCCTGTGGGTTCTCACTGCTTATTTGTAACTGTCTAGTACTGCACAGCCTACGGCTGGGTGGGCTTCATCTCTCTGATGTGCGCGTAGCCGGATCTGCCATGTGGGTGACCTGGATCGCCGAAAGTCCTCCAGCAGGAAAAGATTGCTGAAAATCAAATAAAAGAAAATGAAATAAAACAAAATGAAACGTTTGCATGATTTACTAATTCAAATTAATTCGAAATATGTGTAAACATTAAACCTATGTACTCTAAATCTATTCACAGCATAAACCAGCTTACAGAACTGATGAGCATCATCATCATGTGTTCAGATTTACTAATGTCTTTATTCGTGGGGTCTCAGCAATGTAAACCTCCAGAAAATGATTATAATTACAGCTGGTTTGAAGCTGTTAGTGTGCTAGCTATGGAAGTTTATCAATTTTAGCTTCTACAGCCAAACAGTGCATGAGTCCCAAATTACTGTTTCTTAGCTGTATTTTGCTCTGTTGGGCTGCAGGATCCAGTATTTAAACTCCTACTAGTGCACTATGTAGGGAGCAGGGAGCCGTTTGAGATTCAGCCCCAGTGGGAGAAGAGGGCACCGCTGGATTGGTGCTTAATAAGACTCACGGTGGTGATTTGGTGACCAAAAAGTGCTTATAAAGTGAAAGTTTTTGCATTAAACAGTGCTGTGTTATCATATGTTCATTATTATATGACAAAAAGTTCATGAAATGACTGCGATGTACAGCGATGGGCGACCGAACGTTTTCTTCATTCAGTGGTCCATGGTTGCTTGGCAATGATACTGCACTCATTTTTGTGGAGGAATACTTGTTTATGTCAATTACAATTAATAGTAACATATACTTATGTTACTATAACTCATGTTGCCAAAACCTGTATATATTGTTCAGCATTAATGGTGCCTTCACAGATATGCAGGTCACCCATGCCATGTGCACTAATGCCCCCCTAGACCATCATGAACACTGGATTTTGAACTGTGCACTGATAACAAGCTGAGTGGTCTTTAGCCCAGAGGACACAGCATCCATGATTTCCAAAATTAATTTCAAATGTTGATTCGTCAGACCACAGGACACTTTTCCACTTCCCCCTCAGTCCACTTTAAATGAGCTCAGGCCCAGAGAAGGTGGCAGCGTTTCTGGATCCTGTTTATATTTGGTTTCTTCTTTGCATTTTAGCGTTTTAACTTGCATTTGTGGATGCAGTGATGAACTGTTTTCACAGACAGTGGTTTTCAGAAGTGTTTCTGAGCCCATGCAGTGATTTCCACTACAGAATCATGTCTGTTTTTAATACAGTGCTGCCTGATGGCCCAAAGATCACAGCCAGCAAGTACTGGTTTTTGGTCTTGTCCCTCACATACAGAGATTTCTCCAGATTCTCTGAATCTTTTAATATTATTATGTACCATAAATGATGAAAAGCAACAGTTCTTTGCTATTTTATGTTGAGAAACGTTATTCTTGAATTGCTGCACTATTTGATCATGCAGTCTTTCACAGAGTGGTGAACCCCTCCTCATCTTTACTTCTGAAAGACTCTGAGATGCTCTTTTATACCCAATCATGTTACTGACCTGTTGCTAATTAACCACCAGGTGTTTTTTTTTTTTGCATTACACAACTTTACCAGCCTTTTGTTGCCCCCGTCCCAACTTTTTTGGAACACGTTGTTGGCTTCAAGTTCAAAATGGGCAATACGATTTCTCAGTTTCAACATTTGATATGTTGTCTTTGTACTATTTTCAATGAAATACGTTGTTTGAATCATTTGTGCATCATTGCCTTTTGTTTTTATTTACATTTTGCACAGCGTCCCAACTTTTTTGGAAATGGGGTTGCAGTTAATGCTAGCTGCCATTTTATAAAAGCAGTAAGCCATGTGAGGCCATGCATTTCGGAGATTTTATCATAGGGAAGGGAGTTTTACTCTGCTTTGCGTCGTGCCTAACAACACCCTTCCCTGTGATAAAATCTCATGGCTTATTGCTTTAATAAATTTTTACTGATCTTGGTAAAATTCACAGTGAATGCATTTTCTATACGGTGATAGGAAACATGGCAGCTCCCAGAGAGCTCCAGTTCTACTTGCTAGTCTAAAGTCAGACTTAACCAAGTTTGTTTGGTTAACTAACATTAGCTAGTTACCCATTTGGTAGGCTAACATTAGCCAACTACAATGAACTAATTGCACAATTAATTAATCAGTGTTCCATTAAAATTGTTCATATTTTGAGCTATAAATCTCTTGAGATATCATGTAATAAGCTACACTCAAAAAAGATCAAGGGTTCCTCAAGGGCACTTCAGTAAAGGCAGTACTTCTGTTTAGGAACCGTTTTATGCTTAGACAGTTCTTTGCATGGTGAAGTTGTTCTTCAGGCTGAGGTAGAATGTGCTGTATATGGTTCCATATACCAGAAACGGTTCTTTAGTTCTGATGATGTCAAGGTTGTTGCTTTTTGGTGTTCTATAGAACCATATACAACACATTTTAGATCAATCTGAAGAAACATTTCAACATGCAAAGAATCGTGAAATGGTTCTATATAGATTCTAAATAGAATCATCCTTTTACTAAAGAACCCTTGAAGAACCATCTTTTTAATGTGTGCCAGTCACATTTGGGATATTACTCTGTTTGTTGTGACATTAGTGATCTTCTCCAGTGAGCTGGAGCCCTCTGGTCGGCATGTCCGGCCTCTCTTGACTCTAACTGAGGATGCTAGTTCACTTTAGATGTTTTGCGAAGAGCAAAGTAGCCAAGCTTTTGCAAGGTTATGGGTTGTTATCTACAGATAAGCTATGCCTGTGGTGGAGATGGTGGTCTGTTTGCAGGTTTGGTGGGATGGGACACCGTCTGAACAAAACCTCGTATCTCGATTTTTGACGTTTTTCAGTTTTTGTCTTAATTTGAAAATGCCTGTGGTCCTTTACATTATGTGTAAATTTCATGATGAATGGTCCAAAAGAAATGAGCCAAAATGACTTGGAAAAATGTCTGGTTCCATTGACTTACATTAAAAGTAAAGTACGTTTTTATCTTCTCCTGTAAAATTACCATTTTGGAGATACGAGGTTTTGTTCCGACAACAGCGATTAGAATAAGAAAAACCCAATTCGGGTAATTTCGATTTCCACAAGCCAAAGCTACATCATTAAATACATTAATTTACCTCTGTAAATTCTCCTTTAATCAACAAACCCCTCAGTCTTTCTCTTGGAGGTGTTTAATGAGCAGCTAACGAGCAGCACAGCAGAGCAGCTGTTGAAAGCGACTCACTGGCTGATCTAACGCCGCGTCCCAAACCACACACTTCTGTACTTCACCTAAACCCACTTCTAATGGGATATGCACATTTTTACACACTACTTAGCGAGCTTGTATGCGGTTTGGGACGGGGCGCTAGTGACGCAGCAGAAATCTCAGCCTTGTAGATTTCAGCTTTCATTTGTTAATCACTACAGCAACAAATCAAATACAATCAAGACAAATATATCAGTTAATACGCTTTATAAATGAGATATAAAAGAGTGTAATAAGCATGTTTTACTGCCTTTGCTGGATCAGTTATGTCTCATTACACACAGCCACAGCACACCTGAGTGAACTCGATGTTCCTACCAAAATGGCGGAAGCACAACTGTGACATCATTGAAAGTCTATGTACTGATTGAAAACGAGGTGAGAGTGAATGTGAGAGCTGAAGAACACACAGTGGTCTGATCAGAGGGAGACCCTCAGACCTGCTACTGTGGTTTGAGATGGTCTCTCTGGCTGTGTTTCAGTGCTCTGCAGTGTACCTGAGCGTCAGGTGTCAGGTGAGCAGGTGTGTGTGTGCTTTAGGTTGCCGTGGCAGCTGTGAATGAAAAACATCTGTAGCTTTTCTTCTGCTCCCTCTGCATCAGCAGCACAGACCCATCAGCTCAGACCTGCCTTTAATAATGAATCCTGAACGAGAGAGAGAGAAAAAATAGGCAGAGAGAGATGATATATATATAGAGAGAGAAGTAATACAGAGGAAGGTAATACAGAAGGAGAGAGAGAGAGAGATAGAGAGAGAGAAAAGAAGTAGAGAAACAAAGAGAAAGACTAAGAGAGAGACAGTGAGAGGATGTAAGAGAGAGAGCGAGAAAGAGAGATGTACACAAATTGAAAAATTACAAAAAATCATCACTGCCTGACCCTCACCCCACCCTAATGACCCTCATCTTACTGACCCCCACCCTCTATACCCCCACCCTACTGACCCTCACCTTACTGACTCCCATCCTCAGTATTTCCACACTACTGACCATCACCCTCTATACCCCACCCTACTGACCCTGACCCTACTGACCCCCCACCCTCTATATTTTCACCCTACTGACCCTCACCCTTTATACCTCCACCCCACATACCCCACCCTGCTGAACCTCACCCTGCGTATCCCCCACCTTACTGACCCCCCCACCCTCTATATTCCCACGCTACTGACCCTCACCATCTATACCCCCACCTTACTGACCCTCACTTTACTGACCCCCCCACCCTCTATATTCCCATCCTACTGACCCCACCCTCTATACATCCACCCTACTGACTCTCACCTTACTGACCCCCCACACCCTATATTCCCATTCTACTGACCCCCACCCCACATATCCCCACCCTACCCAACCTCCATCCCATAATAATACTGATCACACTCTCTGTACCCCCTCACAGAGAGTGTCTCTCTCTCTCTCTCTCTCTTTGTGTAATAGATCAGTATTATTATGGGATGGAGATGTTGGTGTCGTTTCCATGGTTGCAGGTGTGATAACTGTAATGAAATGAGAAAGTGAGAGAGTCTCAGTGCAGCAGAGCAGAGAGAGAGAGGTTTTCAGATTTCGGATTTTCTGATTTTAAACCCCTCAGGATTGTGTCCCATGATCCTCTGGGGGATAATTCCATTCTGCTGATGATCTAAAGCCCCTTCCAGACCATAATAACCCCCTAGAATCCCCCCGCCCACCCCCGTTATTTTCACATTAACCAGAATCCTCTCTGCTTCCTTTAATCTAATTTAGTTTGATATATTTTTGTTTCTCTTATTTTTATTGGTTTGTTCATCTTCCTGACATTGACACAGAAAATGAATGAGCTTAAAGGAAACATTTAGTATCTCTTCACTTTTCCTCTCTCTCTCTCTCTCTCTCTCTCTGCTCTCTCTCTCTCTCTCCCTCCTTTTCTCCTCTCTCTCTTTTCTGTTTCTATCCTTTCCTTTCCTTCTCTCTGTCTTTGTCTCTTTAGCTCTCTTTTTCTTTCAGTTTCTCACTCTTTAGGCTACTGTCTCTCTCTCACTCTCTCTCTCTCTCTGTTTTTATATTTGGAAAACCATCAGTTTACACTCTGCTGATAAACTCTACAGGTGATGAAACCTGCAGAAATGAAGCCGCTCCTAAATCTGACTGATTTAAACAGAGATGTGATAAAAATATGTTTGAATAAACAGATTTTAATGAAGTTTTGAGTAAACAGCCCTTTGATCAAACAGAGGTTTGAATTAACAGATAAATGAGTGAATAGAGATTTGAAGAAACAGGTTTAAGTAAAAAGCCATTTAAACAAACAGGTTTAAATAAACAAAGTAAATAGATTTGCATAATCAGAGTTTTGTGTAAACAAAGAGTTGAATAAACAGAGGTTTGAGTACACAAAGGTTTGAGTAAACAAAGGCTTATGTAAACAAAGGTTTGAGTAAACAGAGGTTTGGGTAAACAGGTTTAAATAAAGAGAGGTTTGAGTAAACAGAGGTTTGAATAATCAGAGGTTTAAATAATCAGACATTTGATTAACCAGGTTTAAATAAAGAGAGGTTTGAGTAAACAAAGATTTGAATAATCAGAGGTTTGAATAATCAGAGGTTTGAATAATCAGAGGTTTGAATAAACAGGTTAAAATAAAGAGAGGTTTGAGTAAACAAAGATTTGAATAATCAGAGGTTTGAGTAAACAAAGATTTGAATAATCAGAGGTTTGAATAATCAGAGGTTTGAATAATCAGAGGTTTGAATAAACAGGTTAAAATAAAGAGAGGTTTGAGCAAACAGATTTGAATAATCAGAGGTTTGAGTAAACAAAGCTTTGACTAAACAGGTGTTTGCATAAACAGAGGTTTGAGTAAACAGAGGTTTGAATAAACAGGTTTGAATAAAGAGAGGCTTGTATAAACCAAGGTTTGAATAAACAAAAGTTTGAATAAACAAGTTCAAATAAACAGAGATTTGAGTAAACAGAGGTTTGAATAATCAGAGGTTTAAATAAAGAGTAAACAAAGGTTGGAATAAACAAAGGTTTGAGTAAACAGAGGTTTGGATAAACAGAGGTTTGAGTAAACAGAGGTTTGATTAAACAGAGGTTTAAGTAAACAAAGGTTTGAGTAAACAAAGGTTTGAATAATCAGAGGTTTGAGTAAACAGAGGTTTGAGTAAACAAAGGTTTGATTAAACAGAGGTTTAAGTAAACAAAGGTTTGAGTAAACAAAGGTTTGAATAATCAGAGGTTTGAGTAAACAGGTTTGAGTAAACAAAGGTTTGAATAATCAGAGGTTTGAGTAAACAGAGGTTTGAGTAAACAAAGGTTTGATTAAACAGAGGTTTAAGTAAACAAAGGTTTGAGTAAACAAAGGTTTGAATAATCAGAGGTTTGAGTAAACAGAGGTTTGAGTAAACAGAGGTTTGATTAAACAGAGGTTTGAGTAAACAAAGGTTTGAGTAAACAAAGGTTTGAGTAAACAGGTTTGAGTAAACAAGTTTGAGTAAACAGAGGTTTGCATAAACAGAGGTTTGCATAAACAGATGTTTGAGTAAACAAAGGTTTGAGAAAACAGGTTTGAATAAACAGAGGTTTGAGTAAACAGAGGTTTGAATAAACAAAGGTTTGAGTAAACAAGTTTGAATAAAGAGAGGTTTGAGTAAACAGAGGTTTGTGTAAAGAGAAGTTTAACTAAACAAAGGTTTGAATAAACAGATTTTTGTGTAAATAGAGTTTTGAATAAACAAAGATTTCAGTAAACATTCATTTGAGTAAGTAGCGGTTTGAGTAAACAATCATTTGAGTAAACAAACAGAAGTTTAAATAAACACAGGTTTGAGTAAACAGAGGTTTGAGTAAACAGAGGTTTGAGTAAACAGAGATTTCGTGTATTAAAGGTGGAGGGTTGGAATGTGTTTGCTGAATCGGAATGCTAGCTCACTGCACTGACACTCCACAGTGGCTTAAAAAGCCTAATTATACTCCACAGTGCACACACACACCACACACACACACACACACACACACACACACACACACACCACACACACACACACACACACACCACACACACACCACACCACACCACACCACACACACACACACTCTGAAACGGGCTGGGGACACACGAGTGAAATTATTCATCAGCGTGTCCGAACACATGCTGCAGTTCTCCATCTGTCTGACCTACACTGCTGTAACAGACGGTTCAGCTCGCTCGCCTGTTTGTTTATGTGTTTGTGTTTGTGCTGTAATACACCAGGGATGCTGATCGGGGGGGGGTGGGGGGGGGGTCAGAGAGAGCGAGGAAGGAGGAGATGGAGGAGATGGAGGAGTGGAAGAGCAGGTCTCTGGGTAGCTGGTGACCTATTCGGAATAACACCACTCCAGCTAATGTGTATTCAATGGCGACACAGGCACAGGCTGACGATTCGCGAGTGCTTCCACTTTCCTCACCGCGCCGGACCTCTGCTGACCGCAGGTGAACATCTCATTATCGGTTCTGTTGTGGAAAGGAAGGAACCGTATGGAGGAACCAGGCAGTCGTACTTAAGTAAGTGCAGCAAAGTGTAGCACATTATTCTCACCAATGAGGAACCTCAATGAAGACGTCTTTACATTTCACAAAGCTCTCCATGAGCTGCTGCTCCTAACCCCACCCCATTATTCTCTAAAACCCTCCCATAAACAATGGTTGACCAGTCGTAATTCAGCAACAGCACATGTGGGCTTCTGCTAAGTGCTCATGCTGCAGCTTTGTCTTTTCAAACTGCCTTGGTGAGGTCCAGGCCCCTGGCTGCTCAGGCCAAGAGGACCACCTGAGAGAAGCTCTTCAGTCACTTCCATTCATTTCAGGCTGATTTCAGTCCAATAATAAACACACATCTGAGCTGTTTTAGATCACCTCACAGCCCTGACCTCTTCTAGAAAGACTGGACTGTCTGTCCTCTGATCCACAGACCTGACCATCACTGTACAGACCACCTCACAACACGGCACAATCCTTCTATTCTGGTTTTGTTGGATCTTAGTGCAGCTTTTTTTTTTAGATTAGATTAAGATTAAGTGACCCTAATTAGTCCCACAATGGGAACATTTCACCACCGCTTTTAACCCATTCCTGCTGTGAAACACCACATACACTCTAGTGAACACACACTAGGGGGCAGTGAGCACATTTGCCCAGAGTGGTGGGCAGACCTATCCACAGCACCCAGGAAGCAGTTGGGGGTTAGGTGCCTTGCTCAAGGGCGTGTACTGTCGGCTCAGGGAATCGAAACTTCCGGTCACAAGGCTGGTTCCCTAACCTCCAGCCCACGACTTTGAGACCATTGATCACAAGATTGTAATCCAACATCTTGAATGCTTGGCTGGCCTCTCGGGCGCAATTTTAGAATGGTTTAAATCATATTTAGTTAGTAGACAATTCATGGTTTCACTGGGAAATCATTCATCAAAACAATGTAACATTTCCTGTGGTGTCCCTCAAAGCTCAATTTTAAGGCAGCTGCTTTTCTATTCATGCTACCTCTAGGAACAGAAAACATTGTCAATTTTCACAGCTATGCTGATGACACAATTGTACATTTCCTTTCTGGTGATCAAGACTCTGTAGACAGACTGACCAGCTGTGTGTCAGATATTTCTCATAAAATTATTACAGCTTAATCATAATTAAACAATGAAATGTTGATCATTGGTGCTGAAACTCAGAGAAAGCTACTTTTTTGTGACCTTTTACCTTCATATACCAAACCTGTAGTAGGAAATCTGGGTGTGATCTTAAGACTCTGAGCTCAAAGTAGGTTTTTTTTTTGTAAACAGTCACTAAAGTAGCTTTTTCATCATGTGTGAAATGTTGCTAAAGTTCGACCTTTTCTGTCTCAAAGTGACGCAGAGAAACTTGCTTATGCATTTTGGGAAACCAGCCCACTGCAGGTGGGAGCATGACAAAGCACACATGAACAGAAACCCTGCAAATTAATCAACAGCCTAAATAAAGTAGAATGATCACTAAATCATAAAAATCATTTCAAAATCATTGTGAAGCAGCTGATCATGTGAAAAATTCTTATAGCTCACAGAGACGGCGCAGCCTTCAGTCTGGTGGACACAGCTGCCCAGCAACACACCAAAAATAACCGCTCTGTGGTTTCGTTCCTGCTTTTGTGTTTACTGGGAATAAAAGGCGTTTGGTGATGTTACTCACAGTGAGCCTGATGATCATGATAGACTGTGTCGAATATTGGATGTCAGCTAACCTTGAGTTATCTGTGCGGGTGGGAGCAGGACAAAACTTTTTGGTTGCAAGCATGAGTGGAACAAGTGATTCCAATTTTTTGCAGGAGTGAGATGAAACCTTGTGGGAGTGGGCAGGAGTAAAACTGAAAAACCAGTCCCACCCCGACCAATAACACAAGGTTTTTGGGCAACAGGCAACAGCCATGATATATTCATGTTTTTGGGTAGTGCAACAGCTTTTTTTGTTTTGTCTGTTGGTTGCAAGTCAGTCAGGGGCAGCAAAATGACCTTCCACATAGAGCAGCAAAGTAGCCTATGCCATCACTGACCACGTAGAAAAGATCTAGGGAAGTACACGGTCTGATATTCTGTTTATCAATACAGTACAGTACAATAGAGTGGTCACTAGTTGTCACTGGTAACAGTGACTGACTCTCATTGGGTCTCCTTCACCAACCGTTCTTAAGAAGAAATTTCTTCTTAAAGCCCACTTACGAAGTTTTCACAAAGATTCTGGTTTTCTTTTTTGGGATTTGTTCTTAGGTAAGAAGAAACTGAAAAATGATAAAAATGGAAATGCGAGATTTTCTTCTGACCACAGCAATATAAACTTTATGCTTGTTTGCTTCCATTTCTTTTACAAGAAAGTTGGCAGTAAAAGTGTTTTTATGATATTCAGAAAGTATCAGTTTTCGACACGAGCTTCAAAGGTAGCTAGCTCAATTTTGCTAGCAAGCTCCCTGTCTAGCGCTCTTTCCATGCAAACTTTATCCACCAAACATCTTCCCTCCAAATCTTTACCATCATCAGAGTCATTGTTTCACTACTTTTGAAGAAAGTTTAATGTTTGCTGTTTGTAATGAAGGTCGGTCTGCTCTCTCCCTATTGGCTAAACACAATGCAGCAATCGCACTTGTTTGTATAAAGTAGAAAATGGAATAGGATGCAGTTCAGCAAAGTCACCTGTGGACATGTACAATCAGTCACTGAAATCACACCGAGGAACAGCAGACACGTCACGGACAGAAGAAAAAAGGAAAAGTGAAAGAAAAGAAAAGAGCGTTAACCTTTTAGGGCAGTGTGTGACCTTTACTACACCTACAGGATCAGCAGAGAAGAACATTCCATGAGAAAAAGAGAGAGAGAAAGAAAGAAAAAGAGATAAAACATATAAAGCGGTAGACAAAGAAAGATAGAGAAGAGAAAGAGAGAAATAAATGAGGCATGAAGAGATAAAGAAAAAGAGAATGAAAGGGAGAAAGAGAGAAAAAAGGAAGAAAGAGGAAAAGTGGCAAAAACAGGAAGAGAGAGAGAAAAAAGGTCTGACCCACTTCAGTATAAAGTGCAGCATGTGCTACACCTCCAAACGCACCACCATTAAGTGACGTCAAAAGGTAATGTGGTTTTAATCAGGGCAGAGGTCAGAAGCAGCATCCGCTGACCCCAGTGTTTCAGTGTTTCTGGGTTTTTGGATTGAGCCATGCAGCTTATAGAGGCTTTTTGTGAGTCAACTGCACATCCAATTTGCTGGCCACTCTGTAAACAACGGGGGCTGCTGCAGTCTGTTTATTAGGACCTTTCCAAAACCAGAGGTCAGTACAAGTAGCGGGGGTCAACATGGTCAGGCAGAGAATCCATCATTGTAAACAAACAGGCTGATGGAATTTTCTAGAAAGAGAATAAATACAAGAAAACAGGAAGCAGGAAAAAAAAGGCATGGGAACAGAACAGAACAGACTAAGGAATGCTAACAAGCCAGCACTTTAACACAACAGGCAGGACATAAACAAAGACAAGGACCAGTGCCAACAATCGATGAGTCAGAGGGATCCAGATGGGCCAGCACAGAGATGGAAGGATCTAAGCATGGTCAGGGTGTTTTCAGGATTATTCCAGAGAGCTAGGACTGACAAGGAATGACCTGGAGGACCAGAAAAAAAAGAAAAGATCCAGAGGTCCAGGACAAACCAGAAGGATGCAGGTGACCAAGATGAACCAAGAATCCAAGTCCAAGAGAAATGCAGTCCAAGAGGAATGCAGGCCAGGAAGAATCCAAAAGGTCAGGAAGAATCCAGAGGCCCAGGATAGATCAAGAAGTATCCAGATATGACCTGGTTAAAGCAAGGAGAATTCATGGGATCAGGAGGAACCAGAAAGCATCTACAGAGTCAGAGCAGGTCAAGAAGGATCCAGACATGACCAGGATGGATCAGGAAAACCCAGGAAGGATCCAGAGGATCAAAGCAGACCAAAAAGGATCCAGTCAGGTCCAGGATGAACGAGGAAGGATCCATAGGGTGAGGAGGAACCAGTAAGGGTCATAACAGACCAAGAAGGACTCCGACATGACCAGGATGGACCAGGAATGATCCATGGTGTCAAGAGGAACCAGGAAGGATCCAGAGGGTCATTACAGACTGGAAAATATTCAGATGTATATAAGTAGTCTGGATAGACCAGGAAGGATCCAAAGGGTCAGAAAAACCCAGGAATGATCCATAGGCCCAGAGCAGATCGGGAAGGATCCAGAAAGGTTCAGGATGGACAAAGAAGGATCCATGGGGTGAGGAGGAACCCATAAGGATCTAGAGGGCCAAGACAGACTAGGAAGGAGCCAAAGAGCCAGGAAGAATGAGGGCTGGGGTTTATTTAGGACAGATCCAGACAGAGCCAATACGAGCCCAGACTGATCCAGACCGGACCAGGACAGATCACCAATGATCCAGAGAGCCAGTATGGAGGCAAAAGGAAAAAAAAAGGGCCAGAAAGGAACCAGAAGGTTAAAACATACCAAAAAGGATCCAGAAAGAGCCAGGATGGAGTTAGAAAGTGTTACGTGAACACCTACAATTTTGCATTTGACATTTATATTGTGTTTAATTAGCTGAATTAAAACAAACACTGTAAGGTTGAATTGCAGGTTTTTATGATATGTGCATCAAACAAAGAAATACTTTGGTCCTCTCTTGTGTATTTTTTACTTTTGGACCAGCACCCGCTTCTGACTCATCACATTCTAACGGCGGGCTCAAAGGCATTGCCGTGGCAACAGCGCTGCCCAATCAGGTGCTTTGGTTTAATGACAGAGAGTGAAAGAGTGCTGGAATCATTCTTTTTTATCCTTTTATTATTTCATCAGTAATGATAACATGGCGTTTGGAGCTGATCAAAGCTGCGTAGATGTTTTAGGAGAGCGAGAGTCTTTCCATTTCAATCAATGACCTATTAGCGTTCCATAGAAAAAACAATGAACTTCAGAGAGAGAGAACTTCTCAGAGAATCAGCTTCTTTATGTGTCTGAAAGCGTTGGAGTTGGACTCTGATCTTTCGGGGCCGTTTCTCTGACATTTTGCGGTGGCCGGCGGGTCGAGAGGTTGTTTCTGACTCTGATTATTGAACGGAATTGACTGAAGCAGAAACACTGCTACTGCTCGGCTAATAACACATATAGCACCAAAGGCCAGTGGCACAGTGACCAGTCCGACAGCCCGATTGTTCGGACCTCTCCGGGTCAGGGCTTAATTTGCAGGAAATGTTTAGGTTTCTGTTTGTGTGTTTGGGTGCTGGGAGAGCTGTTCATGACCGTTAAAGCAATTTAATCAAAAGTGCACCCCCCTGTGCTAAGCCTAGTCTGTCAGTCCAGACGTGTTTGGTGTCTGAACTTGCTTCTTTAGTTTTTCTTCAAAGCAAAAGTAAGTTAGCGTAGCTAAGAAAGTAGTAGCCTTTGTGCCGCCTGTACTTCAGTCCATGTTTACAGATAACAGAGTGTTGTACAGTGTCAGAAACCACGTAATCAAGTCTATTAGAAACCAAAAACGGTAATCATTGAAACCGGGTTGGGGGCCGGTTTGCTTTACCCTTTCTTTTGATATTGTTGAGAGGGGTCTTTGTTGTTTTCCGACAACAACATAAAATGCATTAAAAAAGATTTGAAATAGTCCACTTTCAGCAACAGTGCTTTTTCCTGAAAAGAAAATAAACAAAATTAGCCTTATTATTGTAACGTACAACATTTCTGTGTAAGATTTGATTGGTCCTAATTGCTGCATCATTTGTTATGAGACCTCCCCTGACTCTGAGAGATCCTGCTCTCCTCCTCATGTGTTCTGAGACCTCCAACTGACTGTGATCGGTCCTAATCACTGACTCGTTTGTTCTGAGACCTCCTCCTGACTGTGATTGGTCCTGATCACTGACTCATTTGTTTTGAGACCTCCTCCTTATTGTGAATGGTCCTAATCGCCTCTGTGTTTGTTCTGAGACCTTCCTCTGACTGTGATTCGTCCTGATCACCTCCTTGTTTGTTCTGAGACCTCCCCTTGACTGTGATTGGTCCCTATCTCCATTTCGTTTGTTCTGAGACCTCTACCTGACTGTGATTGGTCCTAATAGCCTCTGTGTTTGTTCTTTGACCTCCCCTGACTCTGATTGGTCCTAATCACCTCCTCGTTTGTTCAGAGACCTCCCCCTGACTGTGATTGGTCATAATCACTCTACTGTGATTGTGTCTGTGTCAGACCTTCTCTGAATGAGTGTTTAAACCCGGCTTTTCTTGCTGCCAGATAAAATCTGAGCATGATTTCATCTCCAAAATGTTGATGTAAAGTGTAAACAGCCTCAGAAAGTCGTACATTGAGTTCTTTTTTTAAGTATATTATGACAGCATGTTCACCGGTAGTTTGATTTTGTTTAGACACCAATCATGTCTTGACTGATGGATTACACTTTGGATAAGGCTTGAACATGTGTAGACTTGATTTTTCACTGAACCATCGCTTTAAAGGCAGCGACTTTAAAATCATGGCAGCTCTTAGCTGGAAGCAGACTGGATTATTCTGCTCAGATGATGTTCCTGTTCTGTTCTAAGAGGATGATTTCCCAGACTTTAGTTCCTTATTCTTCAAAATAATCCTAATAATCTGATTTTGGGTGGCAGCCCACATCCCGTCCCAAACTGAAGCACCTCCAAAAACCCTGCAGCTCAGTGCTCTTCCAGCCTGTAATAACATCAGCCTTATCAGGGATTTGTGAGTTATGTGTGATATAAAGGTCAGACACTAAAGCGTTGGGTACTGATAGCTGCTGTCTCGGGGGTAAAGGAGCGTCCAGGGAAATCTTATAGACATGTAGCTGTTATGACCTCGAGGGCAAAAAATGAGGCTGTACATAAAAATCACCAACCCAGCTGCCAACATTGTACAAAATCAAAGGATATTATTTTTTCCCCTTCTTTTCTTTTCTTGAAGTTGCCATCTATATAATTTAAAATGGACTAAAGAGAACAGGGCTTCAGGGGTAGACTCCACACCCCACAGCAGCCCATACAGAAAAACTCACCCAAACTGATCTACCGGAAAAGAAAACACAAGCAAAGAAACTCAACAAAAAATAGACAGTAAGTAGGGCTAATTTACTAGCTGGTCTATTCTGATCTGGTCTAGTCTGATTTATTTGGGATAGTTGGTTGGTTTGGGACCTGATTTGGCTTAGCTTGTTTTGATATGGTTTGGTTGAGGGGGGTCTGTCTTGGCTTGGTTTAGTCCAGTTTAATCTGCTCTAATTTGATTTGGTATGGTTGGTTTGTCCAGGTTTGTTTCGGTTGGATGGTTATTTGGGGATCTGATTTGGCTTTGTTTTGAGTTGGTTTAGCTGGGTTGAGTCTAGTTTAATCTGGTTTTGTTTGGTCAAGTTTGGTTTAGAAGGGTGTGGCTCAGCTTGGTTTAGTCCAGTTTGGTTTGGTATGGTTGGTTGGTTCAGGTTTGATTTGCTCTGGTCTGTTTGTTTTGGTATGTTTGGCTGGTTTGGGATCTGATTTGGCTTTGTTTTGAGTTGGTTTAGCTGGGTTGAGTTTGGTTTAATCTGGTTTTGTTTGGTCAAGTTTGGTTTAGAGGGGTGTGGCTCGGCTTGGTTTAGTCCACTTTGGTTTAGTATGGTTGGTTGGTTCAGGTTTGATTTGGTCTGGTCAGTTTGTTTTGATATGTTTGGCTGGTTTGGGATCTGATTTGGCTTTATTTTAATTTGCTTTAGTAGGCTTGAGTCTGGTTTAATCTGGTTTGCTTTGGTTGAGTTTGGTTTTAGAGTGATTTGGTTTGGTCTAATTTGGTTTGGCCTGGCTGGTTGGTTCAGGTTTGATTTGGTTTGGTGTGGTCTGGTTTGTTTTGGCTGAGTTGAGTAGTTTATATTCAGATTTGTTTTTTTTTTTTGTTCTAATTATGATTTGGTTTAATCAAATTTGTTTGGTCAGATTTGATTTGTTTTGTCTGACTTGATAAGGCCTGGTTTGATTTGGTTTGGTTTGAACTGTTGTGGCTTGGTTTGGTAAAACTGAGTTTGGTGTATTCTGTTTATGTTAGGCTGAGTTTGGTTTAGTGTGGCTTGGCTAGACTTGGTTTGGTTTGGTTTGGTCTGGTTTGGTTTGATCTGGTTTGGTAAGGTTGGGTTTGGTGTATTCAGATTTTGTTTGATTGGGTTAGTTGGTTTATTGTGGCTTGATTTGGTAAAGATGAGTTTGGTGTATTCTGTTTATGTTAGGCTGAGTTTGGTTTAGTATGGCTTGGCTTGGTTTTGGTTTGTTTTGGTCTGGTTTGGTTTGATCTGGTTTGGTAAGGTTGAGTTTGGTACATCAGATTTTGTTTAATAAGGTTAGTTGGTTTATTGTGGCTTGGCTTGGTTTGGTTTTGTCTGGTTGGGTTTGACTTTACGTGTCTGGTTTCTTCTGATTAGTTGGGATTGGTCTGGTTTAATTTGGTTTGATCTGATTTGCTTTCCTTTGGTTAGCTGTGATTTGGCTTGGATTCCTCCAATTAGGTAGCCTTTGGTTTGGTTGGTTTAGTGTGGTTTGGCTTGGCTTGGTTTGGTTTGGTTTGGTTTTGTCTGGTTTCATTTGGTCTGGTAACATTGGGTTTGGTGTATTCAGATTTTGTTTGGCTGGATTATTTGGTTCGTTGTGGTTTGGTTTGGTTTTGTCTGTTTTCATTTTATCCGGTAAGGTTGGCTTTAATGTAGTCAGATTTTGTTGGGCTGGGTTAGTTGGTTTATTGTGGTTTAGTTTGGTTTTATCTGGTTTTATGTGGTGTAGTGAGGTGGGGTTTGGTGCATTCAGATTTTGTGGGGCTGGATTAGTTGGTTTATTGTGGTTTGGTTTGGTTTTGTCTGGTTTCATTTGTTGTAGTAAGGTGGGGTTTGGTGTATTCAGATTTTGTTGGGCTGGATTAGTTGGTTTATTGTGGTTTGGTTTTGTCTGGATTCATTTGGTGTAGTAAGGTTGGTTTTGCTGTATTCAGATTTTGAGGGCTGGATTCGCTGTTTTATTGTGGTTTGGTTTGTTTTTATCAGATTTTGTCTGATTTGATTTGGCTTGTTTTAATGTGCTGGTTCCTTCCAGATAGTCGGGACTGGTCTGATTTGATTTGGCTTGATCTGATGTGATTTGCTTTACTTTGTGTTGTGATTTGGCTTGTATTCTTCCAGTTCGGTTAGGTTCGGCCTGGTTTACTTTGGTGTGGCCAGGTTTTGTCTGACTTGCTTTCAGTTGTTTAGTCTAGTTTTGTATTGTTTGGTCTGGATTTGTCTGGTTTGGTTTGGTTTCAAAATGTGTCATCTGGATTTGTCTGGTTTGGTGTGCTCTGATTGGTGGTCAGATGGCTAAATCTAATGTTCATCCTCTGCTAAATAGCGTAGCGCCCTCTGCTGGAACCAGTCAGTATTTTCTGAACAACAATACTATTAATAAGACAGACCAAAATCAAAGCACACCTCAAGTTCACAGGGAGAGAGAGTGTAAATATTCCTACAGTCTGAGAATTAACTGTAACTGCTGTGCTGTAAACATGTGCAGTGTTTATATACAGGACATACGGAAGGATTAAGGCTGCAGATGTATGTAGGCGTGTGCTAAATTCAACACTAAGCTGCCTGAGATGTCAAATACAACCTTATAGTGTACACACAGACCTCCAGCTAAACCAATTAACCTTTCCACACGGGCTCACGGAGAGGTTAACCTGTCACTGTCAAAGTTCAGAGAGAGAGAGAGAGTGTGGGTGAGCTAATATTTGGCTGAGTCATCAGGCGGGAATAGAGCCGGGTGGTAAAATATTCCCCGAACGTTCGGTAAGATCTGCTGCTCATCTCGTCTCCTGAACCCTCCTCCTCGTCGCCGAGTCCGGCCCCAGCTCTCGCTGCTTCTACAAAATATATATATAAAAACGCTCATTAAATCTGGCTTGTCATATTTATATTAGCCCCCTCCTGCCCAGTCACTTCCTGACCGTGCTGCCGTTACGGAGCTGATCTAATGGCTTCATTCCGCGCTGCCAAAAGCTGAAGGGCACGGCCAGTCTGGAGGACACTCACTTCAGCCCAGCTCAATTTAATTCAGCTTTATTGTTATTATGCTAAAACAGTGTGGTGGAAAGCTGGCTCCTGATTGGCTGGCTGGAGATCTTTGTTTGTATTAGTGAAGCTGGACGTGGAACACAGAGGGATCTGTTCATGAGTTCTCTGTAGCGGTTTAAGGCGACAGATCAGCGATCAGCTCCCCACCTTTACCCCAATGTGGTCAGTCAGCTGAGACGTGTTGAGGGTCTGAAGTTCTTCTTTAGTTTTAGCTCTGGAGCTACGAGGCTAACGCAGCTAACAAGTACAACAACTTGTACAACTCTCTCTCTACTTTCTTCTCTCTTCCTCTCCCTCTCTGTCTCTCTCTCTCTCTCCTTTCTTCTTCTCTCTCTTCTGTTTCTCTCTCTCCTTTCTTCCTCTGTCTCGCCTCTGTCTCTTGTCCTCTCTCCTTCCCTCTCTCTCCCTCTCTAGCCTTTCTTCCTCCCTCTTTTCTTTCTTCTGTCTCTCCTTCCTCCTTGTCTCACACACAATCTCTCTTTCCCCCTCTTTTCTTCCTCTCTGCCTCTCGCTTTCTCTCCCTCGCCTTTCTTTCCCTTTCTATCTCTTTCTCTCTCCTTTCTTCCCTTCTCTTTTCTCATCTTGCTCTCTCTCCTTGTTTCTCCTTTCCTCCCGCCCCTCTCTTTCTTCCCTCTCTTAAATTCTTCCTTTCCACCATCTTTCTTTCTTTCTCTCTCTTTTCTTCCTCTCTCTCTCTGTCCCCCCCCTCTCTCTTCTTTCTTAATGTCTCACTTTCTCTTTTCTTCCTATCTCTCTTGTTCTCTTTTAACTTCCACCCTTTCTGTTTTTCTTTTCTCTCTCTCTCTCTCTTCTTCTTCTTCTCTATCTCCTTCTCTCTCTTTTCCTTTCTCTCTCTCTTTTTCTGTTTTCTGTTCTCTCTTGCTCTCTCTCCTTTCCTCTCCTCCTTCTCTCTTGCTTCATTCTTCCTCTCTCTTCCTCTTATCTTTTTCTTCCACCGTCTTCTTCTCTTTCTTTTTCTCTCTTATTTTCTTTTCTCTTTCTCTTCCTTCTTCCCCTCTGTCTCTCTCATTTCTTTCTCTCTCTGCTTTTGTCCTCTTTCTTCCTCTTACTCTTTTTCTCTCTTTTCTCTCTCCTTTCTCCTCTCTTCCTCTCTTTTCTCACTTCTCCCTCTTTTCTTCCTTTCTCTCTCTCCTTCCCTCTCCTCCCTCTCTTTCTCCCCTCTCTCTCTTCTTTTTTCTTCCCTGTTTTCTTCCACCCTCTCTCTTTCTCTTTCCTCTCTTTTCCTCTCTTTCTTTCTTTCTTTCTCTCTCTCTCTCTCTCTCTCTCTCTCTCTCTCTCTCTCTCTCTCAGTAACACTGCAGTGTGTGTGTGTGTGGTGTATTGTTGGGGATTCTGTCCCGCTGTGTGTGTGTGTGATAGTGTCAATGTCCTGCTGTGTGTGAGTGTGTGTGAGTGTGTGTGAGTGTGTGTGTGTGTGTGTGTGTGTGTGTGTGACAGCGTCAGTGTCCTGCAGTGTGTGTGTTAGCATCAGCGGGGTCATTAGCGTGCGCTGCAGAGTTCCTCCGCGAGGCCCCAGGCTTCACTCTCAGGCAGATTCAGAGCAGCTCCTCATGTTAGAGCACTTTAATGGAGCTGAAGACCATCTTTAAACACAAGACCCCCACTGGCCAGGAGAAACCAATCAAAATCCGCAATTACACTCCATCAGGCTAAAGCAGTAGATCAGTGAGAGGAGTGCAGGCCGCCGGCTAAAGCTCTCTCTCTCTCTCTCTCTCTCACTCTGATTTCACAGGGTGCTCAGTAATGGACCACCCTGAAGACTCCCTAATGCGTTCAAGGTGTTATACACAGCACTCTGGATTTACGCTTTGACTTGTCGACCAATAACAGGCTGTGTTCCTGACTTGTTGACCAATCAGAGGCCATGTTCTTGACTTGTCGACCTATTAGAGGATATGTTCTTGACTTGTCGACCAATTAGAGGCTGTGTTCTTGACTTGCCATTCAATCAGAGGCTGTGTTCCTGAATTGTTGACCAATCAGAGGCTGTGTTCCTGACTTGTTGACCAATCAGAGGCTGTGTTCCTGACTTGTTGACCAATCAGAGGCTGTGTTCCTGCCTTGTTGACCAATCAGAGGCTGTGTTCCTGACTTGTTGACCAATCAAAGGTTGTGTTCCTGATTTGTTGACCAATCAGAGGCTGTGTTCCTGACTTGTTGACCAATCAGAGGCTGTGTTCCTGACTTGTTGACCAATCAAAGGTTGTGTTCCTGATTTGTTGACCAATCAGAGGCTGTGTTCCTGACTTGTTGACCAATCAGAGGCTGTGTTCCTGACTTGTTGACCAATCAAAGGTTGTGTTCCTGACTTGTTGACCAATCAGAGGCTGTGTTCCTGATTTGTTGACCAATATAAGGCTGTGTTCCTGCCTTGTTGACCAATATAAGGTTGTGTTCCTGACTTGTCGACCAATCAGAGGTATGTCAACATCTCTGGAGTTTTTAAACACTGTGTCCACTCACTGTCCACTCTATTAGACATTCCTACCTTGTCAGTCCACCTTGTAGATGTAAAGTCAGAGACGATAGCTCATCTGCTGCTGCACAGTTTGTGTTGGTCATTCTCTAGTCCTTCATCAGTGGTCACAGGACGCTGCCCACAGGACGCTGTTGGCTGGATGTTTTTGGTTGGTGGACTATTCTCAGTCCAGCAGTGACACTGAGGTGTTTAAAACTCCAGCAGCACTGCTGTGTCTGATCCACTCAGACCAGCGCAACACACACTAACACACCACTAGAGGTCCTGCAGAGGTCCTGCCTACGCCACTAGTGACTGACCTGGGTCAGGGGGATATCGGCGAGCCCGTGATGGCGAGTATGGTGTTCCTTTCGGCCCTGGTGTTTAATAAAGAGCAGGCCGTGTGGTGGAATCAGGGCCTGCCCTGTCCTTCTCTACACCAACCCTTCAATATGTTACGAAGACTGGGCTACACAAATAAAACTGGACTGAACTGATGGATTTGTAACTCTTCCAGATCTTTCATTGTCCCGTATGAAGATGAATGGTCTCTCCTAATTGTATTAGCACTTCTTCTGCGCGGATCTAAAGCCTCTCCAGCGTTCCGCATGCTTCCTGCTCCACCATCAAACCCTGATCTGCTTCCCTGCTGATTTTGGAGCAGAACGCTCCGTTCTGATCAGCGGGCTAATAAACTGCAGCCTGTTCCAGCTCCGTCTGCACCGGCAGCGACTCCATATCAAACACGACCGATCTCCATCCAGCGCCAAGGCCGACGGAACCACCAGCGCCAATCTGATTAGCTCAACACAGAGAACATCAAACGCGGGCGAACAGAAAAGAGACGCAGCCTTATCAACATGTAGATCATGATTAAGCAGGGAAAAAAACGCCAAAGCTTCGGAAAAAAGCGGCAACTTTTTGTGAAAGACTTTCTCTCCCTCGCTCTCTAATTCCGCCAGAAGGAAAGCGGATGGAGAAGTGCCATTTGGGAAAATGAACAGAGCATAAAAACGAGTGCCAACTTTTTTTTTTTTTCCTGGACGCGCTTTTGCCAGGAAAAGCAATCAATCACAGAGGAGCTGTTGAGTTTTTGGAACGCTTCCTGAGAATTCCGCGCTAGCCCGGAAAAGCAATAGATCACCGAGAGGCTGTGAGCTGTCAGCGGAGTGTGGGTGAGGGAGGTGAACACGAGGCCTGATGTGTGTCCCTCAGGAAAAGCAATCAATCTCAGATATATGTGGCAGCTTCAATCACAGATACGCAGTATTGATCTGACTCAGCCAGTGGCATTCTGAGCAAAAAAAGCTCAAACTTCAGCTTCAGCGGCTGATTAAAGCGTGTTTGGGTGGAAACAGAGCGATTCAGGGCTGAGTTTGAGAAAGAGCGTATATTATACGGTACTGTGCAAAAGTCAGAGACCCCTCCTTCGTTTTATTTATGGTTAAAACATCCAGTAAGTACAAAGTACTCATTTTTCAGGAAAGTGGAGCTGGTGATTAGTTTTTGATTAGTTTGCGATTGAAGTCCATCATCATGCAGGACCTTACTAGTCTATAGCAGGATATCGACCCCAAACAGAGAAGCTGAAGAATGGACTGACCCCCAGAGTCCAGACCTCAACATCACTGAATGTGTTTGGATTACCTCCAGAGGAATCACAAGGTGGGTGTTTCTAATAAAGTGGCCAGTTAGTAGAAGCAAAAGGAAGGTGTTTCTAATAAAGTGGCCAGTAAGCTAAACAAGGAGGGTGTTTCTAATAAAGTGACCAGTGAGCGGAACAAGGAGGGTGTTTCTAATGAAGTGGCCAGTTAGTGGAAGCACAAGGTGGGTGTTTCTAATAAAGTGGCCAGTAAGTGGAAGAACAAGGTGGGTGTTTCTAATAAAGTGGCCAGTCAGTGGAAATAGAAAAGAGATGTTTCTAATGAAGGTTCCGTGTAGTAAAAGTAGAAAGTAGGTGTTTACTCTCTGGTGTTTTATTTAATGCAGATGAGCTCCAACTGTCAGTCTGCAGGGCATGCTGGGGAATTTCTGTCAGACTCCAACACACCCTGTCAATCATCACAGTCATAGCTAGTAATCTTTCAAGGAGAGTCTAATTCACTCATCCTCAGCTCAAATGACTCACCATCACAGTCACATCATTCACATGGAAATTCCACACATTTCCTTATAACTGAGTGGTTGAGACGTAAACAGAGAGATTCAGAGGGGTTTGGTGTGAAATGGTTCAGATGTCTTTACAGTGGTGGTGATTGGAACCAGGGGTCGCCATGACTACAACACAGATATAGACATTTTATTTACTATCCAGAACCACCAGTGAACCTACACGAGTCTTCTGAGTTTATATGGAATGTTGATGATGGAAAATAGTGGAAAATCTGAAATAATAAGTTTTCTTTGGGGACTATTTTGTCTCAGCGTGTATCCCTCCACCAGGAATGTAAAATCAGCAGTATAAAGTTTGTGATTCTTGAGTAACATATACAGATTTATGAAAAAATCTGCAGGTGTGGATTATCTGAGTGAATATTCACTGGAATGATGTTGGAGAATGAGGAATGCATGATTTTTATATTTACAGTGTCACAATAGTTACAAACGCACTCTTAATTTTTGGGTGGAGCTAAACTGCTGTAGACTGAATGGTGGGGCTAAACTGCTGTAGACTGAATGGTGGGGCTAAACTGCTGTAGACTGAATGGTGGAACAAAACTGCTGTAGACTGAATGGTGGAACAAAACTGCTGTAGACTGAATGGTGGAGCTAAACTGCTGTAGACTGAATGGTGGGGCTAAACTGCTGTAGACTGAATGGTGGGGCTAAACTGCTGTAGACTGAATGGTGGGGCTAAACTGCTGTAGACTGAATGGTGGAGCTAAACTGCTGTAGCTGAATGGTGGAGCTAAACTGCTGTAGACTGAATGGTGGGGCTAAACTGCTGTAGCTGAATGGTGAAACAAAACTGCTGTAGCTGAATGGTGGGGCTAAAATGCTGTAGACTGAATGGTGGGGCTAAACTGCTGTAGACTGAATGGTGGAACAAAACTGCTGTAGCTGAATGGTGGGGCTAAACTGCTGTAGGCTGAATGGTGGGGCTAAACTGCTGTAGACTGAATGGTGGGGCTAAACTGCTGTAGACTAAATGGTGGGGCTAAACTGCTGTAGACTGAATGGTGGGGCTAAACTGCCATAGACTAAATGGTGGGGCTAAACTGCCGTAGACTGAATGGTGGGGCTAAACTGCTGTAGCTGAATGGGGGAGCTAAACTGCTGTAGACTGAATGGGTGGAGCTAAACTGCTATAGGCTGAATGGGTGGAGCTAAACTGCTGTAGACTGAATGGTGGAGCTAAACTGCTGTAGACTGAATGGTGGAGCTAAATTGCTGTAGGCTGAATGGGTGGGGCTAAACTGCTGTGGACTGAATGGGGGAGCTAAACTGCTGTGGACTGAATGGTGGAGCAAAACTGCTGTAGCTGAATGGGGGAGCTAAACTGCTGTAGACTGAATGGGTGGAGCTAAACTGCTATAGGCTGAATGGGGGAGCTAAACTGCTGTAGACTGAATGGTGGAGCTAAACTGCTGTAGACTGAATGGTGGAGCTAAACTGCTGTAGGCTGAATGGGTGGAGCTAAACTGCTATAGGCTGAATGGTGGAGCTAAACTGCTGTAGACTGAATGGGGGAGCTAAACTGCTGTAGACTGAATGGTGGAACAAAACTGCTGTAGCTGAATGGTGGGGCTAAACTGCTGAAGGCTGAATGGTGGGGCTAAACTGCTGTAGACTGAATGGTGGAACAAAACTGCTGTAGACTGAATGATGGAGCTAAACTGCTGTAGACTGAATGGTGGAACAAAACTGCTGTAGACTGAATGGTGGAGCTAAATTGCTGTAGGCTGAATGGTGGAGCTAAACTGCTGTAGATTGAATGGTGGAACAAAACTGCTGTAGACTGAATGGTGGAGCTAAATTGCTGTAGACTGAATGGTGGGGCTAAACTGCTGTAGCTGAATGGTGGAACAAAACTGTTGTAGACTGAATGGTGGAACAAAACTGCTGTAGCTGAATGGTGGAGCTAAATTGCTGTAGGCTGAATGGTGGGGCTAAACTGCTGTAGACTGAATGGTGGGGCTAAACTGCAGTAGACTGAATGGTGGGGCTAAACTGCTGTAGACTGAATGGTGGGGCTAAACTGCTGTAGACTGAATGGTGGGGCTAAACTGCTGTAGACTGAATGGTGGAGCTAAACTGCTGTAGCTGAATGGTGGGGCTAAACTGCTGTAGGCTGAATGGTGGGGCTAAACTGCTGTAGACTGAATGGTGGGGCTAAACTGCCGTAGACTAAATGGTGGGGCTAAACTGCTGTAGACTGAATGGTGGGGCTAAACTGCCGTAGACTAAATGGTGGGGCTAAACTGCTGTAGACTGAATGGTGGGGCTAAACTGCTGTAGACTGAATGGTGGAGCTAAACTGCTGTAGCTGAATGGGGGAGCTAAACTGCTGTAGACTGAATGGTGGAGCTAAACTGCTGTAGCTGAATGGGGGAGCTAAACTGCTGTAGACTGAATGGTGGAGCTAAACTGCTGTGGGCTGAATTGTGGAGCTAAACTTCTGTAGCTGAATGGGGGAGCTAAACTGCTGTAGACTGAATGGTGGAGCTAAAATGCTATAGGCTGAATGGGGGAGCTAAACTGCTGTAGACTGAATGGTGGAGCTAAACTGCTATAGCTGAATGGGGGAGCTAAACTGCTGTAGACTGAATGGTGGAGCTAAACTGCTGTAGGCTGAATGGGTGGAGCTAAACTGCTATAGGCTGAATGGTGGAGCTAAACTGCTGTAGACTGAATGGGTGGAGCTAAACTGTTATAGGCTGAATGGTGAGGCTAAACTGCTGTAGACTGAATGTTGGGGCTAAACTGCTGTAGGCTGAATGGGTGGGGCTATATTGCTGTAGACTCAATGGTGGGGCTAAACTGCTGTAGACTGAATGGTGGAGCTAAACTGCTGTAGGCTGAATGGGTGGGGCTAAACTGCTGTAGGCTGAATGGGTGGGGCTAAATTGCTGTAGTTGAATGGTGGGGCTAAACTGCTGTAGACTGAATGGTGGGGCTAAACTGCCGTAGACTGAATGGTGGGGCTAAACTGCTGTAGCTGAATGGTGGGGCTAAACTGCTGTAGACTGAATGGTGGGGCTAAACTGCTGTAGCTGAATGGTGGGGCTAAACTGCTGTAGACTGAATAGTGGGGCTAAACTGCCGTAGACTGAATGGGTGGGGCTAAATTGCCGTAGACTGAATGGTGGGGCTAAACTGCCGTAGACTGAATGGTGGGGCTAAACTGCTGTGGGCTGAATGGTGGAGCTAAACTGCTGTAGCTGAATGGTGGAGCTAAACTGCTGTAGCTGAATGGTGGAGCTAAACTGCTGTAGCTGAATGGTGGGGCTAAACTGCTGTAGACTGAATGGTGGAGCTAAACTGCTGTAGACTGAATGGTGGGGCTAAACTGCTGTAGCTGAATGGTGGAGCTAAACTGCTGTAGACTGAATGGTGGAGCTAAACTGCTGTAGTTGAATGGTGGAGCTAAACTGCTGTAGCTGAATGGTGGGGCTAAACTTCTGTAGCTGAATGGTGGGGCTAAACTGCTGTAGCTGAATGGTGGAGATAAACTGCTGTAGACTGAATGGTGGAGCTAAACTGCTGTAGTTGAATGGTGGAGCTAAACTGCTGTAGACTGAATGGTGGAGCTAAACTGCTGTAGCTGAATGGTGGGGCTAAACTGCTGTAGCTGAATGGTGGGGCTAAACTGCTGTAGGCTGAATGGTGGAGCTAAACTGCTGTAGACTGAATGGTGGGGCTAAACTGCCGTAGACTAAATGGTGGGGCTAAACTGCTGTAGACTGAATGGTGGGGTTAAACTGCCATAGACTAAATGGTGGGGCTAAACTGCTGTAGACTGAATGGGTGGAGCTAAACTGCTGTAGACTGAATGGTGGGGCTAAACTGCTGTAGGTTGAGTGGGTGGAAATTGAACGGTACATTTTGGAACTTATAATATTATGAAGTACATCAGACTCATTTATTCTAAGAGCAGGGAGGTTTTACGTGGTCTGACCGCAGCACCCATCTTTAAAGAGTCCAGTCATCATATCTGAGGTCTGATGTTGAGAGTTTGTGTTTGTTTCTGTTTAAATTCTTTGCATTCAGATTAAACTGATATTTTACTTTGAATTAAGGAAATGAATCATGCTCCAGTAGGGGGCACTGTGACCACATGGTTAGCGTGCACACACACACACACACACATACACACACACACACACACACACACACACACACACACACACACACACAGTCAGACTGATGGTGTGTTTTAGGAGGAGCTGCAGCTGCTCGAGGTGAAAACATTACAGCCAAACCCAATTCACCTCAACACACTCTGTACCTCTCTCTACCACTCTCTCTCTCTCTCCTCCTCCTCTCTACCTCTCTTTCCTCTCTGTCTCTTCTTCTCTCTCTCTCTCTCGCTTTCTTTCTCCCTCTCTGTCTGTCTCTCTACCTAACTCGCCTTCTCTTTCTCTCTCTCTCCCCACTTTCTACAACTTTTTCCTCTCTCCTTACCTTTCCACTCTCTCTATCTATCTCTTCAACTTTCTCCTCTTCGTCTCTGCTGTTTCTTTCTCTCACCCCATCTCTCTCTCTCTCTCTCTCTCTCTCTCTCTCTCTCTGAATCAGATCTAGTGATTGGAATTTATTGACAAGTCTCTCAAAAAGTGCAACACTATCAAAGGATTAGAGTGATGTGCTCTCTCTCTCTCTCTCTCTCTCTCTCTCTCTCTCTCTCTCTCTCTGAAATGTCTCTAGTGTGAGGTCTGTTTGGGTTGTATCTGTGATTTCTATTGTAATCCCTTTCAAATATGAGTTCAGTTGTATGATATCTATGGTAATGTTGAAATGCTATGTATTGTATCTATGGTAATTCTGTGTAGTGCATCTATGATATCTATGATAATGCTGTATAATGTATCTATGGTATCTATGGTAATGCCATGTAGTGTATCTATGGTATCTATGGTAATGCTGTATAATGTATCTATGGTATCTATGGTAATGCCATGTAGTGTATCTGTGGTATCTGTGGTAATGCTGTGTATTGTACCTATGATATCTATGGTAATGCTGTGTAGTGTATCTATGATATCTATGGTAATGCTGAATAATGTATCTATGGTATCTATGGTAATGCCATGTAGTGTATCTATGGTATCTATGGTAATGCTGTGTATTGTACCTATGATATCTATGGTAATGCCATGTAGTGTATCTATGGTATCTATGGTAATGCCATGTAGTGTATCTATGATATCTATGGTAATGCCATGTAGTGTATCTATGATATCTATGGTAATGCTGTGTAGTGTATCTATGATATCTATGGTAATGCCATGTAGTGTATCTATGATATCTATGGTAATGCTGTATAATGTATCTATGGTATCTACGGTAATGCCATGTAGTGTATCTATGGTATCTGTGGTAATGCTGTATAGTGCATCTATGATATCTATGGTAATGCTGTGTAGTGTATCTATGGTATCTATTGTAATGCTGTGTAGTGTATCTATGGTAATGCTGTACGCTGTATAATGTATCTATTATATATATATATATATATATATATATATATATATATATATATATATATATATATATATATATACCATAGATACACATGGCCACATTTCCTAAGATCCTCATGCTACACAGCCCCCCACCAAGGGTCAGCCCTCCCGCCGATCCAAACAGTTCGAACAAAGTCCCTGGGCTGCACCGAGTCCTGGCAGGCACAAGTGCTGCAGGGTGTCTGTTCCTGGATGGTGGTGAGACCCCAGTCCTTGGCGCTGTGGCTCCTTGGTGTACCCTGCTCCAGCATTGTGGGTGTCCTCTCCATTGGTGCCACAGAACTCCTGACATCATCAAGTCTGGGGCTACTGGGGGTGACAATGGCAGCAGCAGCACTCTTCTTGGCTGCCTTCTGCTTTGACCATCGGCCACTATATTATATTGTTACCACTGTATTATCGATGCTGGCAAGGGTGCTGCTTGTGTGCGCTGCCCACGACCCTTGGGGGTCTGGCACTGCGTGTTCAGCTTTGGCGGCTTCACCTGCAGAAAGCTGTGGTGCCTTTGAGTTGACAGCATGCCCCACCCACTGGAGGGTCCCCAACCTGACACTGTTCAGGTCCTCTAGATCCAGTGGCTTCCCCCACAGGTAATGAGGGCCACACTACCAATGGAGCCACAGCTCTATGTCTTGGCTTCATCTCAACCAGCTACACTTGTCCAAGCCCAGCGTTTCCTTCCTGAGGTTGAGCATGGCCCCAGTTGTCCATACTGAATAGGCAGGAGCCAGCACTCTGCTCAGGCATCCCACCCTGACCAGTAGCCGCCTCCTCCCTCTCATGTCGACTCAGCCGCAGCAGCCCAAGGGGAGGTGCCAATCACTGAGATTGACAGCTGGAATGTTCATTAGCCTGCTGTTCATTCAGCTCACTGTGGGCTGCATTATCAGCGCCTGTCAGTGTGAGAGTAGACCAGAATGCTGTGGGAGTCACTACTGAACCATTGTAACTCAATCAAATAGAACATTTTTTAAACCAAATATAAAAATATCCTGTTCACTCTCCACACAGTTCAGTACATCAGCATATTTAGCCTATTCGCCCACAGCAGTTTAGCCCCACCCATTCAGTCTATGGCAGTTTAGCTCCACCATTAAGTCTACAGCAGTTTAGCCCCACCCATTCAGCCTACAGCAGTTTAGTTCCACCCATTCAGCCTACAGCAGGTTAGCTCCACCATTCAGTCTACAGCAGCTTAGCTCCACCCATTCAGTCTACAGCAGTTTAGCTCTACCATTCAGTCTACAGCAGTTTAGCTCCACCATTCAGCTACAGCAGTTTAGCTCCACCATTCAGTCTACAGCAGTTTAGCTCCACCATTCAGCTACAGCAGTTTAGCCCCACCATTCAGTCTACAGCAGTTTAGCCCCACCATTCAGTCTACAGCAGTTTAGCTCCACCATTCAGCTACAGCAGTTTAGCTCCACCATTCAGCTACAGCAGTTTAGCTCCACCATTCAGTCTACAGCAGTTTAGCTCCACCATTCAGCTACAGCAGTTTAGCCCCACCATTCAGTCTACAGCAGTTTAGCTCCACCATTCAGTCTACAGCAGTTTAGCTCCACCATTCAGTCTACAGCAGTTTAGCTCCACCATTCAGCTACAGCAGTTTAGCTCCACCATTCAGTCTACAGCAGTTTAGCCCCACCATTCAGTCTACAGCAGTTTAGCTCCACCATTCAGCTACAGCAGTTTAGCTCCACCATTCAGTAGTTTAGCTCCACCATTCAGTCTACAGCATTTTAGCCCCACCATTCAGCTACAGCAGTTTAGCTCCACCATTCAGTCTACAGCAGTTTAGCTCCACCATTCAGCTACAGCAGTTTAGCTCCACCATTCAGTCTACAGCAGTTTAGCTCCACCATTCAGCTACAGCAGTTTAGCTCCACCATTCAGCTACAGCAGTTTAGCTCCACCCATTCAGTAGTTTAGCTCCACCATTCAGTCTACAGCAGTTTAGCTCCACCATTCAGCTACAGCAGTTTAGCTCCACCCATTCAGCTACAGCAGTTTAGCTCCACCATTCAGCTACAGCAGTTTAGCTCCACCATTCAGCTACAGCAGTTTAGCCCCACCATTCAGCTACAGCAGTTTAGCTCCACCATTCAGCTACAGCAGTTTAGCTCCACCATTCAGTCTACAGCAGTTTAGCTCCACCATTCAGCTACAGCAGTTTAGCCCCACCATTCAGCTACAGCAGTTTAGCTCCACCATTCAGCTACAGCAGTTTAGCTCCACCATTCAGCTACAGCAGTTTAGACAACAAGAAGAAAAATGTTAGAACAAACAAAATAAGCTAAAAACATTCGTTGAGCTGATTTTAAAACAAAAAAATCACGCAGCAGAATTTCTCCAGTCCATGTTTTGTCCTGTTTTCGTGGCTGGCTGTGTGTGTGTGTGTGTGTGTGTGTGTGTGTGTGTGCGTGTGTGTGTGTGTGTGAGTGAGAGTGAGTTTCCCTCAGGCTGTTCTAAGCTGTCAGGTGTGTGTGTGATCACCTTCTTTCTAAATCAACATGGTGCTCTTCATTTATTCAGCACTTTACTAAATGTAGCAGTTCAACCTTCAGCACTACAACTCTCACTCACACACTAACTCAGAGAGCGCCGTACACCCCAGTGCTGTAAGACGTCCCCACTAATCTCTGACAACACTCTAATAAGATTTTGACTTGATTAAAAATGTAACCCAGTAATGTATTAACTTGGCCAAAAATGTAATACAAGGTATTAATTATTGATGTAATAATATCTTTTACTGATGATGTAAAAGCAACTGAGGGGATTTCTTTTTATCGAGGTAAAAATCTGGTGCGCACTGGATACTATCAGGTGAGCAACAAACATCATCAGGTGAGCAAAAGATAAAATGTGGTGAGCACCCAATACTATCAGGTGAGCGCAAGATAGTATTAAGAGAGCAACAGATACTATGTTGTGAGCACCATATAATCTCATGTGAGCACCCAATACTATGTGGAAAGTACCAGATACTTTGGGGTGTGCACCAGATACTATGTGGTGAACAACATATACTATTAGGTGAGCGACAGATAATATCAGGTGAGCATGAGATACTATCAGGTGAGCAACGGATACTTTGTGATGAACACCTGATACTATCAGATGAGCACCCAATGCTATCACATGGGCATTACATACTATGTGGTGAGCAGCAGCTACTATCAGGTGAGCAACAGATACTGTCAGGTGAGCACTTGATACAATCAGGTGAGCATGAGACACTATGTGGTGACCACCAAATACCATCAGGGGAACAACATATACTATGTGGTGAGCACTCGATACAATCAGGTGAGCACAAGAATCTATGTGGTGAGCACTTAATACAGTCAGAGGAGCAGAAAGCACTATGTGGTGAGCACTCAATACAATCAGGTGAGCACAAGACCCTATGTGGTGAGCACTTAATACAATCAAATGAGCACCATATACTATCAGGTGAGTAGTAGATACTATGTGGTGAGCACTCGACATCGTGTTGATCAACAGATACTATGTTATGAGCACCTGGTATCAGATGAGCACTCAATATTATTCAGCGAGCACCAGATATTATGCAGTGAGCACTTGATAATATCAGGTGGGCACCAGACACTATCAGGTGAGCACTAGATACTATGACTATGCTGAACAAAGTACATTAGAAAGGAAAACTGTGGTTAATGTTGAGCTGGATTTAACTGCAGCTTGAATTTATTGAACAGAGAAACGAAAAACCCATCTGAAATATAAAAACACTAAAATGTATTTCAGAATATTTTGCCATATTAATCAAATATTAAAACACATTTATTTTAAAATGTATGGGCAAATATTACACACAGACATGTACCATATAAAAATAAATGTATGTAAATGTGTTTATCAAATCCATTTAAAGTGTATGAAAATATCCAGAATCCTGTCTGATACCTTTAGAAATGAATTTGTGTTCCAGTATCTTCATTTTAAATCTGATCAAATGATCCTTTAACAGGACAGAAGCGAGTGTTGTGGGTATTGATACTCTGTGAAAATGCAGTTATGCAGTTACTTTATTACACACAACTGAGCACATATAATAACACATACAAACATATGCCCTTTAAAGATCTATTTAACACACATTTTTTGGCCATTTTCATACATTACAAAAATATATTCGATAAATACACTCATCGTCAGAAAAACAGCTGCACCTAGAAGAAAGTGCCGGATTGCAGTGCTATTCGGAAAGAAGACAAAGGTTACCAGGAACAATAACTGATTAACGTTTAGACTGATATGGGATGTTTGAACTAGACATACAGAAGTAGCGTCTCTCAGTTTGGCGTCAAGCCACCATGTTTGCTAACGCAACATGCCAGATGTCTCAGCGAGGAGTTGTAGAGGTTCCTAACGGTGTCCTGTGATAATCCGTCTCATGCAGCTTGAATATTCTCACGCAGTTGCTGCAGATTTTGGTAGGGGTGGAGCGTTGGGTGGAGTGTTGATGGCGTGTCCGATAGCATCCCATACATTTTCAATCGGGGACAGGTCTGGCGATGCGGCTGGCCATGGCACAGTATCTGTGTCTTCAAGTCAGGCTCCTGAGACGGCAGCAGTCTGTGGACGAGCACTGTCCTGTTGGAATAGCGCACTGGAGTGTGTGTTCAGAAAAGGTCGGGCCACTGCAGGACCTTATTAACGTAACGATAAGTGCCTGTAATGAAGACCAAAGGTGATCTGGCATCGACCGAAATTGCACCCCAAACCATGAAACCTGGCCTTCTGGATGTGTGATGCATGACAACAAACCGTTCATCTTGGCGCTGACCACGGTGCCTCCACACATGGATTCGCTGGTCGTCTCCACCAAGACAAAAGCGGGACTTGTCACTGAAGATGAGCCACTGCCATTCTGAGTCACTCCCTGAGAGTCTGGCATGAAACCATTGCAGTCTTTGGCGCCGATGACGTGGTGTTAAGGGTGGTCGTCGTAACGGTCTGCGTGCATGTAGTCCTGCGTCGTGCAGCCATCTGCCAATGGTGCTGGCACTAACAGGATGGCCATGGAGGACATCACTGCTCACTGAATGTTGGGTCACGCCGCACATGTCGGACAATCTGTCGGTTCTCCCTCTCTGTGATCCGTGTAGGTCTCCCAGATCCTTCATGTCGCTGGTGCATGCCGTCTTTTGTCCACTGCCGCCAACAGCGTGCTACAGTAATATCCGCACGCAATACGTCGGTAAGACCATCCCGCTTTCCAGAGCCCTACGATGCGACCCCTCTCGGATGCTTCCAGCTGCTCGAATTGCTTTCGATCTCTTCTCCGAGGCAGGCTTTGCTCGCAAAGGATGCTACCAACACAACAGCACAAGTCAGAATGGAAAGCGCGCACAACGCGACGACCTTATACAGTCAGTCAGGTATAGCAATAAGGCCCATCCTTGCTTACGTCACATCACACGTGTGGTGTCTCATGATGTCAAATCATGTATTTCTGTCTGTCTGTCTGTCTGCCCTGCGATAGACTGGCGACCTGTCCAGGGTGTATCCTGCCTTCCGCTCGGTGACAGCTGGGATAGGCTCCAGCACCCCACCGTGACCCAGAAGGATAAGCGGTTTAGATGATGTGTGTGTGTGTGTGTGTGTGTGTGTGTGTGTGTGTGTGTGTGTGTGAAGAGAGCTGGTTTGTAGCTGTCGTTGTTCCAGTCTTCCGGAAAGCTGTTCAAACCTCACAGCGGCAGCAGTGAAGGAGCACATTAGTGGACTGTGCAGAGGACAGTTCTCTTCTGCACTGGTAAATGTGTACGTTTCCTGGAGAACGCAGTTGGTGAACGTATACATTTACAGTTTTTTCACGTTTACTGTCAGATATACACTTTCCCATCAGCCCCGGAGTGCCAGCATTAGTCCACTGAAACTGCTTCTGCCTTCGGTCTGTAATAAAGCAGCTCATCTGTGTCTCACACTCAGGAACATCGTCAGAGTCTCAGCACTTCCTATCAGAACTGACGCCGTCGCCTCGTTTTTATGCTGCTTTATGGACGGTTTGTTTTTTTTATGTTGTGTTTTGCATTTTTATTTCTTCGTATTCTGTAACAGGTTTTTTGGCAGCACACATTCACTTACTTACTGCTTTTTAAAATGATTTTTGAGGTGTTGTGTTTGCTGGTCGTGAACGAGGTGACAGAAAGCAGCTGGTCATAAAACTCCCATAAGCCCCTGCGGTTTGAACCTGCCAATCACAGCTCCTCTGAAGGAGTGCCTGGAGAACGCAGGTGGACGTACACAAACACGGAAAAGGTCAGAAACAGAGAGAGAGAGAGAGAGAGAAAGAAGAAAAATCATAGAAAGGAAAGAGAAACTGTAAACATTTGAAAGAGAAAACAAACAGAAAGAAGAGGATAAAAGAGAAATAGATAGAAAGAAAAGAAAACAGAACCAATAAGATGAAGTGAAAAAAGAGAGCAAGAAAATAAAGATGGCAAAAGGAGAAGGAAGAGAGAAAAAGAACTGTAAATGAAAAGCAAATAGAAAGAGAGAAAAGAGAAAGACGAGAGTGAATAAGAAAAGGAAAGGAGAGAAACCAAAACAGTGAAAGAGAAAGAGACAGAACACTAAGAAAGAAAGACGAGAAGCAGAGAAATAAGAGAAAGAAGGGAGAGTGAGAGAGAAGAGAAAGAAGAGAAAGAGAAAGAAGATGGAAAGAGGAGAGAAAGGACAGAGAGAGCAGGAAAATAGAAATTGAAAAAAGAAAGAGAACTATAAAAGAAAGGGAAACAGAAAGCGAGAAAAAAGAATGAGAAAGAAGCGAGAGAGAGAAAAGAAAAAGGACAAAGAGAAAGAAGAGAGAGGATAGAAAGAATAAAAGACAGAAAGAAGAAGAGAGAAGAGAAAGGAGAGGACAAAGAAGATAGAGAAGATAAAGAAAAAGGACAAAAGAAGAGAGATTAAAAAGAAAAAAGAGAAGAGAAAGGAAAAAGAAAGAAGAGAGAGGAGAGAAAGGACAGAAAGAAAAGAGAGAGAGGGAGAGAGATTGGTGGGTTATTTCTCAGGTGGTCCCTCACTGGACCGTGACATTAGCTCTGAATGGGAAACGTCCCCTCAATGTTATCAGAACATCATCAGAACTCATACTCGTTTATCAGGACAACTGAGACACGAACTGACCTTTCACCTACTTTATCTGGATGAGAGGGAGAGAGAGAGAGACTTCTGTTTGAGTACATGCTGCTCTGTCATTTAAAAAGTGCTCTATAATGTTCATATGATCTAAACAGTCATTCTGACAGACTGTATATATATATATATATATGGTGAAGTATGGTGTTCCTCAAGGCTCTGTTTTAGGGCCCTTACTTTTCTCCCTTTATTTACAGCTGCTAGGAAACAATCAGTCATACTTCAAATGGAAGTTGTGTTAAAGATAATTTGCATTTATTTATTTAATCAAGTAATCAGTATAAATTCTTGAAAGTCCAACAAAATTATAATATAAAATATGTACATATATATATATATATATATATATATATATATATATATATATATATATATATATATATATATATGCAACAGAATAAATTGTATATAGTATGTTGTATATAATATGACAAGTGATCCCAAACTTTTGAATTTCTTTTGCAGTTTTTGCATTTCTTTTGCAGTTTCAGGTCAAAAGAATTTTCATGTTTTCTTCATTCTGTTAACATCTGGTCTCCACAAAGGGCTAAATACACCCCTGAACACACACAGCTTAGGTTAAGAAACATCCACAGGAACAGGCTGATGTGGAGGTGTCAATGTCCCCTTTTCCACCCCTCTCTCTCTCTCTCTCTCTCTCTCTCTCTCTCTCTCTCTCTTGCTCTCTGGAGAGCTGAGAAGTGTGTGTGAATCTCAGTGGAGCTGAAGACCCCAGAGGTGTGCAGAAACTGAGAGAACTCCACAGAAGTTCTGCACTTCGGTAACCTTTTCCCCCTCTGCTTTCCAAAAACTTAACTCTCAGCCGGAGCACAGTGTACACACCACACCATGGCTGTGGAGCTGGGGAAGTGCACTGTAATTCATTTTGATATTCAAGTATCCATCAAGTGGAAATTGGGAGTTTTCTGAACACTAAAGAGTGAAATATGGTGTTCCTCAAGGCTCTGTTTTAGGGCCCTTGTTGTTCTCCCTTTTATTTACAGCCACTCGGACGAATGGAAGAATGTATTCCTACACTCTTAAAAAAGATGGTTCTTCAAGGGTTCTTTAGTAAAATCAGTGGTTCTATATAGAACCATGAACACTCAAAGAACCATTTGCATGCTTGAATGGTTCTTTGCATGGTCAAATGGTTCTTCAGATTGATTGAGAATGTGTTGTATATGTACTGTACAGTACCTTTTTGAAAAGGGTTCTAAAATAGCACCAACATTTTCCATAAAGGTTCTATATAGAACCATTGTCTTTAGTAAAGTACCCCCGAAGAGCTCCTGCTAACATAGTGGTGGCATTTAAGTGTGTGTTGTGCTGGTACGAGTGGATCAGACACAGCAGTGCTGCTGGAGTTTTTAAACACTGTGTCCACTCACTGTCCACTCTATTAGACACTCCTACCTTGTCGGTCCACCTTGTAGATGTAAAGTCAGAGACGATAGCTCATCTGCTGCTGCACAGTTTGTGTTGGTCATCCTCTAGTCCTTCATCAGTGGTCACAGGACGCTGCCCACAGGACGCTGTTGGCTGGATATTTTTGGTTGGTGGACTATTCTCAGTCCAGCAGTGACACTGAGGTGTTTAAAAACTCCAGCAGCACTGCTGTGTCTGATCCACTCAGACCAGCGCAACACACACTAACACACCACCACCATGTCAGTGTTACTGCAGTGCTGAGAATGACCCACCACCTAAATAATACCTGCTCTGTGGGGGTCCTGACCACTGAAGAACAAGGTAACAATGTATGCAGAGAAACCGATGGACTACATTCTATAACTGTGTTGTATGTAAATATTCACAACATTCATCACTGAATTAAAAGGCTGGTTTTTATAACATGTCTAAGGCCAAAAGCTGACAAATGTTCTACTTAAGTATGTTTACTGAAGTCACCATCTACCTTTAGTAAAGACTCTTTGAATAGAACTGTGAAAACAGTGGATTTTTGTTAAACCTTTTCAAATCCATAACTTATGTACAGCTTTACCAATTCAATTTTTTATGCCCATATAAATGATGGAAGATACTCTTCCGCTGTATTAAATGCAGTTTTCTAATGTTTGCACGACAGGATTTAATGCAGAGATCTAGTGAAGGCACTTTATCAGTGCTCCACCACTCTCAGAAGACTTCACGCATTATTGATGTCCTCAGAGTTATGTGGGTCTTCAGCACTTCAGACTGCAGAGAAAAGCTGTAAAAAAAATATTCAGATGATAGATTTTTTTAAGATACCCAACCAATTTTTTTAGCCTTAAGTTTGAGCCCCTAAAAATAATCATAATTTAATGTAGTTTAGAATCTGAAATCAGAGAAAAGAGGTTTGTAAACAGGCTCCACCAAACTTAATGAGTGTGTGTATTAACAAAAGTGAAATAATACAGAGTCTTAAGGCTAAGATTATTGGAAAGGTGACTTCTCTGAGACAGGACTCCTATGCAGGACTCTTACGGGCTCCCTCAGACTCCTTTTAGATTGGACCTGTTCAAATTCCTCATAGATTCTCTCAGACTCCATCTCAGACTCCACTCAGTCAGGACTCTTCTCAGACTCCTCTCAAACAGAACTTCTTTCAGACTGTCAACAGCCAGGGCTTTTCTCAGACTCCAATCAGACAGGACTCCTTTTGGTCTCCAGTCAGACAGGACTCCTCTCAGACTCCAATCAGACAAAACTGCTCTCAGACTCCATCTCAGACTCCACTCAGTCAGGGCTCTTCTCAAACTCCTCTCAAACAGAACTTCTTTCAGACTCCATTCAGACAGGACTTCTCTCAGACTCCAATCAGACAAGACTCCTCTCTGACTCCAATTAGACAGAACTCCTCTCAGACTCCACTCAGACAAAACTGCTCTCAGACTCCATCTCAGACTCCACTCAGTCAGGGCTCTTCTCAAACTCCCCTCAAACAGAACTTCTCTCACACTCCCCCCAGACAGGACTTCTCTCAGACTCCATTCAGACAGGACTTCTCTCAGACTCCAATCAGACAAGACTCCTCTCTGACTCCAATTAGACAGAACTCCTCTCAGACTCCACTCAGACAAAACTGCTCTCAGACTCCATCTCAGACTCCACTCAGTCAGGGCTCTTCTCAAACTCCCCTCAAACAGAACTTCTCTCACACTCCCCCCAGACAGGACTTCTCTCAGACTCCATTCAGACAGGACTTCTCTCTGACTCCAATTAGACAGAACTCCTCTCAGACTCCACTCAGTCAAGACTTTTCTCAGACAGGACCCCTCTTAGACTCCAATCAGACAGGTCTCCTCTCAGACTGCACTCAGACAGGACTCCTCTCAGACTCCACTCAGACAGGACTCCTTATACTACAATTAGATAGAGCTCCTTTCAGACTGTTGTAAAAGACAGACCTCTCTTTAGTTTCCCATGCCAGACAGGACTTCTTTCAGAGGGGGCTTATTCAGACAAGACTTCACCCAGACTCCACTATCATATAGGACTGTCCTCAGACAGGACTCTCCTCAAATAGAACTTTCTCAGCCTTCTTTATCAGACAGGACTGCCCTCAGACTCCTTTCTTCTTCAGGAAGAGACCTCTTTGATTGAGATGTTCCTCAGATTCCTAGTCCTAGTAGACACAACTCGTCTCAGACAAGACTCCTTTAAAACAGGACTTTTTCAGACACCTCTAAGGGAAGACTCCTTTCAGATAGAACACACCTCAGACAGGACTCTCATACTCTCCTCAGACTTCTTTATCTGACTGGACTACCTTCAGACTCCTGTCAGATTCCTATATTAAACTATTTGACAAGACTCTTGTCAGACAGAACTCCTGCCAGATTCCTATATCAGTCAGGACTCCTTTCAGAGGAAAGTCCCCACAGAAAGTACTCCCTTTAGACAGGGCACTTCTTTATCAAGCAGATTTCAATCCAGTTCCTGTTTTTGACAGGACTCCCCTCAGACAGGACTCCCCTCAGATAAGACTCATCTCAGACAGGACTCCTATCAGATGCTTATCTCAGACAGGACTACACTCAGACTTATACCAGATGCCTATATTAGACAGGATTCCACTCAGACAGGATTCCCCTCAGATAGAACTCCTTTATCAGACAGGACTACACTTAGACTCTTATCAGATGCCTATATTAGACAGGATTTCACTCAGACAGGACTTCTTTCAGACTCATTTTTTAGACAGGACTACACTCAGACTCCTATCAGGCACATATATCAGACAGTATTCCCTTCAGACAGGACTCCCCTCAGACAGGACTTCCCTCAGATAGGACTCATCTCAGACAGGACTACACTCAGACTCTTATCAGATGTCTATATTAGACAGCACTCCCCTCAGATGGGACTCCCCTCAGACATGACTCCTTTCAGAATCATTTATCAGACAGGACTACACTCAGACTCTTATCAGATGTCTATATTAGACAGGATTCCCTTCAGATGGGACTCCTCCCAGACAGGACTCCTCTCCAACAGGACTCTCCTCAGACAGGACTCCTTTCAGAATCCTTTATTAGACAGGATTACACTCAGACTCCTTTCAGACACATACATTAGAGAGGATTCCCCTCAGATGGGACTCCCCTCAGATAGAACTCCTTTATCAGACAGGACTGCTCTCAGACTCTTATCAGATGCCTATATTAGACATAACTCCTCTCCAACAGGACTCTCCTCAAACATGACTCCTTTATTAGACAGAACTACAGTCAGACTCCTATCAGACACATATATCAGTCAGGATTCCCTTCAGATGGGACTCCTCTGAGACAGGACTCCTCCCCAAAAGGACTCTCCTGAGACAGGATGCCTTTCAGAATCCTTTGTCAGACAGGACTACACTCTGACTCCTTTCAGACACCTATATCAGACTTGATTCCCCTCAGACTCCCCTCTAACCTGATTCCTCTTAAGACACCTTTAAAATAGGACTCCCAGGTAGGTTTCTCCCCAGATCGAACCTCTTTGAAACCCCTGTCAGACAGGACTCCCTTGAGACTCCCCTACAGCTCTTCCTCACTCCGAGATCACGCTGCGCACCATCTGGGTCGGTCCCAGAGTGGAGACATCATTAATACGACACGATTGGCTGTCAGATAGTGTCTGCCCGTGCCGCCCTGCTAGTGGCTAATGGTGCAGTAGTTCTGACATGTTTCCTGTTAGAGCAGAACAACAGAAATGACCGAACATTTGCATCACTCCCCATTTTCTCACCGCGGGACGAGAAACGCTCCGTCACGGGACACTGACGGCCACTAATGAGCAGATTCGCGCCATTTCTGCAACTTCCTTCCTGTTCCCACTGCCAGGAACTTTTACAACTTCTCCACGTTTATGACTTCATCTGCTTCATTTAGAACCGCGCGGTTATTTACAACTTATCAATATATGACTAATGAGGGAACACGGGCAAAATTTATCTACGAGTGTGCATTAGCTAGAGAGACAGAGGGAGTAATACGCTCACTAATGAGCAAAAATGACACCAAATATATTTATATTTCGGCTCTAATTATTAATGGAACTTGATGAGGTTCCTTGCCGACTCCTCGGCGCAGCCATCGCAATAGAAGCGGATTAAGCACCTGCAGGTATAAGTAGCAGCAGAAAGAAAGGCTGATAATAAGGTGATTATTTGCTTGCTAGAATATCATGTTTTGCATCATGTCGGTGTCGGGATGTTGTCAAGCGGTCATTAGTTTCACTGGTTAAAAAAAGAGCAGCTACAGCACAACAGCACACATACGTACAGCCTCTGCTGAAATGACAGCTAATTAGGGTGGCTAAATCTTTTCATGTCACTCCACTCATCCCAAATCACTCTCTCAGAGCTAAAGAGAGAGAGGGGAGGGTGCTGTCAGGGTTCTGGTGTTTTCTCTGATTGCCGTCATCATCGTTAGTCCCCAGCTAACAGCAGCACTCACACTCCACAACGGACAAACGGTAAAGAGTGTAGTGGCTGAGAGAGTGAGTGGTGAGAGTGAGAGTGAGTGTGAGGATGAGGAGGAGATAGAAATGATGAAGAACAGGATTAGTTATTATTTAATATTTTTGTAAACAAATAGATTTGCATTTCCTAGAAAGACATAATGCTTACAAAGCAGGACATAAAACCTTCAGTAGAACGAACAAAGGAAAGAATGAAAGGAAATTAAATGGAAAAAAAGACAGGAGAAAGACAGAAAGAAGATAAAAGAATGAAAATGAAAAATGATGAAGAATTAAAAGAAAGAAGAAAGAAAGAAAACAAGGAAAGAAGAAAATGAAAGAAAGAAAAAAGAAAGGAGAAAGGAAGACAGGAAAAGTAAAGAAAGAAAAAGAGAGAAAGGAAGAAAAACAAATAAGAAAGAAGGAAGTTCGAAAAAGAAAGAAAAAAAAATAAATATGTAAGGAATTAAATAAAAGAAAGAAAGAAAGAAAGAAAAAAGAAAGTAAGAAAGGAAAAGACAAAAAAGAAAAATAAAGAAAAAGACAACAAGAAAAACAGAAAGGAAGAAAGAAGGAAGGAAGTTTGAAAAGGAAGAAAAAAGAAAGGAAATGTGTAAGAGGAGAAAGAAAACAAGAAAAAAGAGGAGAAAATAGAGAGAAAAGAGGAGAAAAACAAAAAGAAAAAATGAAGAAAAAGAAAAAAGTTAAAGAAAGAAAGAAAGAAAGTAAGAGAGAATAAGAAAGGAAGAATAAACAAATAAGCAAAGAAAGAAAGAAAATAAGAGAGAATAAGAAAGGAAGAATAAACAAATAAGCAAAGAAAGAAAGAAATAAGGAAGTTTGAGAAAGGAAGAAAAAGAAAAAATAAAGGAAATATGTAAGTAAGAAAATCAAAGAAAGAAAGAAAAGAAAGAAAAAGAGGGAACAAAAGAAAACAAATAAGGAAAGAACAAAGAAAGACAAAAAATTAAATATGTAAGAAAAAAATTGAAGGAAAGAAAAAAGGAGAAAGAAAGGCAAAATAAAGAAAGAAAAATAGAGAAAAAGAAAACAAGTAAGGAAGAAAATGAAATAAGTAAATAAAGAAAGAAAGAAAGAGTAGAAGGGAAGAAAAAGAGACAGAAAAGAAGAAAAAGAAAACAAATAAGTAACAAAGAAAAGAAAGAAAAAGGAAGAAAAAGAAAGGAAAAAATGAAGGAAAAAGAAAACAAATTACAACAAAAAAAAGAGAGAAAGAAAGAGGAGAAGGGAAGAAAGTAGAGACACGTTAGACACACAGCTGCACTGGGTAAGTTTCGGGGATTTGGAGCCCTCTCTGGTGGAAACGTGTAACGGCGTCCAGATCATTCTGTACTGAGGGCTGTGCTCCGACCTGCTTCTCAGAGTGAATGAATCTGAAAGAGAGTTCAAAGAGGTCTCAGTCAGAACTTGGTGAGGGACGCGTCCTCTGTTTAACACGGTGTTCACACACTGCAGTAAACGCTCTCATTTCATAAAGAGGAGTGAAATTCAGTTTTCTATCATATGGGCTCTTTAGGCTGAAACCCAAGCCTGTCCAACTGGAAAGCAGAGGTGAGGCTACATCAGAGCGATTAGCATTCCTGTCTCGGCTCAGCCTGAGCAGATCCGGCTCTGCCTCGCTGCATCGATAAAGCGCTGAACTTCATACACACAGCACAGGAAATTGTGTTCTCTCAGGTTTGTGATGAGGGAGTGATGTCATACTGCAATATTCACTCTCACCTGATACTCTAAATACATATACAGAGAGAGAGAGAGAGAGGGAGAGAGAGAAAGATAGATATATCTGTCTAATATATAAGCCTCCTTACATTGCCCTTCACATGGCCATACGTCCCAAGCTTCTCACAGCCACATACGGCCAGCAGCCAGACACTACATATCGCCCCTTAAAGGACTGACCTTTCTAGTAACCTCCCAGCTCAAGCCAAGTCTCTGGACGCATGCAGTACCGGCTACTGCAACCACCACAGAGGACCAAGTACCTCCAGTCCTCACCCAGGGCCACATCTCAGCTCCTGCGCATGGTTGAACTTCCCACAGTGGTCTGAATCAAGTCCCTTGCAGGTAGGGGTGACGGCTGCAACAGTGGTGCTCAATGAGGCCACCATCCGCTTTCTCGGCTACTCCCACACCATTGACCCTTGCGTGGTAGCTGCTCATGTATGCTGGTGACTGACCTGAGCTGGACAATGGTCACCTTCCAGCCACTTGTTGCCTCTCTTGGTGTGTGTGAGCATACCTAGTCACAATATTGGCGAGCTTGTGAAGGCCAATGTGATGAGCCTTCTGCCATCCGTGCTGCACTTGACCCTCGGCCTGTGGTCATTGCTAAACTTCATGTCCGACATCCGTTTACAGGCTTACAGAGCTGTTCAGTCCTCCTTCTCCACAATGGCGGCTCACCAACTGCTCCATGGTGCTTCCACTCTGAAGACTGATGCTTACGCTTTCACTTTCATGGCTATCCCACTTCTGACACCACTGTGGCACTGAGTAAGACACAGGGATGCAGATCCACGATTCTGCTGCGCTTTTATTTGAATATCAGCAGAAAGTCAAATAACAAGAGCACAAATAGGCAGGAGGTAGACAGTAGACACTCAACACAACTACCTAAGCCCACTCCCAGACACACAATAACACAAACAATAGATACAACACCATTTAAACTAACCAATGACAACATTGACAACATTAAACAACACAGGAAGTACCTTTTTCAGAGGGCCTTGCATAGTGCTTCGCATGGCCACATCTACCAAGCTTCTCACGGCCGCACGGCCCATAGTGGGACGCTGCCATACATATATGAAACTAGTTTTGTCCACTCACAAAGACATTACACAATTCATTGCTTTATAAACGTAAACATTTCTCTTTAGGGTCACATCTGAGCAAGTAAGAGTGATTAATCGTGATTACACATATATTTAAGCCCCACATTTTCACTGATTTTGATTACAGCTCAGCTCCTCAGTCAGTAAGTTACTTAAAATAGTTTTGAGGGGTTTCGAGAACTACAATTTCACAAATCTTTGAAAATGATTGGAGATGATGGAGGCATTTAGAGTAAAAGCTTTTTTTTTTCTAAATTCAGCAGAGCTAAAACCAGCTGTCCAACCTGTTCTATCTGTCGAGGGAGTCTCACAGGGAGATGAATCACAGCCGTTACTGACGGAGCTGCTGTCATTTAGAGCGGTAATCTCTGAAATAGGGCTTCATAAATGTGAAGAAGCACATGATGCTCTCTGCAGAGGGAACGGAGATACGATTAGAGCAGAGAACCCTTACCAGACCGCCTCCGGTCATCACATGACCTTTACGCCGTCTAATTATAACATCAGTAATGTCAATAAGATCGAAAAGAACAATGTAAAGGTTGTTTTTATTCAACATGGATTACCTGCTGCCTCAATACAGGTATTCCCATGTGTGTTATTAATATTCATCTGATTGTTATTGACATTATTTTCTGTTTCTATTGTTCTTCATTTTACTGATTATTGCAACATTTTTCTGGTTGTTAAAGTATTGAGCTCAGATCAACACACACTCCAACCAGATTTCACTGGACAGAAAAGATTAAACAGATCATCTTCAGTGAAATTTTTGTAGGGTTTTTCTTAAGGATGCATAACGATGTTGGAATCATATCAGTATCGGTTGCTTATTAGTGACAGTGCATTGCAAAGCAGCTCTATTGTTATCCGATGGTAAACTACAGAGGTGTAAAATTCAGGTCCAGAGAATAAAAAATCCTTCCCAGGATTTTGTTCCAACTGCCTGAACAGCTCTGCTCGTGGTTTGATCTAACTAGAGAAGCCAGGCCGTTGGAACAAAATCCTGGGAAGGATTTTTATTCTCTGGACCTGAATTTTACACCTCTGGTAAACTCTTCTTCTTCTCCATTGTTCATATTATTTTGTCTGCTAATTCATCCCACAGTTGTCAAGATATTGACATCATTCCAACTCCAGAATGTTCAGTCTGATTGGGAATGGTGGGCTTGTATACAGCTTTTTGGTAGGACAGATGGTTTTCACACAATTATTGTTGAATAAATATTTTTTTTCCTAGACAGATACCACAGCAACCACCTGCCAACACCATAGAAACCACCTGGGATACCATAGCAACCATCTATCAACACCTTTGCAACCACCTAAAATACCAACGTAACCAATACCAAAGTAACACCCTAGCAACCTGATACTGTTGGTACTGTTGGAGAATACTGGTATTTGAGAATACAGTGTTTGAGAATGTTAGTGTTTGTTGGAGAATGGGGGTGTTTGGTTGGAGAATGTTGGTCTTGGAAATTATGGTGTTTGTTGGTGAATGGTGTTTGGTGGAGAACGTTGATATTTGAGAATACAATGTTTGTTCAAGAATGTTAGTGTTTGCTGGAGAATGGTGGTGTTTGGATGGAGTATGTTGGTCTTGGAAATGGTAGTGTATATTGGAGAATGGTGGTGTTTGGATGGAGAATGTTGGTCTTGGAAATGGTGTTTGTTGGAGAATGTTTGTACTTGAGAATACAGTGTTTGTTGGGGAATGTTAGTGTTTGTTGCAGAATGTTAGTGTTTGGATGGAGAATGTTGGTATTTATGAGTACAGTTTTTGTTGGAGAATGTTAGTGTTTGTTAGAGAATGGTGGTGTTTGGATGGAGAATGTTGGTACTTGAGAATACAGCGTTTGTTGGAGAATGTTAGTGGTTGAGAATGGTGGAGTTGGAGAATGTTGGTATTTGCAAATACAGTATTTGCTGGAGAATGTTAGTATTTGTTGAAGAATGGTGGTGTTTAAATGGAGAATGTTGGTATTTTTTGAATACTGTGGTTGTTGGAGAATGTTAGTGTTTGTTAGAGAATGATAGTGTTTGGATGGCGCATGTTGGTACTTGAGAATACTGTGTTTGTTGGAGAATGTTAGTGTTTGTTAGAGAATGGTGGTGTTTGGTTAGAGAATGTTGGTATTTGAGAATACATTGTTGGAGTATGTTAGTGTTTGTTGCAGAATGGTGGAGTTTGGTGGAGAATGTTGGTATTTGAGAATACAGTGTTTGTTGGAGAAGGTTAGTGGTTGAGAGTGGTGGAGTTGGAGAATGTTGGTATTTGAGAATACAGTATTTGTTGGAGAATGTTAATGTTTGTTTGAGAATGGTGGTGTTGGAGAATGTTGATATTTGAGAATACAGTATTTGTTGGAGAATGTTAGTGGTTGACAATGGCGGTGTTTGGATGGCGAATGTTGGTATTTTTGAGAATACAATGTTTATTGGAGAATGTTAGTATTTGTTGAAAAATGGTGGTGTTTGAATGGAGAATGTTGGTATTTTTTGAATACTGTGGTTGTTGGAGAATGTTAGTGTTTGTTAGAGAATGATAGTGTTTGGTTAGAGAATGTTGGTATTTGAGAATACATTGTTGGAGTATGTTAGTGTTTGTTGCAGAATGTTGGTGTTTAAATGGAGAATGTTGGTATTTGAGAACACTGTCTGAGAATGTTAATGTTTTTTGGAGAATGGTGATATTTGGATGGAGAATCTTGGAATGTTGGTTTTGGAAATGATGGTGTTTGGTGGAGAATGGTGGTGGCTGCTGGACTGGTGAATGTTGGGGTTAAGATGGAGAACGTTGGTCTTGGAAAATGGTGGTGTTTGGTTGTGGATGTTGGTATTTGAGAAAACAGTGTTTGTTGGAGAATGTTAGTGTTTGAGTGGTGGTGTTTGGATGGTGAATGTTCGTACTTGAGAATACAGTGTTTGTTGGAGAATGTTAGTATTGGTTAGAGAATGGAGAATTGTTGGTCTTGGAAATGATGTTGGATTGTGCTGGACAATTTTGATATTTATTGGAAAATGATGGTATTTGGTGTGGGATCTTGCTGTTCGTTGGAGAGCGATGATAATGATGTGGATGTTGAGAGAAATCTAATAGAATGCCTGAAGGTAGAAGCGTACACCTGCTGAGCTCCAGGCTGCAGGAAATGTGCACTCCTGTGTTCAATAAAGCACATCTGAAATCAGACATTTCCTCCACTACCTCCATCAGAAACACTCGCTCTCACTGTGAGAGTAAACGAGACGACGGAAATCAAATTTGGATCAGAATTATGCAGATTAATTCTGTTCCTTCAGAGTCCTTTCTGAGTCATTGAAGTCAAATGACTGCACAGTTTTAGTGGCGTGTTGTGAGTCTCCTGGCAACCACATTTCTTCTTTTGGGCTTTAGGATAAAAGTTGGTCAATTTCTTTGGTCAAAAAAACTGTATACACATACTAGTGTGATGATACACTGTTCATCTAGATTTATGGAAAATAGAAAAACAGTGACCTGCTCAACTCCATAGTTATCGTAATAAAGTTCTGACCTTCTAGATTCATTCACTTTCACAGAGATACAAATACAGTCTTTGTTTGAAGTATGTATTCTTTGATGTTCCTCCTGACTTCATCAAATTGGCTTGACGCTCTGGAACCCAACAGAGGAGTATCCCAAACTGACCAATGAGAACCTGAGGAATTCATGTTTTCTTTTCTAAAGAAGTTTCTGTAGATTATAGCGTAACATACTACAAATTCCACTGCGCTTTGCTTCGGCCAGCTCCTCGGTAAAAGTTCCTCACCGCAGTAATTGTGAATTTGGTGGTTTAAAACATTCCTTCAACATGGCTGAATTTTAAGAAGAGTCTTGGTTCCTTTCAAATATTCTTTCTCATGATCTTAAACACTTTATCCTTTTGAGTCTTGGTAGCTGTTAGTGGTTCTTCCTCATGCTCTTAGGGAGTTTTGGTTCCTCTCAGATGTTCTTCTTAATGCTCTTAGGGAGTTTTTTCTTTTGAGTCTTGGTTCTTCTCAGATGTTCTTCCTCATGCTCTCAAAGAGTTTCTTCTTTTGAGTCTTGGTTCTTCTCAGATGTTCTTGCCCATGCTCTTAGACAGTTTCTCTTTTTGAGTCTTGGTTCCACTCAGATGTTCTTATTTATGCTCTTAAAGAGTTTCTCCTTTTGAGTCTTGGCTCTTCTCAGATGTTCTTCTTCATACTCTTAGATAGCTTCTCGTTTTGAGTCTTGGTTCCTCTCAGATGTTCTTTCTCATGCTCTCAGAATTTCTTCTTTTGAGTCTTGGTTCCGCTCAGATGTTCTTCCTCATGCTCTCAAAGAGTTTCTTCTTTTGAGTCTTGATTCCTCTCAGATGTTCTTCCTCATGCTCTCAAAGAGTTTCTTCTTTTGAGTCTTGGTTCTTCTCAGATGTTCTCGCCCATGCTCTTAGGTAGCTTCTCCTTTTGAGTCTTGGTTCTTGTCAGATGTTCTTCCTCATGCTCTCAGAATTTCTTCTTTTGAGTCTTGGTTCTGCTCAGATGTTCTTATTTATGCTCTTAAAGAGTTTCTCCTTTTGAGTTTTGGTTCTTCTCAGATGTTCTCGCCCATGCTCATAGAGAGTTTCTCCTATTGCCTCTGGGCTCCTCTCTGAGGTTCTTCTTTCGGCTTTTAGGAAGTTCAGTCTTGGTTCCTCTCGATGGTTCAAGACATCACAACATAAAAGTAAAGTCACATTGAGCATTGCTGTCAACATCCATCAAAAGTGCTGGCTTGAAATGCTATTCTAGTTTTTGTTTGATGCTGAAAGACCAAATGAAAACAGAGATGGGATGATATAAATTTGATATGATAATCATATTTACATCTAAAAGTATGCAGAGTGTGATGGGGCTGGCATTGCATTTATCATTTATCTACATTTATTTATATTTTTGTCATTTTTTGTCATATGATGAAAAAATATCTGAATTATTTTTCAAATGTGATTCTATGTGTTTTATGGGTCCAATATATTGACACAGAAAATATTTGTAGGTCATATAGGTGATATGCTAGAAAAATACCAAACATTAGCAGGGTAAGCAGGGTATATAAAGGCAAACTCAAAAATATTCAAAAATGGATAAATTGGTCCTGTGGTCCCTGGAGACACTACACTCGTCCATGGTCAGGAGTCCAAGCGAGCACAATTGTCCTCGCTCTCCCTGGGTGGGTAGGTTGGCCCCCCATCTCCCTCCGTCACTCAGCACAATGCCAACCAACACAGGCATCTGTTAGCTGACATAACAGAACTGGTGGTTAGTGTTCTCCTCCAAGCGTGTCCAGCTGTCCAGTGATGTGTGAGTGAGTTCGAAAAGATGCTGTGGTGCTTCACAGGATTCGGAGAAAGCCTCTGTTTGCCTTCACCCTCCTAGCGTTGGTGGTATCGTGTGATTGGGCGAGTCCTAACTAGTGGGTGAGATTGGATACGACTAAATTGGGGGGAAAATGGCCAAATTGTTCATGACTCACTATTTAAATAAATTAGGACTGGACTGAGGCCATAAATGGACAGATAAATGTAGTTCAGTTTCCTTTCAGCCTGCTTTGTTTCTACTCCATGTTTGGTGATAATGGACCTGTTGAGCACTACTGACCTGCTACAACGTTCCCGTTTGATTGACACATTAACATACTGGCACATATACGAGAAAAGGTTGAGCGTGTAAGAGGCGAGAGAGAAAGCGCGAGCGCTGTGTGGACCGGTAGGGGATATGTGTAAATCTCTGATTTACATGCAGCAGGGCAACAGCACTGTCTGACAGGATTGATGTTTACCATTTCATATCCGCTCTCTGTCTCTCTCTCTCTCTCTCTGTCTCTCTCTCTCTCTCTCTCTCTCTCTCCTGATCTGATGTTTCTCGCGCTCGGGCCTGTTTCGCAGATGAAAACAGAGGGAGAGATGAGAGATGGATGGAAACATGCGGGAGCCATTTGTCTTTCAGATAGAGCTTCACTTTCACGCGGCCCGCGAATCTCAGCGCTGAATGTAAACTGAAGGAGGTTTAGAGTGGAGTTTAAAGTGGGTTCTGTTTCTGAGAGCGTGATACCTGCATGATAAGAATAACACCACGGAGCTTTTAACACCTCCACCGCTCCATGCGGCCGAAGAGTATGGATGATAAATTGAGCACATTTTCCTGAACCTAGAAAAGATCAGAAAACTCGCTGACTCGAAAAATGCTTATAACAGAAGCTAATGGGCAGTTACATCAGCATCTGTCCATTAACTTCTATTGCTGTTTGCTGGTATAGCATAGTGTAGCATAGCTCCAGTGGCCAGCCCGAAAAGCCTCCTAGCCTCAGTGTAGCATAGCTCCAGTGGCCAGCCCGAAAAGCCTCCTAGCCTCAGTGTAGCATAGCTCCAGTGGCCAGCCCGAAAAGCCTCCTAGCCTCAGTGTAGCATAGCTCCAGTGGCCAGCCCGAAAAGCCTCCTAGCCTCAGTGTAGCATAGCTCCAGTGGCCAGCCCAAAAAGCCTCCTAGCCTCAGTGTAGCATAGCTCCAGTGGCCAGCCCAAAAAGCCTTCTAGCCTCAGTGTAGCATAGCTCCAGTGGCCAGCCCGAAAAGCCTCCTAGCTTCAGTGTAGCATAGCTCCAGTGGCCAGCCCGAAAAGCCTTGTAGCCGCAGTGTAGCATAACTCCAATGGCCAGCCCGAAAAGCCTTGTAGTCGCAGTGTAGCATAGCTCCAATGGCCAGCCCGAAAAGCCTTCTAGCCTCAGTGTAGCATAGCTCCAGTGGCCAGCCCAAAAAGCCTCCTAGCCTCAGTGTAGCATAGCTCCAGTGGCCAGCCCGAAAAGCCTCCTAGCCTCAGTGTAGCATAGCTCCAGTGGCCAGCCCGAAAAGCCTTCTAGCCTCAGTGTAGCATAGCTCCAGTGGCCAGCCCGAAAAGCCTCCTAGCCTCAGTGTAGCATAGCTCCAGTGGCCAGCCTGAAAAGCCTTGTAGCCGCAGTGTAGCATAGCTCCAATGGCCAGCCCGAAAAGCCTTGTAGTCGCAGTGTAGCAAAGCTTCAGAAGCAGCTCAAGTGCCCGGGAAACCAGGTAGCCCAGAAAGAGTCCTTAGCCACAAGGGAAGTTCTTTCTTTCTATCTATCTATCTATCTATCTATCTACCTACCTACCTATACATATATATATATATATATATATATATATATATATATATATATATTTCATAAAATTAAATAGAACAGTAATGAGAACCTCCTCAACATTGTAAACTCACTTCTTATTTCATTTTATAGAATTTTATGATGACATTTCAGTAATTCATTTGAATATTGCTCAACAGCTTGAATGACTGCGTGTGGAAAACAGGTGAGATGTCATGTGATTCAGCTAAGGAACTAAATATGGTGGAAGATGTTTGGTGTGGCCAGTAAAACAAACAATAAAACGTCTTCTGCAGTGGCCACCAACCCTCCTGTCCTGCAAGGTTCAATTCCAACCTGCATCTAACACAATGCCTCCTCTTTACCTAACACTAATGCATCTGATCCAGCCAATCAGGAGCTTCTGGGGAAGTTAATGAGCTGGAGCAGGTGTGGTGGACTGTGGCTGGAATTAGTCTCTGTGGGAAGGGAGATCTCCAGGACCAGCGTTGGAGACCACTGTGCTGGTCTGTGCATCTGTTGAGAAGGAAGGCCTCTTTCAGCTGAAGCTCATATCAATGCTGGTGTTGTTTTCCTGATATAACGTCATAGTTGATAAGTTAGGGGCTTGTTTGGGGATCGTTTCAAGAGTAGGTTTGGTTTTTGGTGGGCTTCACCTCCATTTAACAGCTCCTCACTTTCAAAGCCCTGTTCACTGTCCAGTTTAAGAATTTCTCATTTCACTGTTCCAAGTTTTACATACACAGCGCGGTCAACCAGACCGGTTTTACATGCTTCAGAAGTCTACTCTTTTCACCACTAGGGGGCTCTAGCGAGTACTAGAACACTCAAGAAGTGAACCATTTTTCGCCACATTTGACCAAAAAGCTTTGATGCTTCTTAAATCTTCGTCTCGCCATCACGAGGTTCCAGGAAGGTAAGGGCGATTTGGATTTTTCTGTTTTGGGCTGGTTTTAGCTGTTGGCTGTGACTTGGGACCAACATCATTCAGATGTTTCTCATGCAATGCTGGGCGGTACTGATAAAATTCAGTATCACAATATTGTCCATGTATCACAGTTTATTGTTATCGTGATGTTCTGTCACAATATGCTGTTCTGTCTGTACCAAATTCTCAAATCTCATATCCTGTATCGTGAAAATGTCTTGAAGTATCATGATACAGTACTATTGCCATGTCATCCACCCCTAACTATATTGAATGATAATGTCAGTGAACTCTGAATGCTGTTGTTGTTGTAGTTAGATGGTCCTCATAAACAGAAGGCTGCACTAAAATGACTGATAAAGTCATAAATACTTGTATTAAACGGAGGCAAATTCCATGTTAGCCAAGGGTACCAACTGTGATGTATCACCAGTCAGAACATTCTGTTACTATGGCTCTAAATGTAGGTATTGTGATATAAACCGAGTCTGTTCTACGGTTTCTCGTTAGGTTGAATGAATAACCGGCTCTAAATGTAGGTATTGTGATATAAACCGAGTCTGTTCTACGGTTTCTTGTTAGGTTGAATGAATAACCGACTCTAAATGTAGATATTGTGATATAAACCGAGTCTGTTCTACATCAGAACATTACTGGCCAGAATGGAAAGTGTTGTGCTGTAATATTCAGAGTGTCATTTGATCTTATTGTGGAAAAAACATTGCAGTTTGAGTGGAGTTAAACTTTTGAAAATGGCACTAGAGAAAATACGTTTATTTCCTAATCTCATCTTTTAGATGATAATACATCACCAGAGACTTTTTGTTTTGTCAGTTCATTACAGCCAGACTGCTCTCTCTCTCTCTCTCTCTCTCTCTCTCTCTCTCTCTCTCTATTCCTCTCTTTGCTATCCTATAAAGTAAAAATAGATTTCTGATTCTGTATGAAGCGGAGGAATACACTATATGGCCAAAAGTAGGTGGACGCCTCCTAATTACTGAGTTCAGGTGTTTCACATACACCCATTGTTAACGTGTATCAAATGAAGCACACAGCCATGCAGTTTCAAACACTGGCAGTAGAATCAGTTGTACTGAAGAACTTGAGCTATGTTCACATTACAAGCCTCGTTGCTCAAATCCGATCTCTCCGACACGACGGTTCACACTCGTTTGGGTAAGTGATTCAAATCTGTCATTAACGTGACGAACCGGCGTCCTGAAATGACCTGCATGAGCTCATCCTACTCAGTAACGTCACGTGAATGAATCACGTTCATCATCAGACTAACGAGCAGAACGAGCTTAGAACGAGTGTGAAAACAGACCCCGTCAGAGTGCTGGCGCCATAGTACCACCATGCCTAAAAGTTGTGGTGTCGAATTTTGCATGTCTAGCAATAAAAAAAACCCAAAGTTTATGATTTTTTTAACCTCCCCAAAGTGCGAAGGACAGCACAGTTGGAGATCTGTGGCTTCAGGCTGTCCGCAAAAAGGATGAAAATGGTAAACTGTGACCCCACCAGTCAAAATGTGTATGTCTGTGGCAAAACAGATCATGACAGGTTAGGTTATGCTGTTAGAAATCAGAGTAGTGAATGCTGAGTGAACGTGTGAGTATATAGGCTCACTGTATATACCTTATAGTAGCAAGGTGCTAGTTAGCTTGCTAACCCGTTAAGCATGCTAATGTTAGCGATGTAATTAGACAACAGTAACGTCACATTGGACAGATGACCAAAACAGTCAAATAAAGTGCCTTCATGTCAGAAATACGTTACCTTGTGATTCAGTAAGGTAGTGTATGTCAGGATATGATGCCTCTGGTCATTGAGTAGGGTTGTTCGTCCATTTTGAGACTGAGAGGAAATCGACTGACCTCTGTTTCTTTCATTTTTTTCTATATAACAATGCTGACCGTTGATTGACAACGACCTGACGTAATTGTTTGCCTGACTGGCTGTGGAATTTAGGCTCTAATAGCTGTAAATCAGTAGGATATTCTTATTTTATGCTATTACATTTTTAAAGTCCCCAGAATTTGTATTTACCGCCAGGCAAATTAGATGGGCTGCTTTCACCTAAAAAGGGTTGGGGGCATTACGAAAGAGCAAAGTACCCAGATGTGCGGCTCTCATCAGTCAGTCCGTCGGTCAGTTAGTGAGTGGCCCAGTTATCTTTTCTTAGGGAGCTAGTTTTGTCACTTATCAGTCGCTCACGGTTCCACTAAATTCCAACAAATTTCCAATAAATTGTGCCCCATCCTGTTTTGGAAGTGTGGTTCCACTCCATCAGATATCAGATCTGCACCAGACTCGAATTTACCCGAATTTAGTGCAGCTTTACATTTGAAAACACACGTTTTACCTTGGCTAAAACATGAGCTCACGGCACAAACCCCAAACACCTGAAAGCAAACGTTAGTCTGCCAGTCGTTCAACCGCTGGACACTCACTGACCGATTCAGACACCCACTGACCACTGTCAATACCTTAATTACATACACCACCTCTCTGTCTCTCTCACACATCCCTGCCTTTAGGTTCCTGCTGAGAGAGTGAATCATCAGCACTCGCACTCATGTTCGGAATTGGCCTGAGGACAAAATAATTCAAAACAGAACCGACAGAAGCTGAAGCTTCACTTTAAAAAGCTCAAAGGCCCTGAAAGTGGAGCGCTAAACACTACTTGAACAGCCTGGATCCTCAGTTTTGTTATTTCATTTCTCCCTTTGATGGTCACTTACAACATTTATGTGCTTTATGTACCAAAACATGATCATTTTTCCAACCTCTCTCAATCCTTTGAGACTGATATGTAAATGAGCTCTGTTATCATTGGCTGCCCTGTATTACACCTCATTCAAAAAACAGAAACACTTATAACTTGAATGGGTGGGGCTAAACTGCTGTAGGCTGAATGGGTGGGGCTAAACTGCTGTCTGACTGGAATTTATAGACTCTGAAGGCTGAATTTAGTCTGTACTTTAGTTCAGGTTTAGAGGTAATAGTAGGTTTAGTCTTAGCATGGGGTTTATAGACTCTGAAGGCTGAATTTAGCCTGTACCTTAGTTCAGGTTTAGAGATAACAGAAAACTTAGTCTCAGTGTGGGGTTTATAGACTCAGACTGAATTTAGTCTGTACTTTAGTTCAGGTTTAGAGATAACAGGAGGTTTAGTCTTAGTGTGGGGTTTATAGACTCAGACTGAATTTAGTCTGTGCTTTAGTTCAGGTTCAGAGATAACAGAAAACTTAGTCTCAGTGTGGGGTTTATAGACTCTGAAGGCTGAATTTAGTCTGTGCTTTAGTTCAGGTTTAGAGATAACAGAAAACTTAGTCTCAGTGTGGGGTTTATAGACTCAGACTGAATTTAGTCTGTACTTTAGTTCAGGTTTAGAGGTAACAGGAGGTTTAGTCTCAGTGTGGGTTTATAGATTCTGAAGGCTGAATTTAGTCTGTGCTTTAGTTCAGGTTTAGAGATAACAGAAAGCTTAGTCTCAGTGTGGGGTTTATAGACTCAGACTGAATTTAGTCTGTGCTTTAGTTCAGGTTTAGCGGTAACAGGAGGTTTAGTCTTAGTGTGGGGTTTATAGACTCAGACTGAATTTAGTCTGTGCTTTAGTTCAGGTTTAGAGATAACAGGAGGTTTAGTCTCAGTGTGGGGTTTATAGACTCTGAAGGCTGAATTTAGTCTGTGCTTTAGTTCAGGTTTAGAGATAACAAAGTTTAGTCTCAGTGTGGGGTTTATAGACTCAGACTGAATTTAGTCTGTACTTTAGTTCAGGTTTAGAGATAACAAAGTTTAGTCTCAGTGTGGGGTTTATAGACTCAGACTGAATTTAGTCTGTACTTTAGTTCAGGTTTAGCAGTAACAGGAGGTTTAGTCTTAGCATGGGGTTTATAGACTCTGAAGGCTGAATTTAGTCTGTACTTTAGTTCAGGTTTAGAGATAACAGAAAACTTAGTCTCAGTGTGGGGTTTATAGACTCAGACTGAATTTAGTCTGTGCTTTAGTTCAGGTTTAGCGGTAACAGGAGGTTTAGTCTTAGTGTGGGGTTTATAGACTCAGACTGAATTTAGTCTGTGCTTTAGTTCAGGTTTAGAGATAACAGGAGGTTTAGTCTCAGTGTGGGGTTTATAGACTCTGAAGGCTGAATTTAGTCTGTGCTTTAGTTCAGGTTTAGAGATAACAAAGTTTAGTCTCAGTGTGGGGTTTATAGACTCAGACCGAATTTAGTCTGTACTTTAGTTCAGGTTTAGAGATAACAAAGTTTAGTCTCAGTGTGGGGTTTATAGACTCAGACTGAATTTAGTCTGTACTTTAGTTCAGGTTTAGCAGTAACAGGAGGTTTAGTCTTAGCATGGGGTTTATAGACTCTGAAGGCTGAATTTAGTCTGTACTTTAGTTCAGGTTTAGAGATAACAGAAAACTTAGTCTCAGTGTGGGGTTTATAGACTCAGACTGAATTTAGTCTGTGCTTTAGTTCAGGTTTAGAGATAACAGAAAACTTAGTCTCAGTGTGGCGTTTATAGACTCAGACTGAATTTAGTCTGTGCTTTAGTTCAGGTTTAGAGATAACAGAAAGCTTAGTCTCAGTGTGGGGTTTATAGACTTAGACTGAATTTAGTCTATGCTTTAGTTCAGGTTTAGAGATAACAGGAGGTTTAGTCTCAGTGTGGGGTTTATAGACTCTGAAGGCTGAATTTAGTCTGTACTTTAGTTCAGGTTTAGAGGTAACAGGAGGTTTAGTCTCAGTGTGGGTTTATAGATTCTGAAGGCTGAATTTAGTCTGTGCTTTAGTTCAGGTTTAGCGGTAACAGGAGGTTTAGTCTTAGTGTGGGGTTTATAGACTCAGACTGAATTTAGTCTGTGCTTTAGTTCAGGTTTAGAGATAACAGAAAGCTTAGTCTCAGTGTGGGGTTTATAGACTCAGACTGAATTTAGTCTGCTTTAGTTCAGGTTTAGAGATAACAGGAGGTTTAGTCTCAGTGTGGGGTTCATAGACTCTGAAGGCTGAATTTAGTCTGTGCTTTAGTTCAGGTTTAGAGATAACAAAGTTTAGTCTCAGTGTGGGGTTTATAGACTCAGACCGAATTTAGTCTGTACTTTAGTTCAGGTTTAGAGATAACAAAGTTTAGTCTCAGTGTGGGGTTTATAGACTCAGACTGAATTTAGTCTGTACTTTAGTTCAGGTTTAGCAGTAACAGGAGGTTTAGTCTCAGTGTGGCGTTTATAGACTCAGACTGAATTTAGTCTGTACTTTAGCTCAGGTTTAGAGGTAATAGTAGGTTTAGTCTTAGCATGGGGTTTATAGACTCTGAAGGCTGAATTTAGCCTGTACCTTAGTTCAGGTTTAGAGATAACAGAAAACTTAGTCTCAGTGTGGGGTTTATAGACTCAGACTGAATTTAGTCTGTGCTTTAGTTCAGGTTTAGAGATAACAGAAAACTTAGTCTCAGTGTGGGGTTTATAGACTCAGACTGAATTTAGTCTGTGCTTTAGTTCAGGTTTAGAGATAACAGAAAGCTTAGTCTCAGTGTGGGGTTTATAGACTTAGACTGAATTTAGTCTATGCTTTAGTTCAGGTTTAGAGATAACAGGAGGTTTAGTCTCAGTGTGGCGTTTATAGACTCTGAAGGCTGAATTTAGTCTGTACTTTAGTTCAGGTTTAGAGGTAACAGGAGGTTTAGTCTCAGTGTGGGTTTATAGATTCTGAAGGCTGAATTTAGTCTGTGCTTTAGTTCAGGTTCAGAGGTAACAGGAGGTTTAGTCTTAGTGTGGGGTTTATAGACTCAGACTGAATTTAGTCTGTGCTTTAGTTCAGGTTTAGAGATAACAGAAAGCTTAGTCTCAGTGTGGGGTTTATAGACTTAGACTGAATTTAGTCTGTGCTTTAGTTCAGGTTTAGAGATAACAGAAAGCTTAGTCTCAGTGTGGGGTTTATAGACTCAGACTGAATTTAGTCTGTGCTTTAGTTCAGGTTTAAAGATAACAGAAAGCTTAGTCTCAGTGTGGGGTTTATAGACTCAGACTGAATTTAGTCTGTGCTTTAGTTCAGGTTTAGAGACAACAGGAGCTTTAGTCTCAGTGTGGGGTTTATAGACTCAGACTGAATTTAGTCTGTACTTTAGTTCAGGTTTAGAGGTAACAGTAGGTTTAGTCTCAGTGTTGGGTTTATAGACTCAGACTGAATTTAGTCTGTACTTTAGTTCAGGTTTAGCAGTAACAGGAGGTTTAGTCTCAGTGTGGCGTTTATAGACTCAGACTGAATTTAGTCTGTGCTTTAGTTCAGGTTTAGAGATAACAGAAAGCTTAGTCTCAGTGTGGGGTTTATAGACTCAGACTGAATTTAGTCTGTGCTTTAGTTCAGGTTCAGAGGTAACAGGAGGTTTAGTCTCAGTGTGGGGTTTATAGACTCTGAAAGCTGAATTTAGTCTGTGCTTTAGTTCAGGTTCAGAGGTAACAGGAGGTTTAGTCTCAGTGTGGGGTTTATAGACTCAGACTGAATTTAGTCTGTGCTTTAGTTCAGGTTTAGAGGTAACAGGAGGTTTAGTCTCAGTGTGGGGTTTATAGACTCAGACTGAATTTAGTCTGTGCTTTAGTTCAGGTTCAGAGGTAACAGGAGGTTTAGTCTCAGTGTGGGGTTTATAGACTCTGAAGGCTGAATTTAGTCTGTGCTTTAGTTCAGGTTTAGAGATAACAGGAGGTTTAGTCTCAGTGTGGGGTTTACAGGCTCCGAGGACTGAACTGACTGTCTGTATGTAACGTTCAGACAGACACTCAGTGTATTAGACGAGCCGGTGGAGCAGAGCATCAGCTGACACAGCAGCTCAGACTCAGCCCTCTGAGACTCTCAGGGCTTGTTAGCTCTGTGTAGATCTTCTCTTATATCTGACGTTTTCTGTATGTGATGCTTATATTACTGATATATAAGTGTCGATGCTGGTGGTGGTGATTAATATGCTGGTCATGGTGATTAATATGATGGTGATGATAGTGATGATGGTAACAGTGATGATGCTGGTGATGATGATGATGATAGTAATGACAGTGGAATGATGGTGATGATAAGGTGGTAATGACCAAGATGATGGTGGTGGTGTTAATAGTAACAATGTTGATGCTGGTGATGGTGATAATAGTGATAAAGACAATGGGATGATGGTGATTATGATAGGGTGGTAATGATAATGATGATGGTGATAATGGTAGTAATGATGAAGCCAGTGATGGTGATCATGATTGTGTTGATGATGTGATAGTGATTGATATGTTTGTGATCATGATAGAATGATGAAAATGGGATGATGGTAATGACAGAGCAGTGGTGATGAAGATGATGGTGATGGTGATAATGGTAAGTATTGGTGATGGTGATTAATATGCTGTTGATAATTGTAACAATGTTGATGCTGGTCATGGTGGTAATAATGATAAAGACAATGGGATGATGGTGATGATGATAGGGTGCTAATGATGTTGATGATAGGGTGGTGGTAATGACGAAGATGGTGGTGGTGATAATGGCAAGTGTTGATGCTGGTGATGGTGATTAATATGCTGGTGATAATGATAACAGTGTTTATCCTATAGATGGTGATTAATATGCTGGTGATATTGGTAACAATGTTGATGCTGGTGATGGTGATAATAACGATAAAGACAATGGAATGATGGTGATTATGATAGGGTGGTAATGATAATGATGATGGTGATAATGGAAATAATGATGAAGCCAGTGATGGTGATCATAATGTGATGGTGATTGACATGCTGGTGATCATGACAGAATGATGACAATGGAATGATGGTGATGGTAGGGTGGTAATGATGAAGATGATGGTGGTGGTGATAATGGTAAGTGTTGATGCTGGTGATAGTGATTTAATATGCTGGTGATAATGGTAACAGTGTTGATGCTGTTGATGGTGACAATAGTGATAGAGACAATGGGATGATGGTGGTTATGATAGGGTGGTAATGATAATGGTAACAATGATGAAGCCGGTGATGGTGATCATGATTGTGTTGGTAATGTGATGGTGACTGACATGCTGGTGATCATGATAGAATGATGGCAATGGAATGATGGTGATGATAGGGTGGTAATGATTAAGATGATGGAGGTGGGGATAATGGTAAGTGTTGATGCTGGTGATGGTGATAATAACGATAAAGACGATGGAATGATGGTGATGATAGGGTGGTAATGATGACGATGATGGAGGCGGTGATAACGGTAAGTGTTGATGCTGGTGATGGTGATTAATATGCTGGTGAAAATGGTAACAATGTTGATGCTAGTGATGGTGATAATAGTGATAAAGACAATGGAATGATGGTGATGATAGGGTGGTAATGATAAAGATGATGGTGGTGGTGATAATGGTAACAGTGTTGATGGTGATGCTGATAATAGCGATAAAGACAGTGGGATGATGGTGATGATAGGGCGGTGGTGATGATGGTAATGAGAGGAATGAGGGATGGTGATAGCACGATAATGTTAATGGTGATGGTAAAAGTGTTGTTGGTGATTACTATGGAGGTGATCATGATACTAACGATGGTGATCATTATGATGGTAGAGTTCATGACTGATGATGATAGTAGTGATCATGGTGTTGGTGGTGAGCACGATGACGATGATGGTGAAGATGATTCTGATGGTAGCAGTGAAAATGGTGGTGAAGATGATTAGTCAAATTACTTGTGTGTCTACATGCCATTAAAAATGATTGGTTGACTGACTGACTGGTGATGGTGGAGATGACTGTAATGATGACAGTGAAGATTCTTTTCATTTTCTAACTGTTGGTGAGAGTGATGGTGAATTTGTCATTGATTGTGTAGCTGTTTACGTTGTTTGTGTCGAGCTGTGTTAGAGCTGTCGGTCTACGGGAGCTGCAACTCTGCAGCTTTATTTTCAGACTCCTACATTTTTTATCACATGCTTTATTAACATGGTGCTGTGCGTGTGGGTCAGGTAAGTTGTTGTTATTCTGCCCAACGCTGGTAGTTTTGCTCAGAGGGACCATAAATGCAGCATTATTTACCCCCAGAGACACACACACACACACACACACACACTCACACACACACACACACACACACACACACACACACACACACACACACACTCCTACATTAATAATTCTACATGCAAGTCAAGTCACACTGACAGACACGCAGCCTAAATATCACACTGAATACAAACTATTAACTGACATCTGAAACAGCAGAACTGATCTGAGAGAACTTTAGAGAAGACCTATAACTAACAACTATTTCTAACCCATTAACTGATTAATCTCTCAAATATTATTTTTATTAATGCACTAATCTAACTATTATATCTCCTGATGTTCCTTTCATAGTGCAACGAAACAATAGAAGTCAACCTACACTTCCTGTAGTGTATTACAGTCTGTGAGAGTGACTGTGAGGATCATATGAACATTATAGAGGCTTTTTAAATGAAACAGTAGAAGCCATATCGCCCCCTACACTTCCTGTAGTGTATTACAGTCTGTCAGAGTGACTGTGTGGATCATATGAACATTATAGAGGCTTTTTAAATGAAACAGTAGAAGCCATATCGCCCCCTACGCTTCCTGTAGCGTATTACAGTCTGTCAGAGTGACTGTGTGGATCATATGAACATTATAGAGGCTTTTTAAATGAAACCGTAGAAGCCATATCGCCCCCTACACTTCCTGTAGTGTATTACAGTCTGTCAGAATGACTGTGTGGATCATATGAACATTATAGAGCTTTTTAAATGAAACAGTAGAAGCCATATCGCCCCCTACGCTTCCTGTAGTGTATTACAGTCTGTCAGAGTGACTGTGTGGATCATATGAACATTATAGAGGCTTTTTAAATGAAACAGTAGAAGCCATATCGCCCCCTACGCTTCCTGTAGTGTATTACAGTCTGTCAGAGTGACTGTGTGGATCATATGAACATTATAGAGGCTTTTAAAATGAAACAGTAGAAGCCATATCGCCCCCTACGCTTCCTGTAGTGTATTACAGTCTGTCAGAGTGACTGTGTGGATCATATGAACATTATAGAGCTTTTTAAATGAAACAGTAGAAGCCATATCGCCCCCTACGCTTCCTGTAGTGTATTACAGTCTGTCAGAGTGACTGTGTGGATCATATGAACATTATAGAGCTTTTTAAATGAAACAGTAGAAGCCATATCGCCCCCTACACTTCCTGTAGCGTATTACAGTCTGTCAGAATGACTGTGTGGATCATATGAACATTATAGAGGCTTTTTAAATGAAACAGTATGTACAGTGTGTAATGTATTGATTGCTGAGTTGAATATTGTAATGATAATTAGCTAGGTAGCTAATGCTAACATAACATGTATGCTAGCCTTGTTGATAAATCAAAATGATTTCTAAGCTGTAATGTTGTGTTGATGTGTGATGTATCAGTTGCTGAGTTCAGTAATATAACGTTAGCTAGCCAGGTAGCTAATGCTATCGTCATTAGCTGGTGTGCTAACGTCCCCTGGTAATAAACGAGCAGTCGGGCACTTAGCCTGCTACCTTAAACTCCTGCAGGCTGAAGACTCTCCAGCTGCTTTTTAATATGAATATCTGCGTAGCTGAATCTGACAGGATGACTAACGGAATGAACACGTACGTTAAAGATGAATCATTTATTGGCCGGGCTAAAGAGCCGCGCTGCGCAGCGAAACGAAAGCGCGAGCGGCCTGTGGGTGAGCGTGAATTCAGAGGCGCTGGTGTGTGTGTGTGTGTGTGTGTGTGTGTGTGGTTCGAGCCTCAGGCTGTTTATCTGTTCTTATGCTAATTGAGCTGTTGAGTAGTGGAGTTAATCTGCTGTGGGTTTAAACATTAGAGAGTGGAGAGCCGAGCCGAGTTCAGAGTAAAGGAGGAGAAAAACATCACACATTCATCGCTCTCCGCACACACACACACACACACACACACACACACACACACACACACACACACTTACACTCACTCTGACACACAGGAGTGTTGCACTGGTGTGGTCTCCATTATGATCACTGGTTTATCGCTCTGTGGGGCAACAGATGTGAACATATGTAAATAGAAGTACAAGGTGGGTGTTTCTAATAAAGTGGCCAGTGAGTGGAAGCACAAGGTGGGTGTTTCCAGTAAAGTGGCCAGTTAACAGAAGTAAAAAGTGGGCATTTCTTATAATGTGGCCAGTTAGTCAAAGCACAAGGTAGGTGTTTCTAATAAAGTGGCCAGTAAATGACACTTCACGTACTACAGTGGTAAACAGATCTACAGAGCAGTCAGTGAAGCTCTGTGTTTACAGGCTGAGATTGAAAATCACAGAGCTGCAGCTGAGCATCAGCCTGGAACGACAGAGGGTCAGAGGTCAAACCAGGACAGTTAAGTGTTAAAAAGGTAGGAAAACAGAAAGAAGAAAAGATAAAATGTGTAAATAATGTCAAAAACAATGCAAATAAATGAGTGATGGAAAAGGAAGAAAAGAGAGAAACAAAAGGAACAAGAGAGAAAAATGGGACGAATTAAAGAAAGGAGTGTTGTAAACGTGAAGAAAATGGAGAGAGAAAGAGAGTGGGCGAGAGTGGGGGGGAGAGAGAGTGGGGGGTTAGAGAGAGAGAGAGAGAGGGAGAGAATGGGGGAGAGAGAGAGAGAGAATGGGGAGAGAGCAAGAGAGAGAGAGAGCCTCTGTGGTCTGTATGTGATTAATGCAGTGACACGTAGAGAAGCTAAATGATGAACTGAATCAGTCACATATATACTCTCTCTCTCTCTCTCTCTCTCTCTCTCTCTCTGTCTCCCTGGAACTCAGTGTATTACCTACACACACTCTGAATGCAAAGCAACAGAGAGAAACAGAGAAACGCAGAGGAACTGAAAACTGAGAAATGGGGAGAAACTGTAATAAACAGAGAAACAAATGGAGACTGAAAAATAGAGAAACTGAGGAAATGAGAAACAAAGACAGTGAGAACCGGAAAAAATGGATAAAACAGAAAAGAAACAGAGAGAGAGAGAGAGAGAAATGGAGAGAGAAACAGAGACAAAGAGTGAAATGGAGAGATAGGAAGAGAAAAAGGGAGAGAGAGAAATGGAGAAATTGAGAGCGAAACAAAGAAATGGAGAGATAAAAAGAGAGAAACAGAAATAAAAAGATAGAAAGAGAGAAGCAGAAATTGAGAGACAGAAATAGAGACAAAGAGAGAAATGGAGAGACAAAGAGAAATGGAGAGATAGAAAGAGAGAGAAACAGGGAGAAATGGAGAGACAGAAAGAGAAATGGAGAGACAGAAAGAGAGAAATGGAGAGAGAGAAAGAGAGAAACAGAGAAATGGAGAGACAGAAAGAGAAATGGAGAGACAGAAAGAGAAATGGAGAGACAGAAAGAATGCAAAGCAACAGAAAGAAACAGAGAAACGCAGAGGAACTGAGAAACAGAAGAACTGAAAACTGAAGAGAAATGGGGAGAAACTGTAATAAACAGAGAAACAAATGGAGACTGAAAAAAATGGAGAAACAGAGAAAATAAGAAACAAAGACAGTGCGAACCAGAAAAAAGAGAGAAACAGGGACAGAAAGAGAGAAATGGAGAAATAGAAATGGAGAGATTGAGAGCGAAATGGAAAGATAGAAAGAAAAAGAAGCAGAAATGGAGAGACAGAAAGAGAGACAAAGAGAGAAATGGAGAGACAGAGAGAAATGGAGAGATTGAGAGTGAAACAAAGAAATGGAGAGATAAAAAGAGAGAAAGAGAAATAAAGAGAAATAAAGAGATAGAAAGAGAGATAAGCAGAAATTGAGAGACAAAGAGAGAAATGAAGAAACAGAAAGAGAAATGGAGATACAGAAAGAGAGAGAGAAACGGAGAAATTAAGAGACAGAAAGAAAGAGAAACTGAGAGAAATGGAGAGACAGAATGATAGAGAAACAGGGAGAAATGGAGAGACAGAAAGAGAGAGAAACAGAAATGGAGAGACAGAAAGAGAGAGAAATGGAGAGAGAGAGAGAGAAATGGAGAGACAAAAAGAGAGAAATGCAAAATGGAGACAAAGAGAGAGAAAAAGAGAAATGGAGAGACACAAAGAGAGAGAAATGGGAAATGGAGAGACAAAGATGGAGAAATACAGAGAAATGGAGAGACAGAAAGAGAGAGAAATGGGAAATGGAGAGACAGAAAGAGAGAGAAATGGGAAATGGAGACAGAGAAATGGAGAGACAGAAAAAGAGAGAAATGGAGAAATAGAAAGAGAGAAATGGGAAATGGAGAGATAGAAAGAGAGAAATGGGAAATGGAGACAGAGAGAAATGAAGAGAAATGGAGAGACAGAAAAAGAGAGAAATGGAGAGGCAGAAAGAGAGACATCTCTCTGCATCTCATCTCTCTCTCTTCATCCCTCTCTCCTTATGTCTCCTCATCTCTCTCTTCATCCCTCTCTCCTTATGTCTCCTCATCCCTTTCTCTTCATTCCTCTCTCCTTATTTCTCCTCATCACTCTCTCCCCAGCCCTCTCTCCTCATGTCTCCTCATCCCTCTCTCCTCATCCCTCTCTCCTCATCTCTCTCTCTCTCTGTGCTGTGTTAATGAGGAGGTACAGCCCTCTCTGGTGGTGGTGTTGTTTTTGTGGTTGTTGTTGTTGTTGTTGTTGTTGTTGTTGTTGTTGTTGTTTGGCTCTGCAGGGCGACTGTGTTTCTGCATATCCATCATTTTCTCCAGGTTCTGTATTTGTGCTTTAAATAGAAGCTGCATTGGGCTGTTAGATAAACTGTCAGCTGAAATATGACTGTGTATGTGGACACGATCGCAGACAGAGATTTGAGGCCAACAGTAAAATTGAAAATGCATCTACACTGCTGTGATTTAGGGCCGAGAGAGAGAGAGAGAGGGAGAGAGAGAGGGAGGGTATATGTCTGAGTGTATATGTACGTTTACATGTGTACGTGTTAAACATGCACGGACAGGATCATTTTGGAGATCACTGTGATAAAAAGTGATGGTCCTCAGTAAACGGCTCCCTCAGAATATGTCATCACTTCAATATTATGTTCCTAAAACACGTGAGAGTGAATTCAGCGCCCAACCAGCCTTAACGCTCAGTCTGTGTTCAGACTGCAGGCGAATCGGGTTTGTTTCTCAAACCAGATCTTTAACTTGCGGTGATCAGATCGGATTTGTGTGTCCAGACACCACCAGTCTATCTGCATGGGTTGCCGTGGTAACAATGTAGACGTCAGTAACTTCGTAGCTATGCTGGTGACACGGATTTCAAACGTGGATGCAGGAGAGATGGAGGTGGAATCCGATTTGAGCGTCCAGAGCGTCCAGAGCGTCCAGACTGAGACGCATCTGTAAAAATCCAACTGGAGTCACATTTCAAACATTTCAAATGTGGTTTGGATTCAGGTTTGAAAAAATCTGATTTCATGTGTTTTTTGCTATTCAGACTATGAAAATCAATCTGGATATGACAGAAATCAGATTTGTGCTGTCAGACTGAAAAAACTTTATACTGGACCTCCAGCCCTGACATTACTGAGATTACTGATGTTACAGCTTCAGCTCTGTTTCAGGATAAACGTGTTGGAATTTTGTCCATAAGTGTGAGACAGACTGATTTCTCCAGACGTGAGGCTGGTTTCTCCAGACGTGAGGCTGGTTTCTCCAGACGTGAGGCTGGTTTCTTCTGACGGGAGGCTGGTTTCTCCAGACGTGAGGCTGGTTTCTTCTGACGGGAGGCTGGTTTCTCCAGACGTGAGGCTGGTTTCTTCTGACGGGAGGCTGGTTTCTTCTGACGGGAGGCTGGTTTCTCCAGACGGGAGGCTGGTTTCTCCAGACGGGAGGCTGGTTTCTTCAGACGTGAGGCTGGTTTCTTCTGACGTGAGGCTGGTTTCTCCAGACGTGAGGCTGGTTTCTTCTGACGTGAGGCTGGTTTCTCCAGACGTGAGGCTGGTTTCTTCTGACGTGAGGCTGGTTTCTCCAGACGTGAGGCTGGTTTCTCCAGACGTGAGGCTGGTTTCTTCTGACGGGAGGCTGGTTTCTTCTGACGGGAGGCTGGTTTCTCCAGACGTGAGGCTGGTTTCTTCTGACGGGAGGCTGGTTTCTCCAGACGGGAGGCTGGTTTCTTCTGACGGGAGGCGCTTTTCTTCTGACGGGAGGCTGGTTTCTCCAGACGGGAGGCTGGTTTCTCCAGACGGGAGGCTGGTTTCTTCTGATGTGAGGCTGGTTTCTTCAGACGTGAGGCTGGTTTCTTCTGACGTGAGGCTGGTTTCTTCAGATGTGAGGCTGGTTTCTTCTGACGTGAGGCTGGTTTCTTCTGAGGTGAGGCTGGTTTCTTCTGACGTGAGGCTGGTTTCTTCTGACGTGAGGCTGGTTTCTCCAGACGGGAGGCTGGTTTCTTCTGCCAGGTGGTTGCTAGGGTGGTATGAGACAATTACTTTGATGTTTCAGATGGTTGCGAGGGCGTTGTCAGATGGTTGTTTCTCCTACACAAAGCACTACAGCACTTCAAAATAAAAGCCCTTCTTAACAAAGCATGACAAGTTGTTAGAATTCTGTTGTCCCTCATGACGATTTCAGGCCGTATTTTATGCATTTGAAGTTAAAAACATTTTGGCATATTTTTGGGTGATTTTGTGAAGTGATAGCTGAGATGACGACAGCGATCGGTTAAACCTCATAACCCTAAATTACAGTAGAGCAGTATCACAGAGTCACTCCACTGTAAAATCATCGATGTGCAAGATTAAATCAGAGACTTTTAGGCTCCGTTTACACAGCAGGTAAAAGGGGCCCAAATCCGATCTTTTTCTTCATATGTGACACAGATGTGTGTTTGTGTGTCAGTGTGCACAGATAAACACACCGAATCTGACATTTTCAATTCCGATTTGAGACGCTTTCATATGTGGTACTGAAATCCAATACGTATCTGATCTGCGGCAATGCGACTCAGTCTGAACAGCCAGATCGGAGTTCATGCGACTTTTACGTCAATCCAACTCGACATTCGTCATCATTTCGCGCTGCTAAGACTCATAAACATTTAGTCTGATGTTTCTGTACTAAAACATTAGAAGAGATTTATCGAAGCCGCTCCGTGTTCAAACGGAACGGCCGAACGCGGCCGGACGAGGCCGAGGCTGCAGCGTCAGAGAACAGTTTAAAGAATCGAGGACACGAACCAAAGAAGTGGCCGTGGCTGAATAACGAGCCCTTTTACAGCGAACTCAAACACACTGTGGGTGATGAGTCCAGCTGTCAACCACTGGAACTTCATACTCGCTCCTGTGATGCTGGTGAAGACGAAACTGAAAGCTGCGGGAGTGACTGGCGTTCGCTGGCCGTCATGACTGTTAACCTCTGGACGAGCCACATGAAGCACTGTTCTTTTGCGCATGCGGGTCGGTTTAGGAGCTGATCTGTTCAGACTGATGTTGCATACAGATCACATTTAAAAGACAATGTGAACAGCCAAACAAAAAATCGGATTTGGTGAAAAAATCAGATTTAGGCCACTTTTACCTGCTGAGTGAACGCAGCCTAAGATTCTCTAGAATGAGCTCTTCAGTTATAACTGAAGATTTTTGATGTCTTCAGAGAAAAAGTCTGGACTGAGCTTCTCCAATATACACGTGTATATGAGTGTGTGTGTGTATGAGTATGTGTGTGTGTGATTTATTAGCCGTGCTGCATGCTGGGAGATGGACTGATTATATTTCACACCACACTGCCTCCGCCTGTCCCTTCGCCACGGCAACATCACACATACACACACAGGAGAACCCCCATATACCCATCCTCTCTCTCTCTCTTTCTCTCTCCCTCCCTCTCTCTCCCTCTCTCTCTCTCCCTCTCTCTCTCTCTCTCCCTCCCTCTCTCTCCCTCTCCCTCTCTCCCTCTCTCTCTCTCTCTCTCTCTCTCTCTCTCTCCCTCTCTCTTTCCCTCTATCTCTCTCTCTCTCTCTCTCTCTCTCTCTCTAGTCATATAGCCTCTGTTTCTCCATCCTCCCTCTACACTGTTTACCTGACCTGACTTCAATTTATACATTTCTCATATTCTGTCTTTTTCTTGCTTTATCTTTCTCTCTCTTGCTTTATTGTTCTTTCTCTCTCTCTCTCTCTCTCTCTCTCGAGCAGATGTTTGGCATGCTACTGGTTGGCACCCAACCTTAATTTTCACATCCCACATCTCATCCAAAACACGAGAGAGAGAGAGAGAGAGAGAGCAAGTGAGAGACACACAGAGAGAGAAAATGTACAGGAGGTATAGAGGGATAGACAGAGAGAAAGGAGTGAGGAAAGTAGGAGAGAAGGAAGCTCAAGAGAGCAATAGATGTGAGAGAAAGAGAGAAAGAAAAGAGAGGGGAGACAGGAAAGCAGTGAGGGAGGAAAGAATGAGTGAGAGAGCGAGAGAGAGAGGGGAAAGGACAGAGAGAGAGAGAGAGAGAGAGAGAGAGAGAGAGGGAGAATGTAAGTGTTTCTCCCCTGTGGAGCTGGGTTTAATTGTTGGCTCTCAGTCTGGGGTCCGGGCAATCCATCAACACTGTGTGTGTGCGTGTGTGTGTGTGTGTGTGTGTGTGTGTGTGTGTGTGTGTGTGTGAGGGAGAGAGAGAGCGAGTGAGCGAGCAAGTGAGAGACACACAGAGAGAGAAAATGTACTGGGCGTATTGTTTCCTTCTGGAGTTCGTCCCAAAATCTGTTTGAGTATTTGGCCCTATTTGTTTCGCTGTGTGTGTGTGTGTGCGTGTGTGTGTGTGTGTGTGTGTGTGTGCGTGTGTGTGTGTGTGTGTGTGTGTGTGCGTGCGTGTTTTATTTTCAGATTGCTGTCTCCAGCTCTGTCTGCTCTGAGAATGTATAAATGTACATGCAGTTCCAGTATCTACCACTTGGTGTCACTGTGGTATCAGCAGGGATCTGCTGTGATTCTGCGCTGCACTGAGAGGAGCTGCTGAAGCTCAATAGCTGCTCTCTGTTTGTGTTCTTTTTAGATATTGACTAAAAATGACCTGATGGTCATTACAATGGTATCCCAGGTGGTTGTTAAGGTGTTATTAGGCCACTGCTGTGGTATTCCAGGTGATTGCTATGGTGTTGTTGGGCCATTGCTGTGGTATTCCATGTGATTGCTATGGTGTTGTTGGGCCACTGCTGTGGTATTCCATGTGATCGCTATGGTGTTGTTGGGCCGCTGCTGTGGTATTCCAGGTGGTTGCTAAGGTGTTGTTGGGCCACTGCTGTGGTATTCCATGTGATCGCTAAGGTGTTGTTGGGCCATTGCTGTGGTATTCCATGTGATTGCTAAGGTGTTGTTGGGCCATAGCTGTGGTATTCCAGGTGGTTGCTAAGGTGTTGCTAAGTGGAATGACTTGAGCATTCAGCCATTCATACCTTTGTTTGTTCAACAAAGGTAGATTTTTGTGGGTTTGGCTCGACGACTGTCTGAGAAGTGTTACAAAACTTTGACTGTGGAATAAAAATAATAAAAAGAAAATGAATAAAATCTGATTCACATAGAAGAGCCACATATATTTTCCCCCACTAAACATAATACAGGCTAAAAATTCAAATAGAAAATATTTGCTGAATAAATACCAAAATGTTTCCATTGTTGTGGCCAAAGCCATTTTTAAAGAAATTTAATAATTTCTATCTTCTAAAAGAAGAAAAAATTGATTATAGATGGTAAAGAGATAAAAGGTGCCAGCAGCGGATCTTAATTCATTATTTCAGTGCATTCCTTCTCCACCAATTTACGATGTAAGATATGATGAACAGCATATCAAAGCAATAAAGATTTCTCTGTAAACTCATTCCTTACTGCTCTGAAGGGCTTTTATTATGAGACTTTTATTCTCTCAGACAGAGCACCTACAGCCACATTCACATGTTCCACATATTCCTCATATTTCAGTTATTCTCCTGAATATAATTGCGCAGCTGAATGGAACCCTGGCGCTTCTCTGCCCCGTGAATTACTTTGTAGTTCCAGTGTCGGCCACTTGGTGTTGCTGTGGTATCAGCAGGGCGGTTAGTCAGTGATACTCCGAGGAGAACTGCTAAAAGACTCAAATTCTCACTCCAGCACTCACCTGTCTCACCACGCCGCGTCTAACCCGTCTCAAATCAATTACGCTGGTTAACAGGCCAGTGCTGCTCGCTCCCGCTGCACTCAGCGCCTCCCACATTCACCGCTCTGCACATACTGTATATTTACCGCTCTCCCTTTATTAGTCTGAACAATCGCAGGGCTAACAGGCTGTCACGCTCGTTTCTGCTAGCCTGGTAATAGGGATTCACCTGTTACATTAGCATCAAGCTAACTGTGGTTAATGCCAGTGTTTTGTGACAGCTTTGTGGATTGTAACAGAACCATGAGGCTCGTCAGATATTTTGTAATATGATACATATTTTGGATGATGCTTTTGCCCAATAACCATGCCCACTCACCCAGCCTTAATGCTTTTACCCGATAGCCACGCCCACTCACCCAGCCTTAATGCTTTTACCCGATAGCCACGCCCACTCACCCAGCCTTAATGCTTTTACCCGATAGCCACGCCCACTCACCCAGCCTTAATGCTTTTACCCGATAGCCACGCCCACTCACCCAGCCTTAATGCTTTCACCCGATAGCCACGCCCACTCACCCAGCCTTAATGCTTTTACCCGATAGCCACGCCCACTCACCCAGCTTTAATGCTTTCACCTGATAGCCACACCCACTCACCCAGCCTTAATGCTTTCACCCGATAACCACGCCCACTCACCCAGCTTCACGTTATTGGGTGACAGTATGAAGGCTGGGTGAGTGGGCGTGGTTATTCAGTGACAGTATGAAGGCTGGCTGAGTGGGCGTGGTTATTGGGTGAGAGTATGAAGGCTGGCTGAATGGGTGTGGTTATTGGGTGAGAGTATGAAGGCTGGCTGAATGGGCGTGGTTATTGGGTGAGAGTATGAAGGCTGGCTGTGTGGGCGTGGTTATTGGGTGAGAGTATGAAGGCTGGGTGAGTGGGCGTGGTTATTGGGTGAGAGTATGAAGGCAGGGTGAGTGGGCGTGGTTATTGGGTGACAGTATGAAGGCTGCCTGAGTGGGCGTGGTTATTGGGTGAGAGTGTGAAGGCTGGATGAGTGGGCGTGGTTATTGGGTGAGAGTGTGAAGGCTGGGTGAGTGGGCGTGGTTATTGGGTGAGAGTGTGAAGGCTGGCTGAGTGGGCGTGGTTATTGGGTGAGAGTGTGAAGGCTGGATGAGTGGGCGTGGTTATTGGGTGAGAGTGTGAAGGCTGGCTGAGTGGGCGTGGTTATTGGGTGAGAGTGTGAAGGCTGGATGAGTGGGCGTGGTTATTGGGTGAGAGTGTGAAGGCTGGATGAGTGGGCGTGTATTTATAAATGTATTTATGGTACATTTTATATTTTAAGTCCTATTTTTTCCCAATATGTCAAACTCAACAATGAGAAGGAATTGGCCACACCTCCCAACACTATGCTAATGCTGCTATGTGCTAATGCTAGTGGAGGAGAATGACTGGGAGGTGTTTTCTGGTCTGAAGCCGTTTCAGAGGAGTGTCAGATATTTAATGTGGCTGGTGTGATGGCCTGATGCTGCTGCTGCTGCTGCTGTAGTATTGATTTTCTCCAGCTGGGTTCTGATTGAGCCGAGTGAGACCGCCAGAGCATCTCACTCACACACACACACACACACACACACTCACACTCACACACACACACACACTCACACTCACACTCTCTCTCTCTCTCTCTCTCTCTCTCTCTCTCTCTCTCTCCCTGAATTGATCTCTACTTGTCTGTTTTTTTTTCTCCTCCGTCTCAAATCATTCTTTCTTTTCATCTCTCTCTTCTTCCCTTATTGTTCTCTGTTCATTTGCGTCACACCTGATAAAGCAGGTGAGGCAGATATGAAGACCAGCCGGTCTCAGATTTACATTCATGGCCCGAGGCCTGCTGTTATTGGGCTTTGCTCATACAGGGCTATTGATCAGGATTTGAAAGGCTATAACTGATTCTAGATCAACACCAGGTACTTCAAACACGTCTACTGCACCGCTTTCTGAATCAACGCTGTGCATTTCACTGTTCTTCTGCTTCAAAGCTTCTGACTCGGCTCATCGAAAGTTTTATTAGAAAAGCTACAGCAGCAAAAATTAATCGATAATGTCGAAAAAAGGAAACAATGCATCATTTAAATAAAAACAAGGATCGTAACACCTTACAGGAAGTGTAGGGGGCGATATGACTTCTATTGTTTCATTAAAAAAGCTCTGTAATGTTCATATGATCCACACAGTCACTCTGACAGACTGTAATACACTACAGGAAGTGTAGGGGGCGATATGACTTCTATTGTTTCATTAAAAAAGCTCTGTAATGTTCATATGATCCACACAGTCACTCTGACAGACTGTAATACGCTACAGGAAGTGTAGGGGGCGATATGACTTCTATTGTTTCATTAAAAAAGCTCTGTAATGTTCATATGATCCACACAGTCACTCTGACAGACTGTAATACGCTACAGGAAGTGTAGGGGGCGATATGACTTCTATTGTTTCATTAAAAAAGCTCTGTAATGTTCATATGATCCACACAGTCACTCTGACAGACTGTAATACACTACAGGAAGCGTAGGGGGCGATATGGCTTCTACTGTTTCATTTAAAAAGCTCTATAATGTTCATATGATCCACACAGTCATTCTGACAGACTGTAATACACTACAGGAAGTGTAGGGGGCGATATGGCTTCTACTGTTTCATTTAAAAAGCTCTATAATGTTCATATGATCCACACAGTCATTCTGACAGACAGTAATACACTGTGCTGAGACTCTTCTGTGCTTTTTAACAAACGTTGCCAATCAAATCATCTGCAACTGTAATATTATGGTGGAATAACTGAGCATGAATCTTCTCCCTCATTAATAACAGAATATTTCCGTCTCTTTTTATTTCTCAGTGCACTCGTTTTATAGGAGGATAATGGTGCTGTATTTTCACAGGCTTTTCTTTTTTCTGCAGGTTTCTCTCTCCGTCCTGTCTGACTCCTAATGCTCCTCTTAAATTATTCCCCAATAAAGCCTCGTGCTAATTTACACACATAATTACCCACTGCATTCCTAATTCCACCTGTTTCAGCACCAGCTCCGGCTCTGCCGCCTCATTATCACTGACCCTGACTGGGAGGGTGGACCCGATGTCCTCCGAATGAGGATGTGTACACTAAAGGCTTGGAATCATCGCTAACCTTAATAATAATTAGCAATAAGAAAAGTAATGATCATTTATTTTTATTAAAAGGTGACATTTACAAACTCAAGGTTATATTAGAGTAGTCAGAAAATATATAAAAATCTAGTAAATATACAAATTTACTGAAAAAAAACATATCATTCAAAAATAAATAAAAAAAGCTTTAAAATGAGTTTTTTTTTACACTTTTCTTCTCGTCTGTGAGCCTTTTTGTCTTTTACTTTCATATTGTTCCTCTATGGGATTTACAATGTTATGTTAACAGAACTAGCAGAGCTACCAATACACACACACACACACACACACACACACACATTATCTAAGCTGCTTATCCTCCTGGGTCACAGGGGGAGCTGGAGCCTATCCCAGCAGTCATAGGGTGGAAGGCAGGAAACACCCTGGACAGGTCAACAGAGACATGTACATTCACACCTAGGGGCAATTTAGCATCTCCAATCGGCCTGACTGACTGCGGGAGGAAACCCATGCAGACACGTTGAGGAAAGGACCCTGGTGCCCCAGCCGGGGAATCAAATCCGGACCTTTCCTGATTTTCAGAATATTTTATTTTTACAATTATTTCTACAGCTGTGTTTGTAACACATGCTGTGTTTGAGTGATGAGCTATTCCACACACAAAACATTTAATTTAGCCTTTTAAATCAAATTTGTTTGATTTAACGAGATGTTTATTTTGGTAATTTGATCTGACGTTACTTCAAATGGTATTAATTTAACGTCCTTAACATTCACTTATTTCATTTTTCCTTTTATATTGCTGCTACTGAACTGTAACTATAATAAGAACTCAAACTGTATTTTCTTCTGTTACTGTTAAGCTTTATTATCTGTCAGTAAAACACTTTGAGCTGCTGCTGGTTTAAAAAAAAAATATTCTATAAATGAAGTTTCTTATTTTTTAATTACGTTCCCTGAACATCCAAGATGTATTTTCATGATGGCATATCTGACAACAAGGAGCACTGTACAATTCTGGAGAATCCTTCAGTGCTCCTTCTGAAACTCCGCCCCCTACATTTGTGAACGTACGTTGTTGAGGCCAACACGTCTTTTAAGATCTTTTGTGGCCATAAAACCTTTGCAGACCTTGTGCACACAAATACCATGGCATAACGTTAGAGTGAACAATCACACAGCAAGTAATGTGACCTGTCTCAACAGTTGCTGTTGTAAAAAAAACAGTTGCACAAACAAGACAAAACAATACAGACCTATTGATTCTGTGAAACAGCAGAAATGAGTTAATGTTGCCCACCTGTTCAGCAGAAACACTGCAGCCTCCTCATCCATTTTCATACCTTTCAACTCTCAGTTAAGCTAAACTGCTGTAGGCTGGATGGGCAGGGCTAAACTGCTGTAGGCTGGATGGGCGGGACTAAACTGCTGTAGGCTGGATGGGCGGGGCTAGAGTGCTGTAGGCTGGGTGGGCGGGGCTAAAGTGCTGTAGGCTGGATGGGCGAGGTTAAAGTGCTGTAGGCTGGATGGATGGGTCTAACTGTTCTCTGTGGGCGGGGTCAGAGACCTCAGCCCTGTGATTTGTCAGGGAAATGCTTATGGAAGCGCTACCCAAAAATTAGAACCACACAGTTTACATTTAGAGGAGCGAAATAAGGTGAAATATGTCAGTCAGTTATCGGTCATTAGAACGTTATTCTAAGGGTACAAACTTAATACATGTTTACTGAACAAGAACAAGATTAACCTCATTGGAAAGAGAACACAGATTCCGGTTCCCTGAGTCTTTAAGGTGTAGCTGAAGTACAGTATGATTCAGTGTAGTTCTTGTGATGGTGAGAAGAGAGAGAGATAGACAGAGAGAGAGAGAGAGAGAGAGAGAGAGAGAGAGAGAGAGAAGGAAAGAGAGATGTGTTTCTGTGTGTTGGCCTTTGGCAAAATGCCAGAGGGACAGTATAGTTCTACGATCCGTTACACAGCAGCTGAACACACACACTCCTGGGTCTGATTGACAGCGCCGTCTCTGAGCTGCCAGCCGTGCGTGTGTGTGTGTGTGTGTGTGTGTGTGTGTGGTGTCGGTCGTGATGTGGTGTTTGTGAGCGAGTCGGCTCTTTGAGATGAACATTTAAACATATTTGCTTTTCTTTCTTTTCCTTAAATAAAGAGAGAACAAATTTGTAGAGCTGTATATGTTGTTCCCACATTCTCCTGAACCTTCTTGGGCCATTCTGGCTCCGCCCCCTCATTATTCCCATCTCCTATTTCTTGTTGTGTCAGGTTGCTTTTGCTTTTATTGTGCCAGTTTTGTTATGTAAGCACGGATATGGGAAGGTGGGATTTTAACGCGGGAAGCTGAAATTTTAAGCTTCATCTCCGAGACGTGAACGATGACATCTTGCATAATTATTTGCATTTCTTCCATCATTTGAATGTTTTGATAATTTGCATCAAACAGTGTTTCATACTGCAGTATAATGAGGCGAGAGATGCTTATACACATTCTCTTTTTATGCAAACGAGCTGAGTGGTGACCAATCAGATTGTTGATATGTGGCACAGTAACTAATGGTGTCACATCCACAGTCTCACAGTGAGATTTAACGCTGGAACTCGCACTGAGTGGGAGATACAACGGCTGATAAAATGTTATTACGTTAGATGATTTTTTAAAGTTTAAAAACAGTATTAAGCTGCTTTGGGTTCAGAACTGAAAAGCTCTTAACTCTCTATTGCATGAATTATTACTTAAACATGATAATGTTTTAACATGTTTTTTTTTTAAATTGCTTAAATAATGGAAATATTTGAAAACAATTTTTTTCTTTTTTTTTAAGTGGGGTATTTTGGTAAATTGTTGCCATATGGCAACAATGTGCAATCATACCATAGCATCATAAAATCTAAAAAACAAAAACACCATAAAATCTAATTGTACTCTAAAAACATCTTTTTTTAAAAAAAAAAACAATACCGAACAAATGCAACTTGTATTTAGTGAAATGTATGACACAAAATTTACAAATATTGTAAATTGATAAAATTTCATCATAATAAAGTTCATACAAATTTCGTATAATCTGACCTTACAAGTTCATACAATCTGAACTTTCAACTGTGTACATTTTGTACTTTGTTTTGTAAAATCATAACTTTCAATTTCGCATATTCTGAATTTTCAGCTTCTTATAATTTGAACTTGCAACTTTATACAATCTTTACCTATAACTTTATATAATTTTAACTTTTAACATTTGCACAATCTAAACTTACAACTTTGCACAATCTGAATTTACAACTTGGTAAAATCTGAACTTCCGATTTTGCACATTCTGAACTTTTAATTTCTTACAATCTGAACTTTTATCTTTGAACAATCTTTACTTTTAACTTCATACAATCTAAATGTTCAACTTCATACATACTGAAATTTCACCTTTGTCAATGTGAGCTTTCAACTTGGTACAACCTGAACTTTCAACTTTGTTTTATCTTTAATTTTGTACAATATGAACCTACAACTTTGTACAATGTGATTTCACAACTTCACACAATCTGATCTTTTACCTTTGTACAATCTGAATTTACAAACTGAACTTTTAATTTTGTACATTCCAAACTTTTAATTTCGTATAATCAATCTGAACTTTCAACTGTGTACATTTTGTACTTTGTTTTGTAAAATCATAACTTTCAATTTCACATATTCTAAATTTTCAGCTTCTTATAATTTGAACTTGCAGCTCTATACAATCTTTACCTATAACTTTATATAATTTGAACTTTTAACATTTGCACATTCTAAATTCTTACAACTTCATATTCGGAACTTTCAACTTCACACAACGCAAATTCCCAGTTGTGTTGAGTCTGAATGATGGTATAAATGTCGTTTTTTCTGTATTCATAAACACAGCAGCTTATGGCACCTGCCATGTTTTGACACGTCTCCATAGCAACATGGCGGAGAAAGAAAAACTAATATTCAGAGCACAGCCACAGCAAATGAAAAAATAACATAGAAAGAAACAGTCAACCTCGAGACGTTCAGCACTTGGGGAGTCAGTCTGCCTCACACACACAGTCCCAGAGCCTCAGAGGCTTTTGTGAAAGGAAAACAGTGAAGAAAGAAAGAATAAAGGAGAAAATACAGAGCAAAGAGGGGCGTCCCACCCACACAGGGACTCCCTTAAAGATAGAGAGAGTGAGCGAGAGAGAGAGAGTCTGTCTGTGTGGGATGCCCCTCTTTGCTCTCCATTTTGTGGAGTGTCAGTAACGATGTGTCAGTAAAGATGGAGAAATACACTCAGCATTGATGGACGTTCCGGCTCTTTCAGTGAATCGGTTCACTCGACTCGGCTCACCAATACAAGTTGACTCTTTCCGCTCTTAAACGGCTCTTCATTCAGGAGAACTGACGGTTCATTTTTTCCTAAAATTAACCAAGTTAGTAATATTATTACAGGTTAGAAAAACATCAGCAAACATCAACAATAAGCTGGACGATTCCCACCAAAGATGCCTACGCTAAATTCTCAAGATCAAGTCCAGAATGAATGGGTTAAGATGGAGCTTTTGAGCAAAATCATAGATTATAACGGCTTAAACATTTTAAATATAAAATAATACATTCATTTCCTGAACACAGAACAGCATAAAACATTTTAACACCGCTGTTATATTTCTAACCCTCTATTTCACGGTGTTGCCATATGGCAACAACTACTTTCTCAATTTTACTAAAAAGCAGTGATATAGAATCTGTGTTTCCCTATTTAATTGTGGAAAAAGGGTCTTTTACTTTGAAAGGACAAATACTTTGACATCACATGACCAGGAATTTTTATTATGAAGTTCAGATTTAATGAAGTTGTAAATTCAGATTGTACAAAGTTGAAGAGAGCACAAAGTTGAAAGTTCAGATTGTACCAAGTTGAAATCTCACATCGACAAAGGTGAAATTTCAGTATGTATGAAGTTGAAATTTAGATTATTCAAATATATTAGTTCAGATTGTGTGAAGTAAGTTCAGATTGTAAGAAATTAAAAGTTCAGAATGTGCAAAATTGGAAGTTCAGATTTAATGAAGTTGTAAATTCAAATTGTACAAAGTTAAAATCTCACATCAACAACAGTGAAATTTCAGAATGTATGAAGTTGAAATTTAGATTATTCAAATATATTACTTCAGGTTCTAAGAAATTAAAAGTTCAGAATGTGCAAAATTGAAATTTTAGATTTTACGTAGTTGAAAAATCAGATTGTGTGAAGTTGAAAGTTCAGATTATACAAAGTTAAAAGCTCATATTACAAGTAGTTGAAAGTTCGGATTATACAAAGTTAAAAACTCACATTACAAGTAGTTGAAAGTTCGGATTATACGAAGTTAAAAGCTCATATTACAAGTAGTTGAAAGTTCGGATTATACGAAGTTAAAAGCTCATATTACAAGTAGTTGAAATTTCAGATTATACGAAGTTAAAAGCTCATATTACAAGTGGTTGAAAGTTCAGATTATACGAAGTTAAAAGCTCATATTACAAGTGGTTGAAAGTTCAGATTATACGAAGTTAAAAGCTCATATTACAAGTGGTTGAAAGTTCAGATTATACAAAGTTAAAAGCTCATATTACAAGTAGTTGAAAGTTCAGATTATATGAAGTTAAAAGCTCATATTACAAGTAGTTGAAAGTTCAGATTATACGAAGTTAAAAGCTCATATTACAAGTAGTTGAAAGTTCAGTTTATACGAAGTTAAAAGCTCACATTACAAGTAGTTGAAAGTTCAGTTTATACGAAGTTAAAAGCTCACATTACAAGTAGTTGAAAGTTCTGATTATACGAAGTTAAAAGCTCACATTACAAGTAGTTGAAAGTTCTGATTATACGAAGTTAAAAGCTCACATTACAAGTAGTTGAAAGTTCAGATTATACGAAGTTAAAAGCTCACATTACAAGTAGTTGAAAGTTCAGATTATACGAAGTTAAAAGCTCACATTACAAGTAGTTGAAAGTTCAGATTATACGAAGTTAAAAGCTCACATTACAAGTAGTTGAAAGTTCTGATTATACAAAGTTAAAAGCTCACATTACAAGTAGTTGAAAGTTCAGATTATACGAAGTTAAAAGCTCACATTACAAGTAGTTGAAAGTTCAGATTATACGAAGTTAAAAGCTCACATTACAAGTAGTTGAAAGTTCAGATTATACAAAGTTAAAAGCTCATATTACAAGTAGTTGAAAGTTCAGATTATACAAAGTTAAAAGCTCATATTACAAGTAGTTGAAAGTTCAGATTATACGAAGTTAAAAGCTCATATTACAAGTAGTTGAAAGTTCAGATTATACAAAGTTAAAAGCTCATATTACAAGTAGTTGAAAGTTCAGAATGTACGAGATTTGAGTTATCTGCAGTGCACATAATGCAAGTAAAGAATACAGTGCCATACACTCTTGTAAATGGTTCTTCAAGGGTTTTTTAGTAAAAGCAATGGCTCCATTTACGGCCATGAGTTCTATATAGAACCTTGTCATGCTTAAATGTGTTGTAAATGGTTTTTTATAGCACCAACAAGGGTTCTTCTGTTGCTACAATGTCAAGCATGTAACTATAGAAGAACACTTTCTGGTGTTATATAGAACCATATACAACACATTCTCCATCAGTCTGAAGAACCATTTCACCATGTAAAGAACCACTTAATTAAGCAAATGGTTCTATGAGAGTTCATGGTTCTATATAGAACCATTGTTTTTTACTAAAGAACCCCTGAAGAACCATCTTTTTTCACTGTAAAGGTTTACGATTATGACAAAACACACATTTGTATCACACACGCTCGGATTATTGCTTCAGTTTTTTGTGCCAGATGTCTGGAACCGTCTTAATTCTCAGAGCCAAGGTTACGGTCCTCAGTTTAGCGCCGGCTGTGAAGCGGCCTGTTCGCTGCGACGCGGCCGCTCATCATAAATCCTCTTTATTAAACGGAGAGCGTGCGTCCAGCTGGTGCCCGCTGACGATCGGCCAGCGAAATAACCTTAAAATAACCTTAAAATAACGTTAGGACGAGGTTTATGGGGCGAGGCGGAGACAGCGAGATTGATCTTTGCTCCGCAGCGCCGGCGCTCGTGTTTTATTTGCCAGTTTGTTTTTGTTTATGTGTTTTTATTTGGTTATCTAGAGGAAGAGATACAAATGAAATCAGCGCGTGGATCATTATTTACCGCACACACACACACACACACACACACACACACACACACACACACACACACACACACACACGGGGGAATGTGAGTTATAAGATGGAAAGGTCACCGTAAACACACACCCAGTCTGCGTGTGTTGGGCCGCCGCTCTCTCTCCGGGTTTGGACTCAGCTGCTGCCGCCGCCGCCGTTCATTATTAATGACGATGGAAAACTTTCCCCACCGCTCTCCTCTCTCTCCTCTCCACTCATCCCTCCATCCCTCTATCCAGACCTCCGTAATCTGCCTCCATTCCTCTGTCTATTCCTGTTCCACATCCTCCATTCATCTGTCCACTCATTAGTCCACTTATTCTGTCCGTTTCTCTCTTCCTGTTTAACGACCTTTTACACGCTGTTACTCAGAGTGGTCTCCCTCCTTCACCTCCTTTTCTTCTTCCCCTCCTTACTTTCACTCTTCCTCTTCTTTCTGCCTTTCTTTTTCTTTCTTTCTTCAATTGTTTATCTCTTCCTCTCATTTTCTTTCTCTTTTCTTTTTCTTTCGTTTTTTCTTTTTCTTTCTTTCTTTCTCTAATTTTCTCTCACTTTCCTTTTCTTGTTTCTTCCTTTCTTTGCTTTATCTCTTTCTCTTATTTTCTCTCTTTCTTTATTCTCTCTTTCTGTATTTGCTTTTTTCTTCTTTTACTTGCTGTCTCTATCTCTTCCTCTTATTTTCTCTTTCTTTATTTTTCTTTTTCTTTTTTCTCTCTTATTTTCTCTTTCCTTTTTTCTTTATTTGCTTTTTTCTTCTTTTACTTCCTTTCTCTCTGTCTCTTCCTCTTATTTTCTCTTTCTTTATTTTTCTTTCTTTTTTCTATCTCTTATTTTCTGTCTCTCCTTTTGTTTTTTCTTTCTTTTCTTTTTTCTTTCTTTTCTTGCTTTCTCTCTATTGCTTTCTCTTATTTTTTTCTCTGTTTTTCATTGGTCTGTTTGTTTTTTCTTTCTTCTTTCTTTCACTCTTCACTTCATTCATCTCTTTCTTTCGCTTATTTTCTCGTTCCTTTTTTTCTCTCTTTCTTTGCTTTTTTCTTTCTTTACTTGCTTTCTCTCTATCTCTTCTGCTTATTTTCTCTCTTTATTTTTTATTTCTTTGTTTTGTTAGTTTGTTTGTATCTTTCTTTGTTTCTTTATTTTTCTTTTTTCTTTCTTTTGTTCTTTTTTGCTTGCGTTGTCTCTTTCTTTCTTTCTTTCTTTCTTTCTTTCTTTCTTTCTTTCTTTCTTTACTGGTTTTATCTCTGTCTCTTTTTCTCATTTTCTTTCTCAATTCTTTCTTTCTTTCTTTCTTTCTTTCTTTCTTTCTCTCATTCTTTTTTCTTTCTTTACTTGCTTGCTCTTTCTTCATCTTTCACTTTCTCTCTTTGTTTTCCCATTCCTTTCTGTCTCTCTATTTCTTTGTCTTTCTTTCTTTATCTCTATGGTCTGTATGGTTGTAATCAGTACTCTCAGATCTTGCTGTTAAAATATTCATTGATTTGATCCGGAACACAGCAAAGCTGCAGACATAAGACCCCCAGGAGTCCACATGTCTTTGTGTTTGCTGCAACAAATAGTTGGAAATATAACAAACAACCAAATAAATAAATAAATAAAAATAAATAAATGAATGAATCAGACAGACTGTAATACACTACAGGAAGTGTAGGGGGCGATATGGCTTCTACTGTTTCATTTAAAAAGCTCTATAATGTTCATGTGATCCTGGCTGGGAAACACTGGTGTAAATGATTATATCAGAGAAATAATTGTTAATTGCAGCTCTACTGAGAGCTTCCTCCTCTAACACACCTGATTCAGTCCATCAGCTTATCTGAGCTTTCCTGCGGCAATTCATCTAATCCCCTTCATTATTAAAGCCCCCTATTTTCCCTTTAGTCAATCTGAATTTCTCATCTAACAAAACGTCTGAGATCAAAGGAACGTTTCTGGTCGTGTCACTGTCAGCTGCATCTAAGGTTATCAGTAAGATTCACTGAAACCATGGCAACAGGTTTGTCTGTAAAATTAACATGCTAAGGCTGCAACCTATTATTCTGAATTATTTATGTGATTTTTCATTAATAATGACTGTGTGGATCATATGAACAGTATTAAGTGCTTTGTAAATGAAACAATAGATCAAAGAACAAAGTTGTCTCTGAACAAACAAGGTAACTAGGACCAATCACAGTCAGGGGGAGGTCTCAGAACAAACGAGGAAGTAATTAGGACCAATCACAGTCAGGGGGAGGTTTCAGAACAAACGAGGAAGCAATTAGGACCAATCACAGTCAGGGGGAGGTCTCAGAACAATTGAGGAAGTAATTAGGACCAATCACAGTCAGGGGGAGGTTTCAGAACAAACGAGGAAGCAATTAGGACCAATCACAGTCAGGGGGAGGTCTCAGAACAAACGAGGAAGCAATTAGGACCAATCACAGTCAGGGGGAGGTTTCAGAACAAACGAGGCAGCGATCACGACCAATCACAGTCAGGGGGAGGTCTCAGAACAAACGAAGTGGTCATTAGGACCAATCACAGTCAGGGGGAGGTTTCAGAACAAACGAGGCAGCGATCAGGACCAATCACAGTCAGGGGGAGGTTTCAGAACAAACGAGGCAGCGATCACGACCAATCACAGTCAGGGGAAGGTCTCAGAACAAACGAAGTGGTGATTAGGACCAATCACAGTCAGGGTGAGGTTTCAGAACAAACGAGGCAGCGATCAGGACCAATCACAGTCAGGGGGAGGTCTCAGAACAAACGAGGCAGCAATCAGGACCAATCACAGTCAGGGGGAGGTCTTAGAACAAAAGAGGAAGCGATCAGGACCAATCAAAGTCAGTTTGTGGTAATTTAGCTAAATATATTCAAAAGTATTTAGTAGTTAAGCAGTGTTTGGTATGAAGTTGTTTAGCAGTATTTGGTGAAATAGCAGTATTTAAAAGTTTAGTGGTATGTAGTAGTTTACTACTATTTGCTAGTTCTGCAGTATTTAGTAGTTTTGCAGTATTTATTAATTCAGCATTATTTGGTAATTTAGCATTATTTGGTAATTCAGCATTATTTAGTAGTTTAGCAGTATTTAGTAATTTAGCAGTATTCAGTAGTTTAGCAGTATTTGGTAATTAAACTCTGGTAGTTTTGCAGTATTTAGTCAACAGTATTTAGTAGTTAAGCAGTATTTCGTAGTTAAACAGTATTTGTTAACTAAACTCTATGGTAGTTTTGCAGTATTTAGTCAACAGTATTTAGTAGTTAAGCAGTATTTGGTAATTCAGCAGTATGTATTTGTTTAGCAGTATTTGGTAATTTAGCAGTATTTAGAAGTTTAGTGGTATATAGAAGTTTATTAGCATTTGCTAGTTCTGCAGTATTTAGTGGTTTAGCATTATTTGGTAATTCAGCAGTATTTTGTAATTAAACAGTATTTGGTCATTTAGCAGTGTTTAGTAACTTAGCGGTATTTGGTAACTAAACTCTGTGGTAGTTTTGCAGTATTTAGTCAACAGTATTTAGTAGTTAAGCAGTATTTGGTGATTAACCATTATGTGGTAGTTTAGCAGTATTAGTCAACAGTATTTAGTAGTTAAGCAGTATTTGGTAATTCAGCAGTATTAAGTAGTTAAGCAGTATTTGGTATTTCAGCAGTATTTAGTAACTGCAGTATTTAGCAGTTAAGCAGTGTTGAGTAATTAAGCAGTAGTTAGTAGCTTAGCAGTATTTAGTTATTTAGAAATAATTAAATTAGTTAAAAATGGACTGATTTAGCAGTATTTAGTAGTTTAGCCATATTATGTTAAACAGAAATTCAGTAAAATTAAACTTGATTAGTCTTATTTGTATCTTAGAAATTATTAGATTTCTGTGTATCCAGTGGACATTGATACCATCACCTCCGATAGATAAAGACACGCTGCTTTGTGTTTTCATCATGTGGATTTTACTCTGACAACAGAAAAAATACAGGCTTTAGTGCTGCTAAACGAGCCTCTGCTTATTATAAGTATATAAGTAACACACTCTAAAAATAGGCAAAATATGATGATACAGGACAATTACTAAAAATGAACCCAGGAACATTATCTATATATATATATATATATATATATATATATATATATATATATATATATCTGTGTCTGTGCATCTTACGGCCAAACAGCGAGTCCAGCTCACTGTATTTATACAGAAACGTATGTGTGAATGAGAGAGTGACCTTTAAAACAGCGGGACATGAGGCCACACTGCTGTTTCAGAACGTACACACACTGCACATTCTCACGTCTATTCACCACACACAGAGAGACAGAGAGAGAAAGGGAGAGTGAATTATTGAGGGGGTTCCAGCAGTGGTTGTGTTGGGGTGCCGGTGTTTGGCTCAGGTCGTTCTTTTCACAGAAACACACTCACACACTGCCAGACCAATTTCACACCCACTACACACACACAGGGAGAGAGAGAGCGAGAGAGAGTCTCCATGCTGAAGCCTATCAGAGTGTCTGATCACATTATTCTGCAGTTTATTCTGTTTTTCCTCTTCACTCTGAAACTGAAGCTCAGAGTCTGAACTCTAACACAGCTCTTTATTATGTAGTGCATTGCTCTATATGATGGTATACAGTTCTTCTTATTATTATTACTATTATTATTATTTTTCTGCTGAATTTTTGTCCTCTAACTCATCCTGCAGTTAAGATAACGACACCATTCAAACCGCTGAGCGTTTGGCCTGATCGGGAATAGCCTGTGCTCAGCTTTTGATCAGACGTACGTTTTCAAAACATTGTTAAATTACTATTTTGTACCGCCGGCAATAAATGGGGTGCATCCAGCTTATATCAGGACAAAACAAATCCATTAAAAGGAACCTTTAACCATGTATGATAACTTAGTAACCACCTAGCAACTACCTGGGATACCTAGCAATCACCTAGCAACAATGTAGCAACCACCTGGGGTACCACAGCAACCAACTAGCAACACTTTAGCCATCACCTGGGCTACCATAGCAACCACTTAGCAACATCCTAGCTACCACTTGGGATACCATAGCAACCAACTAGCAACCATCTAGCAACCAACTGGGATGCCATAGCAACTACTAAGCAACCTCCTGGGCTACCATAGCAACCACTTAGCAACATCCTAGCTACCATTTGGGATACCATAGCAACCACCTAGCAACCGATTGGGATACCATAGCAACCACTAAGCAACCACCTGAGATACCCTACCAACCATTAAGCAACACCCTAGCTAGCACCTGGGATTCCATAGCAACCAACTAGCAACATCCTAGCTACCACCCAGCAAATGGAGACTGAAACTGGGGAGCGGCGACGCTCTGATAAACAGCAGGGGGCGCTCTCACAGCATTCACACCTTACAGTTTATCACACTTTAGTTCAGTTTGACCTTTTTTACATCAGTAACAGCAGCTTAACTCACAGTTATAAGATTACTTTCATGACGTGTTTGTGTGTATGGTCGGTTGCTAGGAAACAGACATGACAGCTGACTGTCGACTTCGATCGAGTAGGATAAGATTTCCTAACTGGAGATCAGATGCTGGAAGATCAGATAAGATTCCTAAATTAAGATCAGATTAGCTTCTGTAATACAAATGTGTGAAAGATCTAATCTTGACCTGTCTGATCTTAATTTAGGACTAAAATGAGGACATTTCTGTTTTATGACCCCTGACCTTTATATTCTGTGTCACTGTACGGGGCCACTGGCTGATCTGACAGGCCGCAGCACCATTTAAGGTGGAACTGAATATTCGGATGAGAAGCTGCTGAATAAGAATCTGCTTTGGCAGCTTTGGTGCCACTTTTATTAGTTTTTTATGGTAACACTTTCTGTGAGTGTCACCTCTGTAAGCATCTATAAACACATTCATAACATGTTGTAATGCATTCATAAGGCATTATAAACATGGCTATAAATGTTTATCAAAATGAATTACACTGAATTACACGTTATAGCCTTGTTTATTATATATTATGAATTGTTAACATAATGCAAATAACATAACACGTTATATTGCCAGTGCCAAAGAAGTGAGTCCCAGCTTGGAGAGTGTACTGTACTGTTCATAACAAATTATAAGAGCTCATAAGTTGTATTTGTCCGCTCTAAGTAAAGTGAGGCATACTGTATTAAAGCCACCTCCAGTGTTCAGAGTGAGGCTTCAAGTTGAAGTATTTACTGAAGGATTTACTGAAACACTAAAACATTCACAGTAAAGCACATTACAGGCTTCAAATGTCAGAGTTTAAACTAGAGCTGCCATCAGTGTTTTACCCAATGTGGGAAAGGTAATGTACACCACCGTTAGCTTAGTGCTAACTTAACACTGCATATCCAATAGAATGCTAGCAGAAATCAGCATTACTGTACTGTAGAGCAATGATGTCACAGAGTGAAGGGTTCTAGTGTTTGACGTTAGAACCAGGGAGGGAACAAATAACAATGACAGCGCTCTACTATCTCACCTCTCCCTCTCCAGGCCTTCACTCCACAGTGACTTCACGCTCAGTGTGATGTCAGAGGGGGTTCAGGGGAGGGGCTGATGGGTACTTGGTTTGCTGTAATGCAGTGTTTAAAGTGAGATGCTGGGTAAGAAAAGCTCACTGTAGCAGTGATTCTAAGCTGGACAGCCTGTTTGGAGCATCTGAATATTCAGGACTGAAGCCGTGAAGATGCAGCTCTAACAGCATCAGCGCTGAGAAACAAAATACTGGAAATCCCAGAGTGTAAATAAACTTTATAACACTACTTATAATGCATTATGTTAACAATTCATAATGTATAATAAACATGGCTGTAAAGGGTAATTCAGTGATTCATTTTTATAAACATTTATAACCATGTTTATAATGCCGTATGAATGCATTATAATGTTATAAATGTGTTTATAGAGGCTTACAAACGTGACGTTACTGTTTTTATGAAATATCAGTGAAATACAGTGCAGAATTATAACTCAGAGTAACCACAAACACACACACACACACACACACACACACTATCTCTCTCTCTCTCTCTCTCTCTCTCTCTCTCTCTCTCTCTCTCTCTCTCTCTCTCACACACACACATACACCTTTTGAACATGGACAGTAACATCAGTGTCCAGTGTGTTCAGAGAGCTCAGTGTGTGTGTTTGGTGTGTTCAGGGTGTGTGTTTGGTGTGTGTTGGGTGTGTTCAGGGTGTGTTCAGGGTGTGTGTTTGGTGTGTGTTGGGTGTGTTCAGGGTGTGTGTTTGGTGTGTTCAGGGTGTGTGTTTGGTGTGTGTTGGGTGTGTGTTGGGTGTGTTCAGTGTGTGTGTTTGGTGTGCTCAGGGTGTGTGTTTGGTGTGCTCAGGGTGTGTGTTTGGTGTGTTCAGTGTGTGTTTGGTGTGTTCAGTGTGTTCAGGGTGTGTGTTGGGTGTGTTCAGGGTGTGTGTTTGGTATGTTCAGGGTGTGTGTTGGGTGTGTTCAGGGTGTGTGTTGGGTGTGTTCAGGGTGTGTGTTTGGTGTGTTCAGGGTGTGTGTTGGGTGTGTTCAGGGTGTGTGTTTGGTGTGTTCAGTGTGAGTGTTTGGTGTGTTCAGGGTGTGTGTTTGGTGTGTTCAGGGTGTGTGTTTGGTGTGTTCAGTGTGAGTGTTTGGTGTGTTCAGTGTGAGTGTTTGGTGTGTTCAGGGTGTGTGTTTGGTGTGTTCAGTGTGAGTGTTTGGTGTGTTCAGGGTGCTGAAGCTGAGTTTGGTGTGTTTGGTGTGTTCAGGGTGTGTGTTTGGTGTGTTCAGGGTGTGTGTTTGGTGTGTTCAGGGTGTGTGTTTGTGTTCAGGGTGTGTGTTTGGTGTGTTCAGGGTGTGTGTTGGGTGTGTTCAGGGTGTGTGTTGGGTGTGTTCAGGGTGTGTGTTTGGTGTGTTCAGGGTGTGTGTTTGTGTTCAGGGTGTGTGTTTGGTGTGTTCAGGGTGTGTGTTGGGTGTGTTCAGGGTGTGTGTTTGGTGTGTTCAGGGTGTGTGTTTGGTGTGTGGTGCTGAAGCTGAGCTGTAGATCTGCAGTGGAAGTTCAGGAGCAGCTGCGTCTTCATTCACTAAAAACAAACAGAGACAGAGAGAGATTGTGTGTGTGTGTGTGTGTGTGTGTGTGTGTGTGTGCCAACTGCCATCTTGTTGCTGTTCCAAACAGCTGGACCTCAAACTACCAACAGACGGGACAACATCCCCACAGAACACACACACACACTCACACACACACTCACACACACACACACACACACACACACACACACACACACACACACTCACACTCACACACACACACAGCTCCTCCATCACAGTTCAGACTGAAGACACAAACAGAAACCTCATCACTAACTTTCACACTAAAGGCTTTAATCATAACAGGAGTTTTACACTAAACGTGATCTGTGTTCCTATTAAAGGGCCCATATTCCATGTTTTGTACTGTATTTTTCCAGGTCTGTGTTCAACGTCTGTGTGGTTTCATAATTCATTTCTATATAAGAACTTCATTTTCCATCCTCTCTTTATCCCATACAGCTCTGAAATATCTAAATGAGCTCTGTTCTTATCGGCTGTCCAGAACTGTGGTTTATTCAAAAAGAATTCTGACCTGAAACAGTTAGAAAAACACAGTTTGAAGAATTTAGAAGAGCACAGTAGAACACAGAGAAGCACAGTGTGAAGAGCACAGGTAGAAAAACACACAAGAACTCTTAGAAGAACACAGAGGAACATAGTTTTAAAGAACACTGTTAGAAGAGCACAGTGTGAAGAGCAAAGATACACAGAAGAACAGTTAGGAGAACACAGTTTGAGGAACATGGAAGAACACAGTCAGAAGAACACAGTTAGGAGAACACAGTTTGAGGGACATAGTTTTGAAGAACACAGTTAGAAGAACACAGAAGAGCACATTTACTAGAACACAGAACACAGATAGAAGAACACAGGTACAAGAACACAGTTAGAAGAACATAGAAGAACATGGCTAGAAGAACACAGTTAGATGAACACAGAAGAACACAGGTAAAAGAACCCAGGTACAAGAACGCAGAAGAACAGTTTGAAGAACAGTTAGAAGAACTGCACAGCTAGGTAGAAGGTAGGTAGAAGTGCACAGCTAGAAGAACGCGGCTAAAGGAACACAGAAGAACGTTTGTTACAATTATAGTTATTTATATTTATTCTATTTATTTCATCTTTACTTCTGTTTTTCCTTCTTTCCTTCTTTCCTTCATTCTCTGTTGTTCTCTTACTTACTCTCTCTTCCCTTCCCACCCCGTCTCTCTCTCTCGCACTCTCTCTCTCTCTCTCTCTCTCTCTCTCTCTCTCTCTCTCTCTCTCTCTCTCTCTCTCTTTTTCTCTCCACCCTTATCCCTTTCTTTCTATTTCTACCATTCTCTCTCATCTCTCTCTCTCTCTCTCTCTCTCTCTCTCTCTCTCTCTCTCGCACTCTCTCTCTCCACCTTTATCCCTTTCTTTCTATTTCTACCATTCTCTCTCATCTCTCTCTCTTCACCTTTATCTCTTTCTTTCTATTTCTACCATTCTCTCTCATCTCTCTCTATCTCTCTCTCTCTCTTTCTCTCTCTTTCTCTCTCTCTCTCTCCACCTTTATCCCTTTCTTTCTATTTCTACCATTCTCTCTCATCTCTCTCTCTCTCTCTCTCATCTCTCTCTCTCTCTCTCTCTCTCTCTCTGTCTCTGTCAGTATGTATTGGGGGAAAAGTGGGGTGAATTATTCAGCCTTGGCATTTCGGAGCTCGGCTAGTTTTCCCTGGCCGTTCTGTTTTTGTGTGTTTGTTATTATTTGATGGCGCCCGTTGCGGTGATCCATTATTCATGCCTTCTGGAAGGGCACGGCGGGCCGTTCGTGCCCACTCACCCGCGCTCTGGCTGACGTTATGGGTCCGCGGTGCTGATTAGGGCCGAGCGGCGGCGCTCAGCGTGGCTATTGTTCAGAAGAATGGACGAGCTGCCGGCAAAGCGCCTGATTAGTTTAGCATGTAGCTTCGGACAAATAGCTCAATTAGTTTAATGCACTTGTTTGGACAAATTGCCTGTTTATCCTGAGGGAGAGAACAGAGCTGTTTGGTGGCGATTGATACCGTCCTCGGGGCCAAATCACGGACAATTTAACCCTCATTCCTGCGATATCAGGGAAATGAGGGGGAGGAGAGGAGCGACGGCACATTCAGGAGAGAGGGAGCGTTTTCAATAGTGCTCATAAACAGGAGAAAACAAATCAGTTCACTCTGAGCGGAACCGCCGTTGTAACACTTCTGTTCTTGCATTCTAACCCCAGTAAAAGGTTCCTAAACCAGCCAGTTAATTCAGCCCTCTTACATGCTGTACGTAATAATATAATTATAATAATAATAATATAATATAATAATATAATTAACCGATTAACCCAGTAATTTTAATTGTTGCGTTCAATTCTGGAACCCCTTTTAAAGGTTCCTTTTTCATTGGGCAGCGTTTTAACCAATAAGGAACCTTGCTAGGCATCTTCAGAACGTCATACGTCATAACCTTTCCATCACTCTACATGCAAAATTGGCTTAATCGCAGTTACTCAATAGCTTAAACCTACCTGTGACCGTAAAGGTGGATCACCTAAGTCAAGGGTCGCAACCCGAATGTTAAGACAAGCCATTTTATCCTTTCAACTAATAATCAAAACACCCTGGGCGCCACAACATTATCTGTAAATATGTCTCAGTATGTGCTAATGTGCTTGTATAAGCTAAAAAATCTATAATATAAACAAAAACACAGACTTACTTTGCTCTGCTTTAAGCTTTAGCTCAGCTTTAGCTGCTTTTCTCACATCTCCAGCAGGAAACTTTTCCTCAAAAGTAGAACAGTTTCGGTAACACTTTCTATGAATGTCACCTTTTGTAAGCATCTATAAACACATTTATGACATGTTATAATGTATTCATAAGGCATTATAAACATGGTTATAAATATTTCTAAAAAGGAATTACACTGAATTACACTTTATAGCCATGTTTATTATACATTATGGATTGTTAATATAATGCATTATAAGTAGTGTTAATAACATGTTATACTGTCAGTGCCAAAGAAGTCAGTCCCAGCTTGGAGAGCGTAAAGTAAAGACAAATACCAAGCTAACGGTGGTGAACATTACCTTTCCCACATTGGGTAAAACACTGATGGCAGCTCTAGTTTAAACTCTGACATTTGAAGCCTGTAATGTGCTTTACTGTGAATGTTTTAGTGTTTCAGTAAATCCTTCAGTAAATACTTCAACTTGAAGCCTCACTCTGAACACTGGAGGAGGCTTTAGTACAGTACGCTTCACTTTACTTAGAGCGCACAAATACCACTTATGAGCTCTTATAACTTGTTATTATACTTATAATGTATTATGTTAACAATTCATAATGCATAATAAACATGGCTATAATGTATAGTGCATTTTTATAAATATTTATAGCTATGTTTCTAATGTCTTATGAATGCATTATAACATGTTATGAATGTGTTGATAGATGCTTACAAAGGTGACACTCTTAGAAAGTGTTACCACAGTTTCTTGTAAAATGTCTCTCAATGTTTGACTCTTTACGAGGCTGAAGTCGCCTCTCATTCGCCAGCTTCTTGTTCAAATTTTCCCATTCCACCTTAAATGATGCCCGAGGTGCCAGAATGTAACTGATGCACCATTTAAGGTAGAACGGGAAAATTATAACAAGAATCTGGCAAACAATCTTAATGACTTTTTAGTGTTTGTCAGTTTCACGTTGCAGATTAAACGTATCAGGAAACCAGCTGGAGTGATTATAAACACTAATAAGTCCATCTGTCTCTAAATTATCGATGCTCGTCTTAAATCTCTCTCTTTGCCGTTTCATCAGCTACTAGCTGGGTGAGACTGTTGTCTGTGTTGCTATGGTGACCAGCAGTCTGCGCTGATCTTCAGGGTTAAAGGGTGAATTAGCAGTTCTACATTAACTCCAGAGTTTAAGACCATTTATTGTTAAACTGTGTTGAACGATCAGCAGAGCTTTATTTTACTGTAAAGGAGGATTATTTTATTTTTACCTACAAATCTGATTCAGCTGTGGAGCCACAGGACAGTAAAAGAGCCTCATGCGGCTCCAGAGCCACGTGTTGCCGACCCCTGACCTAAGTGAGCCAGGATGGATCTCAATTTTGCAGCAGCTGTTGTTCTTGCATTGTCACTTTTGTGGTGATTTATTGTGTATGAAGAAAAAGCTGCTTTAAAGTCGAGGCAAGTTTATTTATATAACACCTTTCTTACGCTCAGTGTGCGAAGTAGCCCCAGTATTCAGGGGTCCTACGTTGTCCGGCTGCTAATTCACTCTCCATAGCGGCGCTGATGCTTCAGTGTCAGTAAATGTTTGTTTTATCAGCTGTTCTTCTGTAGAGTCTCTGTTCTAGTGCGGTTCTGCGCTCTTCCTCACAGTAACCGAGATCTTCCTCGTCTCCTCTTCTGTAAAGTCTCTATTCTAGTACGGTTCTGCGCTCTTCCTCACAGTAACTGAGATCTTCCTCGTCTCCTCTTCTGTCTTCAGTGTGAGAAATGAGGAACAGTCACTCTTCACTCCAAACTCTTGGGAAACTGGGCGAGTTTTCAGATTTACAGATCTGCTGCAGCTCATTGTAAAGAGTTTCAGAGGAATCCGGGCAGAGTTACAGTTTCTAGGCTACGAAGGACCGACTGAGTGAACCAGTCTGCTACAGCGCCACCCTGAGGCAGAGCAGTGCTGCAGCTCTAGTTAGTTAAGAACACCAGAGACAGAAGCTGATTGTGGGGAAGCAGATAAACAGTGAGCTTCACTGAATCTGGATTCGAGGGGCTGATTTTCCGAACGGACAGCATGAGATCATAATGTGTTTATTTTCAGGGATTTCGATTTTGAGACATTCAAGGGGTCCAAAAGGTTAACTGGGAGAAAAAGCAGCTGGACTCTTTATAATGCTCTGTCAACTGGGTCCATTTAAGACCAGCATAGTATATAAACGCTGCTTCTCCATGTTTAGTCTTCACCTTTAGCAGGACTAACTGACCAGTTCCTAATGATCTGAGAGTTCTGAGTAATCTTTACTATTATATCCTCAACTTGGCGCCTCAATATCACAGATCTTCATACTACTAGTGTGTGACGCATTCTAATTCACTCACTGACCTCCTCCACCTTAAGAAAGGTGTTTATTAAACCTACTTTATTTCTATTTCACAATGAACAAAATTGCTTTTAATTTTGTAAAAAAGCTGGACAAAAAGCACACAAACAGCTTAAATGGCTAACACGCATTTTATAAAGTATGTTATGTATTTTTGTCTGATTTATCTCATGAACACCAAGTATGAAATTGAGCTCTCTACATTCACCTGCACTGATATGACCATAATAAAGACAGCAGTACAAATCAGAGCAGGCAGAAATGAGCGTTTATTGTGTTTATTTAGAAAAAAAAACGTGTAATTTTAGAGTTTTATCATCCAATGATCGTTCCAGGTCGTCTGCCGGTACTCTCTTTAAAAAAGATGGTTCTTCAAGGGTTCTTTAGTAAAGAAAATGGTTCCATATAGAACCATAGGCACTCAAAGAGCCGTTTGCATGCCTAAATGGTTCTTCTGATTAATGGAAAATGTACTGTAAATTGTTCTGTATAGCACCAAAAAAGTTCTCCTCAATACAAGCCCATAACAGGAGAAGAACCCTTTTCAGAAAGGTTCTATAGTGTTGCTGTACGTTTAACATAATTTGAAAAAGGCAGTTGCTCTTTGAGATGTGTCAAAGTTTAATGATGGACATGGAAGAGAAATGGTCCAAAATTACTGATAAAATTTTATTTATTTATTCATTTACTTCCATTAAAAGTTAAGAACATTTTTCCTTGTTCTGTAAAGTTATGTTTTTGGAGGTAGAGCAGTGATTAAGAACCACTCACAGCACATTCTCCATCAATTTAAAGAGGCCTTTCACGATGCAAAGAACACTTTAAACATGCAAATGGTCCTTTGAGTGTTCATGGGTCTACATAGAACCATTTCATTTTCTAAAACCCTTGAAAAACCATTTTTACCCCGATTTTCTCCCCAATTTAGTCGTAGCCAATTCCACCCCACTGGTTAGGACTCCCCCAATCACACGATGCTATCAACGCTAGGAGGGTGAAGGCTAACACAGGCTTCCTCCGAGACCTGTGAAGCTCCACCGCATCTTTTCGTGTTGCCGCTCACGCAACGTCACTGGACAGCCGAACGCGCTCGGAGGAAAGCGCCAACCACCAGATCTGCTACGTCAGCTAACAGACGCCTGCGCTGACTAGCATCGCGCTGAGTGAGTGATGGGGGGAGAAGGGCAGCCATCCCACCCACCCAGAGAGAGAGAGCGAGGCCAATTGTGCTCTCTCGGACTCCCGGCTACGGACGGCTGTAGCATCACCAGGGATCGAACTCGGGATCTCCTGATGATAGGGCCAACGCTTAGACGGTTGCGCCACTCGGGAGCCCCGAACCGTCTTTTTTAAAGAGTGTAGCACTGATTCCAGGTGTGTTTTTCTCCACACGCGATGGAAAAGTGAGCTGCCTCCAGCCACTGAGTGCAGTTTTTTCCCCGTAGCAGCTCCAGCGTCCATAACGTCCACCTCTTTAGTCTCAGGACAGAATAAAATCAAAACTAGCAGCATCTCAGAGTACAGAACCAAATCGACCAGCTATTGACAGACAGAAAGCGCCGCTGAAGAGCGACCAGCCAGTATTTTAAACTGGACTCTCTTGTATTGAAGAGCCAGAGTGTTTACACAGCTAGCCCATTAGCTAAGCTAGCTAATGTTTGCTTCATGTAAGGAGTTACAAACACAGCCTGCCAGGTCATGTTAGACAAGTGAACTACCTCAATTTAATTTAACCACAGGAGCCATTCTGCTGATCTGTAAACACAAATATGTTAAATACGTTGACCCCTTAAATGACCAGGCCCCACCAGTGGGCCTAAAGTGTATTACACACTACTATGACCCAAGAACAGCTCAGCTAGTTTGCACTGAAGTCCCTGTGGTTACTTAATAAGGTGTATTATTAAGGCTTTTTATTATGTAATAAGCCTGGGAGTTTAAGGGGAAATATTTTTATTTATATATATATCTATATAGCAAAGTGAAGCGACAGAACTCCCGGCTGGTGAAGGGTATTATGGGATTGAGAAGGACACGTGACGCCGCCTTCAGATTTGGTCAAAATAAGGCACCTTAGCAGAGAGCTGACTTAAAATGCCTTAAAATGCTGCCTACTTAGAAAGCTGCCTCCTGATTGGACCAAACCAAATATCTGAAATGTTAAATTTCATTTGGCTCTGATGGATAAGAAGTGAATTCTCATCACATATCAATAAATTCAGTCTATTGGTCACATGGGACTAAGGTTTGTTGACAAAACAATCCAAATTTAATTGGGGATAAAAGTATAGTATATTATGTATTCAAACCACTTCAAATGTGTCCTCTTAGGTATTAATTCAAGGCATATGTCTACCAAATCTCATCTCTTTAGACCAATCAGAACAAGTTCTGTAGCATTTTACCTAAATACTGCATTTTGCTTGCTTCTAAATGAATGAGCTGAGTAGCAGGTTTGGAAAGCTAGCAGTTCCTTAAAAAATCTTGGGTTAAAAAATCTTATTCTGTATCAGAGGGAAGCAAATTGTTAAGAGTTAAAGTCAAAATTGTTTTCTTTTTTTTCATTTTCATTTTTCCTTTTTTTTTAATAACGTAGTTTTAAATTTTTCGAAATATGGAAATAAACTATAAAATAGTCTGCTCCACTCTATAGAGGATCACACTGGAGCTTCAAATTCAAACACTGACACAATGATAATGAACAGAAGGCTTGAGGCAATGGAGGATGGTAATGGTTGCTAAGCAGTGATAGGAGGGCTGAAGAAAATAAGGCGGAGCTTGGGGGAGAGCAGAGTGATTAATTGGCTAGAATACAGTGACATCACTGACAGAAATCAAATCGGATTTCAGGCCTGTGATCAGTCTGTCTGGGCTCAGACTTACCCAGACCTCCCTGTGGTTAAATCTCTATGACCAGAATTAGTTTTTTCTTCTTATGGGACAAACAAAATTTGCCTGCTGACCATCAAATCTATGTCTTCACTACCTACAAAATATGCACAAACTGACCACTTCATTAAGTCCACCTCCTTGAATCTACACTCACTCTCCATCTTATCAGCTCCACTGTCCATATAGTTTCACTCTCTAGTTCTACAGTTACAGACTGTGGTCCATCTGTTTCTCTGCACCCTGTTCTTCAGTGGTCAGGACCCCCACAGAGCAGGTATTATTTGGGTGGTGGGTCATTCTCAGCACTGCAGTAACACTGACGTGGTGGTGGTGTGTTAGTGTGTGTTGTGCTGGTCTGAGTGGATCAGACACAGCAGTGCTGCTGGAGTTTTTAAACACCTCAGTGTCGCTGCTGGAGTGAGAACCAAAACCATCCAGCCAGCAGTGTCCTGTGGGCAGCGTCCTGTGACCACTGATGAAGGACTAGAGGATGACCAACACAAACAGCAGCAGATGAGGTATCGTCTCTGACTTTACATCTACAAGGTGGACCAACAAGGTAGGAGTGTCTAATTGAGTGGACAGTGAGTGGACACAGTGTTTAAAAACTCCAGCAGCACTGCTGTGTCTGATCCACTCGCACCAGCACAACACACACTAACACACCACCACCACGTCAGTGTTACTGCAGTACTGAGAATGATCCACCACCCAAATGCTCTGTGAGGGTCCATGGGGGTCCTGACCACTGAAGAACAGGGTAAAAGGGGGCTAACAAAGTATGCAGAGAAACAGATGGACTACAGTCTGTAACTGTAGAACTACAAAGTGAAACTATATGGACAGTGGAGCTGATAAAATGGACAGTGAGTGTAGAAACAAGGAGGTGGGCTTTTAGGCCTACTTACAGTGCTGTGAGCTTCTAAGTGTCCAGTTACTTTTGGGTGCCGCTGTATGTGCATGTCTGGGGCGAAAGTGTACTTTCACTAAAGCTGCTCCGTAAAGCTAGATGGTAAATGTCTCTCAGCAGGAAGAACGGATTAAGAGAAAGAGACGCTCTTTCTTATATCTATACTATGAAGAGGAGTTGAGATTTTAATATTTTATCAGGTTGTAAAGTTGTCTGTTCTGATCTCTGCTTCTGACGCGATTTCGCTTTATCCGAGAGCAAAGACAAGAGCAGTACAAAACTAATTACAGCTCAAATCCCTCCTCTCTCGCTCTCTCTGTGACACTCTTCTCCCGTTCCGAAAGCTGGAGGGATGAAAACATCAGGCTGGATATAAATAGACACCTGCGATAATGGAGATTAATATTTGCTCTTTGCTTCCAGCCAGAAAGTCACAGAAGTATTGAATTTTCTCTTTCTTTTCTTTGACACTAGTCCTGTTTAAGCGGGCTGCAGTCAGAACGCTGCCACACTCTGACAGTCTCCGGCAGTCGCTGGCGTTTTGCGCCGTTTAGTGGCTCTCCGTGTGATTGATGTTGCTGAAGTGCGTGAACACACCCATCGTCTCACAGCTGTTAGCTATGACAACCTCTCCATCCCTCCATCTCTCTGTCTCACTGCTAATAACGCTAACTGGGCCGTAGCCTCGTAAAGGAATACTTTAGCCAAAAACACTGCTGGACTCCTGGGATCACTGCTAGACTCCTGGGATCACTGCTGGACTCCTGGGATCACTGCTGCACTCTTGAGATCACAACAGGACTCCTCTGATTCCTCACGAACTAATGACGTCACTTCTGGTCTCTTGAGGTCACACCTGGACTTATCAGGTCACTCCTGATGTCCCATGGTCTCTCTTGGATTCTTCTGGTTGTTGCTAGACTCCTGTCATCACTGCTGCACTCTTGGGATCACAACAGGACTCCTGGGATCACTGCTGGATTCTTGGGATCACAACAGGACTCCTGGGATCACTGCTGGATTCTTGGGATCATAACAGGACTCCTGTGATCACTGCTGGACTCCTGGGATCCCCCAGGAACTGATGACGTCACGTCTGGTCTCTTGAGGTCACTCCTGGACTTATCAGGTCACTCCTGATTTCCTGTGGTCTCTCTTGGATTCTTGTGGTTGTTGCTAGACTCCTGTGATCACTGCTGTACACTTGTGGTCAATCTTGGACTCCTGTGATTACTGCTGGACTCTTGGAATCACTATAGGACTCCTGTGATGCCTCAGGAACTGTTGAGGTCACTCCTGGTGTCTTCACATCACTCCTGGACTTTTGAGGTTACTTCTGGACTCCCATCCCACTTTTGCACTCCTGTTGTCACTTGAGGCCTCATGTAATCCCTGCTAGACTCTTGTGATAACTTCACGACACTTATGGTCCCTCGTAAACTGTTGAGGTCACTACTGGTCTCACTACTGGAGTCTTGAGTTCAGTCCTGGGCATCTGTGCTCACTCCTTGAGTGTGAAAACCTTAGCCAGTCTGGGCTGAAGATGATTTTTCTGCTGGACAGATGGTCCGGTCACCCGGCCATACCAGCTCTTTAAATTAAAAATGAGTTGTACAGGACAGAGTGCCAGGCATGAAATAGTGTGGGTTCAGAAAGCCAGATGAAACCAGACTCACTCCTTCTGTGTGTGTATGTGGTCTGTTGTGTCCATCTGCTGCTGCTGAATATCTGGCTGTTATTTCAAGGCTAATTTGCCATCAGTGTGTTTGAGTGTTTACTTACAGCAGTGCACCAAGCCAGCAAAGTGTAAATATACACACACATACACGCTCATCAGCGGTCAGGTAGCAATGTTTGTGTGTGTGTGTGTGTGTGTGTGTGTGTGTGTGTGTGTGTGTGTGTGTGAGGTTGAGTCATGCAGTGTTCTTTTTCTCACTGCAGCCTTGTAAGGCCTCAAATACACCTCTGTCTCTCTCTCTCTTTCTGTCTCTCTCTCTCTCTCACACACATACACACAGTGTCATTAAGGCCAGCACACCTCACAGTGACTTACAGCCAACATCCTGCACTCCTCCTGTGTGTAGTGTGTAGGTGTGTGTGTGTGATTGTATGTGTGGTGCAATATTTTCTAGTTTTCAGTGCATTGGCAAGTTAAGTCTGACAATTTTACTCTCTCTCTCTCTCTCTCTCTCTCTCTCTCTCTCTCTCTCTCCCAAAAAGTTCAGTTTAGTTTCAGTTCCTGTGCTGATCTTTATCAGTGTGATGAATACTAGTGTGAAAGCTTGTGTTACAAACATGATTGATGAAATGAGTGAGTGTGAAAGTCTGTGACAGTGGGTAGGTGTGATAGTGTGAGTGTGGAAGTGTGTATGACTGCATGTGATTGAGTGTGACTGTATGCTGTAGTGAGTGAATGTGAAAGTGTGATAGTGAGTGAGTGTGGAATTGTATGATAGTGAGTGGGGTGATAGTGTGTATGATAGTTAATAATTGTAAGAATGAGATGGTGAACATAAGTGAGAGTGATAATGTGTGAAAGTGAGTGTAATGGTGAATGAGAGATTGTGTGATTGTGATTGTTAAAGTGTGGGAAAGTGAGTGAGTATGTGATAGTGAGTGTGGAAGTGTTTGCAAGTGTGTGAGTTGGTGTGACAGTGTATGAAAGTGAGTGTGTTACAGTGGTTGGGTGTGATAGTGAACATGAATGCGATAATAAGTGGGTGTGATAGTGAACATGAGTGTAATTAAGATTAAGTGACCCTTATTAGTCCCACAACAGGGAAATTTCACTTCCGCATTTAACCCATCCATGAAGTGAAACACCACATACACACTAATGAGCACACACACTAGGCAATGAGCACACTTGCCCAAAGTGGTGGGCAGCCCTATTCGCAGTGCCCGGGAAGCAGTTGGGGGTTAGGTGCCTTGCTCAAGGACACCTCAGTCACATACTGTCGGCTCTGGGGATCAAGCCGGTGACCTTCCGGTTACAGGGCCAGTTCCCTAAAATCCAGCCCATGACTGCCCCTAATAATAGTATAATTGTGTATGAAAGTGGGTCTGAATGTGTGATACTGAGTTGGTGTGACATTGTATGATAGTGATTGGGTGTGACAATGAGTGGGTGTGATACTGTGAGGGTGTGGAATTGTTTGATACCGTGAGTGCAATAGTGTGTGAAAGTCGGATATTGAGTATGATTGTGTGTGCAAGGGAGTGAAAATTTGATAGTGAGTGTGAGTGTGGGATAGTGAGTGTGTAAAATATGGGATAGTGAGTGTGGAAATATATGTGACAGTGATTGGGTATGATAGTGTATGAGTGTGAGTGTGTGTTTATACATGAGTATAAACATTTGTGATGGTGAATCTGAAAGTGTGATTGTGAGAGTGTGATCAAGAGTGTAAAAATTTGTGATAGTGAGTGTGATCATGAGTGTATTATAGTGAATGTAAGTCTGCGATAGTGTGAGTGTGATTGTGGCATGTAATAGTGAGTGTGAGATTGTGATGGTAAGTGTGTGATTGCAAGGATGTGATAGCGAGTGTGTGATTGTCAGTGTGTGATTGTGAGAGTGTGATAATGTAAGAGTGTGATTGTGAGTGTGATAGTGAGTGTGTAATAATACTAAGTGTGAGAGTGTGAGTGTGATAGTGTGACAATGAGTGTGAGTGTGTTAGTGTGTGTGAGAGTGTGATAGTGTGAGAGTATGTGATTATGAAAGCGTGATAGTGAGAGTGTGATTGTGATAGTGTGTCTGTGATTGTGAGTGTATGATTGTTGAGTGTGATAGTGAGTGTGTGATGGTGTGAATGTGTGGTTGTGAGTGTGTAATAATAGTAAGTGTGTGAGTGTGATAGTGCGACAATGAGTGTGAGTGTGTGTGAGAGTGATAGTGTGAGTATGCGATTGTGAGCGTGATAGTGAGAGTGTGATTGTGATAGTGTGTCTGTGATTGTGAGTGTATGATTGTTGAGTGTGATAGTGTGACACTGTGATAGTGAGTGTGTGATGGTGTGAGTGTGTGATTGTGATATTGTGATAGTGAGAGTGTGATTGTGAGAGTGTGATCATGAGTGTGAAAATGTCTGATAAAGAGTGTGATAGTGAGTGTGAAATTGCTAGTGTAATTGTGAGTGTGTGACAGTAAGTATGTGATAGTGAATGTTATCATGAGTGTATGATAGTGAGTATAAGTCTGTGATTGTGTGAGAGTGTGAAAGTGAGTGTGATAAGGAGTGTTAGAGTATGTGATTGTGGCATGTAATAGTGAGTGTGAGAGTGTGATGGTGAGTATGTAATTGCGAGGATGTGATAGTGAGTGTGATTGTCAGTGTGTGATAGTGTCAGTGGGTGATTGTGGGAGTGTGATAATGTAAGAGTGTGTGATTGTGAGTGTGTGATAGTGTGAGAGTATGTGGTTGTGATAGCGTGATAGTGAGTGTGATTGTGATAGTGTGAGTATGAGAGTGTATTTGTGTGTTGATCATCATTTACACTGTGAAAGTTCAGACCATACCTTCAACACATGCAGTATGAGAGGAGACTGTGTAGAGAGGAGAACTCGGCCTGGAGTTCTGGACTTCCTTTGCTCAGGTCTGAGCTCCTCTTTCTGAGGGAGGACCGAGAGAGGAGATGGGGAGGTGGAGGGTGCAGACACTTTGTCACAAGAAGCAGAAAGATAGAACTGGAAGGAGCAGGAGCTTCATGCCTGGTTCTCCTCCTGAACCTCAGGAGCTCTGAAGGAGCATGTTGGTGGGCGGAGCTTGGAGACGTGAGCTGTATTTGGAGCAGATTAAACGAGTTAAATTTTTTAAAGTGGCCTTTTCAGTAAATCTGCAGTGACGGAGTCTCAGAGGAGCTCAGTGTCGAGCTCGACCTGCAGAGTCCATGTGTGTTCCCTCTGTGTCTCTCTCTCTCTCTCTCTCTCTCTCTCTCTCTCTCTCTCTCTCTCTCTCTCTCTTACTCTCTCTCTCTCTGCCTTCTCTCGCTGCCTTCTCTCGCTGCCTTCTCCCTCTCTCTCTCTCTCTCTCTCTCTCTCTCTCTCTCTCTCTCTCTCATTTCTTTTTCCTCCTTTATTTCCCTTTCTCTTTTCTCTTTTTTTCTGTTTTCCTCTCACTTTTCATTTTTCTTTCTTTCTTTCTTTCTTTCTTTCTTTCTTTTTCCTTTTCACTCTCATCCTTTCTTTTTCTTCCTTTCTCTCTCCCTCTTTCTTTCTCTTTTCACTTTTTGCTCTCTTTCTTTTTCTTTCTTTTCTCCCTCTTTTTGTCTCCCCATTTTGCTCTCTCTTCCTTACTTTTATCTCTTTTTTTTCTTTTCTTCTTTCTTCTCTCTCTCTCTCTTTCACCCCTCCTCATTTCTCTTTTTACAATTCACACTTTTACGTTCCTCTTGTCTTTCTCCTTTTCTCTGTCCCTCATTTCTGTCACTTTCTCTCTTCCTCTTTTTCGCTCTGTCTTTCTTTTTCTTCCTCTCTGCACGTTTCCTTTTTCTTTCTTAATTTCAGCCATTCTCTCTCTCTCTCTCTCTCGCTCTCTCTCTCACTCTCCCTCTGAATGGTCCGTGTAGGTTTTTCAATGAAAAATAAATCTGTTGCCGGGGGCGACACGGCTCTGTAAAATATTAAGCCCATCACGGTGCGTATATGTCAGACCCCCTGCAGGGAGACGTGTGTGTGAGGCGTGTAAAACGGAAAATGAAGAGAAGGACACTGTCACACACCACACGCGCACACACACACACACACACACACACACCACACACACCACACACAGTGTCACATGCATGCACACACACTCAGATACATTTACACACCACACACACACGCTTACAGATACACTCACACACACAGATACACTCATAGTTACACTCACACACACCCACACACACACAAACACACACACTACAGACACTCACACATGCCCCACATATACACACACCCACCCACACACACACACAAACACGACATAAACACACACACACTACAGACACTCACACATGCCCCACATATACACACACCCACACACACCATACACAGACACACACAGACACACACGCACACACATCTCTCAAATGTGCATGTGGTAATTGCTCTTAATGTTTCAGTCCACCAGAGAGAGAGAGACAGAGAGAGAGAGAGAGAGAGAGAGAGAGAGAATAATAAAGGGAGATAGAGAGAAAAAAAGGAAAATGATGAGAGAGAAAAGGAGAGAAACAAGATAGAAAGAACAGAAGAGAAAAAAGGAGAAAGAAAGTGAAGGAGAGGGATAGAGAGACGGAGAGGGGAGAACCATCAAGGGGAAAAAGAGGGGAAAGATAAGAGTGACAAAGGGAAAAGTAATAAGGAAATAGAGCTGAGAAAGAAAGAATGGAGGGGAGAATGAAGATGAAGAGAACGGGAAGCAAGAAAGATGGAGAAAACTAGAGCAAACTGAGTGAAAAAGAAAGAGGGATAGAGGAGGTGGAGAGAGTGGGGAGTGGATGGATGAAGGGATGAAGAGGAGGAGGTAAAGGGTAGTTTCAATAATTAAGGCTGAATACCGGAGGCACTGAGCTTCACCAACGGCTGCTAATACAGCCCTCAGGGCAGAGAGACACTACAGCCTTAAATTATACAGAGGGAGGGAGAGGGGGAGTGTGGGGGGGGGGTATTCACTCCTTTACCTTTCCCTGTATTCAGACTCTAGATGTCGTTGTCTGTCTACACATCGCGCACATACGTCTGCAGTCCTGCTTCCGAAAAGATCAACGAAAAGAAAAGAGGCTGCTGTGTTTCAGAATCTGCTGTGAGCTGATCGGCTACAAAAAAACCTGCTGGAAGAAAATCTGAAATCAAATCACTGAAATCACCAACCTTAACTGAAAAATCACAGCACTGATACAAATAGATATCATTACTGAGCACAGAAGAATCACACACTGTTAGTGAATCATTACCAAACATTTAGTTTAAAATGTTACAAGTGTTAGTGATAAAATCACAAAACTGTTAGTGAGAAATCACAATACTAGTAGAGAAAATCACAGTAATGTTGGTGAAAAATCACAATACTGATAGAGAACAAGAACAATACTGTTAGTGAAAATCACAATACTGATAGAGAACAATCACAATACTGTTAGTGAAAATCACAATACTGATAGAATACAATCACAATACTGTTAGTGAAAATCACAATACTGATAGAATACAATCACAATACTGTTAGTGAAAATCACAATGCTGATAGAATACAATCACAATACTGTTAGTGAAAATCACAATGCTGCCAGAGGAAAAAAGTCACTGTAATGTTAGTGAAAAATCAGAAAACGCTTGGTGAAAAATCAGTAATGTTAGTGAAAAATTACAAAACTATTCTGAAAATCACATTTCTCTTATTGAAAATTCACAACACTGTTGGTGAAAAATAACAGTAATGTTAGTGAAAAATTACAAAACTTCTGAAAATCACATTTCTGTTGGTGAAAATTCACAATACTGTTGGTGAAAAATAACAGTAACTGTGAAAAATCGCAATACTGATGGAGAACAATCACAAAACTATGGGTGAAAAATAATTCTGTTAGTAAACAGTAATTTTCATGAAAATCACAATAGCTGTTGAGAAATCGCAATACTATTAGTGAAAAATCACAATCCTTTTTGTGGGAAAACAATTCAATTAGTGAGACATCACCATACTGTTGATGAAAAGTGAAGAAAATATTTAGCAGAAATAGTGAAAAATCAGACTAATATTAGTGAATAACTTACAGTCAACAGAAACTTGGCAAAAGCTCACAATGCAGTTATTATTTTGGTGAAAAATCATAATAGTGATAGAGAATTTGCAATACTGTTGGTGAGAATTCTCAATACCACAATATGCAAATACTAGAATCACAATAATCTTGGTGAAAAATGACAATTCTTTTAAAAAAATTACAGTGCAGTTAATGAGACATTACCATCCTGTTCGGGAAAAGTGAACTGCTGTTACAATTGTGGTACAATACAAAAGTGATGTATGTAAAATTTCATGTGATTAAATATATATTGTACACAAACTAATATGGTGGAAACGGACGAATATGATGGTAAAAGTCTAATCAAATGTAAAATGTGGAATCCACACTCTACTGTCGTTTGCACTCAACAAATGCAAATGGGAGCATTAACCAGTTAGACTGCAGCTCAGTGAACTGTACTAATAATAATCTGGAGGGTAAACATTAGAAAGTGCTGAAAATCCAAAAAATAAAGCATGAACGCTGTCCAAATATGAAATATAACATCTTTTGCCTCATTTTTTTAGCTTTTTGTCCGCAATCCAGAGTTGTTTAAACACTTAACCTCCCAGTGCTTAATGGGAAATGCTGTGTTTTTTGGTTTGTGTGTTTTATTCCTGAAGTTTAGTGAATATAAACAGTGATTTTTATTCTCTTTTGATTGCTAATAGCTTCCTGCATTAAGAGCAAGCAGGAGGCGCCAAATGAGAGAAACGGGCCTCCTGCTGTTTCCCCAAATACAGATTACTTCCTTATTCACTAAATATTTATTATCTGCTGAAAAAAGTTATTAGTTTCACCGTGAACGTGCGAGTGAGTGTGTGCGCGCCTTTCGGAGGATTAAGTCAAGATTCAATTAAGTTGCCCGCAGTCGGGAGCAGCAGGGGAAATCAGTGTGACTGAATACACTCATCACAAATAAATGTCTCCATATAACCAAGCAGAGAGGTAAACAACACACCGCCACAGCAACGGCAGCTCAGCTCCCATTAATTGATTTTCTAATGTAAATAAACATCTGGTAGAATTCCTACATTACAGATTAGAGTATATTAAGTCGCATCTATTTTGCCTTTAGAATGGATATCTGACAGTGTATCTGCACGTTTGTCTGTCGCACAAATCAAATCTGTACTTTATGGAATTTAAGGTTCATGGAATTAGTTTCAGATTTGATGAAGATTGTAGCGGAAAATCTGTAGAGGAACTCCCAGCATGCCATTATTTTCACTCATGAATCATGACTTCCTTCCTCATGATTCTACCCCCTCATTCCCATCACATCATGCCTACCTCACTTTATTGTCTCGCGATCCCTGCCATGTCATTTGTGCCCTGTCATTCCTGACCATTTGTTCATGTTCAGTCATTCCTGTGCCATACTCCATGTCCCCAAATTCATCTCATTCGTTCTCATTTTTTCTGCTCAAACATTCCTGCCCTATCGTTCTGGCTTTCTTGTCCTGTCATGCCTTTTCCCGTCTATCCTGCTTTGTCAGTACTGCCCCGACATCCCTGACCATTTGGTCATGTTCAATCATTCCTGTTCCATACTAAATGTCCCAAAATTCATCCCATTTTGTCTCATTATTCCAGGTTTTCCCATCTTGTCATGTCTTTTCCCATTGATCATGCATCCTTGTTCTTGCCCTGGCATTCCTATTGCATCATTCCTGCATTGTCCTTCATGTTCAGTCATTCCTGTGCCATACTTTGTCTCGTTCTGTTTCATTTTTCCTGCCCAAACATTTTTGCCCTGTCATTCGGATTTTCCCATCGTTCTTGCTTTGTCATTCCTGACCCTTCATTCATGTTCAGTCATTCCTGTGCCATGCTCCATGTCTCAAAATTCATCTCATTCTTTCTCATTTTTTCTGCTCAAACATTCCTGCCCTATCGTTCTGGCTTTCTTGTCCTGTCATGCCTTTTCCCATCATTCCTGCTTTGTCATTCCTGACCTGAGATTCCTGACCCTTCGTTCATGTTCAGTCATTCCTGTGCCGTACTCCATATCCCAAAGTTCATCTCAGTCCATTTCATTATTCCTGCTCAAACATTCCTTCCTCCTGTCATTCTGGCTTTCTCGTCCTGTCATACCTTTTCCCATCATCGTTCCTGCCTCATTATTCCTGCCCCGACATTCCTATTCCATCATTCCTGCCCTGTCTTTCTAACTCCGTTGTTCTTGCCCCACCATTCCCATGCCAATTCCTGTTCCATCATTCCTACTTTGTCATTTCTGCCTGCCTCGTCATTCTTACACGTTTGATTCCAGTTCTATCATTTCTGCCTTATTATTGCTGCCTCATCATACATCTTCCATCATACTATCATTCCTGTCCCATCATTCATGTCTTATCATTCCTGCCCCACAATTCTGTGCCATCATTCCTGCCTTGTCATTCATATCAGTCATTCATGCGCCTTAATTTCTATTCCATCTTCTTATTCATGGTATTTACCATGGGTACACCTACCTCCTCATTAAATCATTCATGCCCCATCATTCCTGTGTCATCATTCCTGCTCCATCATTCATAAACCCAGTATTCCTGCTTCATCATTTTTGATCAGTCATTCCTGCCCTACCCTCACCTTTCAGTCATTCCCATTATTCTATCATCTCATTAATACCCAGCCCATCCCACCATTCCTGCTCTGTCACACCTGTCCTGCCATTCCTGTCCTGCCATTCCTGCTCCCACATTCTCACCATGTTATTTGTACTCTGTGTTTCCATCACCACTATTCTTATGCTATTGGTTATGCCATATTATTCCTGCCTCACCTGTCCAGGGTGTTTCCTGCCTTCTGCTTAATGATTGTTGGGATAGGCTCCAGCACCCCCCGTGACCCAGGAGGATGAGCAGCTTACATGGTGTGTGTGTGTGTGTGTGTGTGTGTGTGTGTGTGTCTGTTCCTACCTCATCATACCTGCTCCATCATTCTGTCATTCCTGCCCTGTCATTCCTTCCTCCACAGTAATCCTAACTCTTGCCATTCCTGCTCTGTCTTCCTGATCTTTCATTACATTGTCATTCTTATTCTGTCATTTTGATGACCTACCCTATCACTCTTATCCTGTCTTGCTTGCCCCAGCATTCCCATCCCTGTCCAGTTATTCCCACCCCATTATTTCTGCTATATCGTTCCTGCCTTGTCATTCCCGCCCTATCTTGCTTGCCTAGTCATTTTTTCCTCTTGATTTTGCTGATTCTACCCCTAATTCTGCTTCCGATCTCTGATACGCAGTGTGTGAATAACATCAACACATGACAGTCAGACTGTACAGACTGAAGTGAAGTAACACAGCTTGAACCTCTCAGGTGCTCAAGTGTTGCTCAGTGACAAAAGTGAAGAAATTGTGTGGGATGTTTAGATTCTAAACTTTCAATCCATTCCACATTTTGTCTTTGTAAGTAGAAGAGGAGATATTTTATTGTGGGAGATTCTTCACCATGATAACCAGGTATTTATCTGGGCTGCGAGCCAAAACAGTTTTCACTGTTGTTGCAGAGTTTGACTGGAATGTGAGCCGAAACACTTTTCACTGAAGTAACAGAGTCTGAGTGGCCCACAAGCCAGAACAATGTTTTCTGCAGTAGCTGAGTTTGACTGGGCCATGAGACAGAGCACTTTTCATTGTGGTAGCGGAGTTTGACTGGGCCTCGAGCTGGAACATTATTCACTGCAGTAGTGGAATTTGAATGGGCTGCAAGTGGAACACATTTTTCACAGTGGTAGTTGAGTTTGATTGGGCCTCGAGCTGGAACAATTTTTATTGAGGTAGCTGAGTTTGACTGGGCCACAGGACAGAACACTTTTCAGTGTGTTAGCTGAGTTTGACTGGGCCTTGAGACAAAACACTTCACTGTGGTAGCAGAATTTGAATGGGCTGCGAGTCGGGAGACTTTTCACTGCAGTAGTGGAGTTTGACTGGGCCATGAGCTGGCACAGTTTTCACTGTGGTAGTGGAGATTGACAGGGTCACAAGCCAGAACACTTCACTGTAGTAGTGGAGTTTGACTGGGCCACAAACTGGAACACATTTTACCGCGGTAGTATAGTCTGAATGGGCCATAAGCCAGAACACTTCGCTTTGGTAGCTGAGTTTGCTTGGGACATGAACTGGAAGAATTTTCAGTGTGGTAGCTGAGTTTGACTGGGCCTCGAGCTGGAACACTTTTCACTGCAGTTGCAGAGTTCAAATGGGCTACGAGTGGGAACACTTTTCACTGCGGTACTGTAGCTTGACTAGCCCACAAGCTGAAACACTTTTCACTGTGGTAGTGGAGTTTGTCTGAGCTGCGAGCTGGAGCAATTTTCTCTGAGAGAGCTGAATTTGACTGAGCCGGGAGCTTAAACACTTAACTGTGGTAGCGATGTTTGACTGGGCCAAGTGCTGGAACACTACTACAGTAGTGGAATTCGCCTGGCCTTTAACGAGACACACACAGTAGTGGGGTTTTGATGGCGTTGAGAACCATCATTCAAGCCCCTTCATTTGCGCCCTGTCATTTTTATCTCAGAATTCCTGCCCATCATTCCTTCCCTCTTTTATCCTGCCTTATCATTCCTGCCTCATTATTAATGCCCCACCATTCCTGCCCCAGTCACTCCTGACCTTTCATTCCTGCCCCATCATTGCTGTTGCCTTATTCCTGACCCTTTATTCTTTTATCATCATTTCTGCTCCACCTGTCCTGCCCTTTCATTCTGGCCCTGTCATTCCTACAACATCATTTCACTGTGGTAGCGGAATTTGACTGAGCCATTAATGGGACACTTTTCATTGCAGTACTGGAGTTTGACTGGGCCATGACCTGAGTGACTTTGCATTCTGAGGGTGGAGTTTGACAGGGCTGTGATTTTTCCATCTCAGTGAGAAGAGTTTTTCCTCCCTGCCAGCTCAGGAAGGGTGTGTGTTTAGTTTGATGTGGGTTTGTAGTGTTGTTGGTATTATAAATCATACTTCAGGGTATTTCATATAAACTCCTATAATTCCTGCTTCTTCTTTCCTGCCCCATCATGCTTACCTAGCCTGTCATTCTTCTGATCCTATACCTAATTCTGCTCCTGAATCTACTTCTGAGACTCTGCTCCTGATCCTATACCCGACTGACTCTGCTCCTGAATCTATTTCTGATTATACTCCTTACTGAACGCTGACTCTTGATAGGTTTTGATTTCTGTCTGTATGTGAAACCTGCACTGTTTACTCCAGAATAGATCATTATAAACTGTGTGTGAGGTGTGAGAAATGACCAGCTCTAGCAAAGTGATGGTAAAAATAATCCACTAACATACACACAGCCGACTTTATTGGAGTGGAACCAGCTTCCAGCAGGCAGACAGCTCTCTGCGCTTTTATAGTTCACCTGCTGAGTTTCTGATATGCAGTGTGTGAATATCAACACGTTACACTCAGACAATACAGACTGAAGTGAAGTAAACCTGATCCTTTCTCACTCAAAGCTTACTGACACAATGGAAAGTTTAGGTTATTCAAAGATACAGTCCTCTTTTGTGGAACAAAAAATATGCCCAATAATTCTTACTCTTTCTTTCTGCCCTGCCTCTTTAATGCCCCTTCATCATTCTTGCCCTCTCGTCTATGTCCTATCATTCATGAGCCATCGTTCCTGACTCTTCATTCCTTTATCATTATTCTACCCCATTTGCTGTCATCCATTCTTGCCCTGTCATTTCCACCTTGCCATCCCTGCCCTCTCGTTTGCCCTGTCATTTCCAACCCTCAATTTCTGCCCTGGTCATTCCTCCCCCACTATTCTTGCCATGTCATTCATGCCCTTCCATTTGTGCCTTGTCATTCATATCCCATCATTCCTGCCCTGTGAATAATGCCACTTCATTTTTGCCTTGCAGTTCAGATCCAATTATTCCTGCCCTGTTATTTCTGCCCCGTTTGTTTATACCCCATCTTTCCTGCCCGGTATTTCGTACCCCATTACTCATGCCCTGTCAGTCATGCCCAGTCATTCCCAACCCTTCGATCCTGCCATGTCAGTCCTACCCCACCATTCAGGCTCTATCATTACTGCTCTGTTATTCCTGCCCTGGTCATTCCTCCCCCACTATTCTTGCCCCATCATTCAGGCCACTTCATTTGTGCACCATCATTCATATCCCATCATTCCTTGCTTCTTCATTTGTGCTCCATCTTTCATATCACTTCATTTTTGCCCTGTCATTCATATCCTGTCACTTCTGCCCTGTTATTCCTGCCCCATTTTTTGTACCCCAACATTGTACCCCAACATTCCTGCTTTTAATTCCTACCCCATGATTCAGGCCCCATCATTTCTCCCCCGGTCATTCCTCCCTCCACTATTCTTGCCCCATCGTTTATGACACTTCAACTGCGCCCTGTCCTTCTTATCACATCATTCCTGCCCTGTTATTCCTTCCCTATCATTCTTTCTCTCTCTATTCCTGCCCTGGTAATTCCTCCCCCACTATTCTTGCCCCATCATTCATACCTTTTCGTTTGTGTTCCATCAT